>NW_027529425.1:2418539-2443474 GCF_008692635.1 Crocuta crocuta | reverse complement strand
ACTGGGGCTCCGTCACATCAACATGGTTGACTCCCCATATAAGGGTCAACCTTCCAGGCTTCCCAGACTGGTGTTGTGTGGCTCCAACCTTCCACCATAAATCACACAGTTCGCCGTCTGCCATTGCCCAAGGCCCCCAGGAAAGCAGAAGCTCTTATTGGGCAGGACATACTCAGGCTTAGAGATAACCTCCCGGGAGCTGCAGGCAAAGGTCAGATCCTCCTTAGGTCACGTCAGCTCTTTACTAAGACTATTTAGTCAAAAGCTGTCTTTGGAGGCTCTGAAATGGCTGCTGCCTTTCAGGGAAGCCTGGAAGTGGCATGAGAAGGCAGGTCCCAAAAGCCCAAATTGTGTCCCCCCAGACATCTAGGGGAGTGGCGGGGGCACATTCATGGTCTTTTTGTCACCCTTCCTTGATCTTGGCCATCAGTGACTTCCTGGGACTCTGGATTAGGGGACCTTCTGAAGGAAGAATGTTTAGTGGTCAATTAAGAAGTGTAGGGGGAAGGGGGATCTCACCTCCAGGTTCAAGTGCCTTAAAGAACGGCGAGTGCAGGATTGACTAGTGCGCGCACCCCCCCTCTTTAATTGTGGGTTTTGTCTCCAAGGGGTGGATGTTCATTTTTTGCTGTAATTAGGTGAAAATTCTACTGCAATCACGTCAGTAATTGCTGTGTTCACACCAAAGGCAGGGCTGAGCGGCCCGCCCCGCGGACGCGAGCTCACATCCCTGCCAGCTTCTCCTTGGACGGAAGCCTGCATCTCCTTGTGTGTCAGGAGCTGCATGGGCATATCTGAGTCTCTGGCCACTTCTGGGTGTTTAAGGCACCAGGAATCCCTGCAAGTGTGGCTGTCAGCATCTTTTGAACACCCAGCTGTGTAGTATTGCATTTAGCCCTTTCAGTAATCCAAAGCCCGAGGGCTCCTCTGTTTATGGATGAGGAAGTCGAGGCTTTCAGAAGTTAAGTGACAGACCCAAGGCTGCAAAGCCGGAGGGTGACAGAACTGGGGTGGCGCTGAACAAAGTTTGGGGCAGTTGAAATTCCCCAAATCCCAGATTTTCATCACCAGAATGCCTTTTAAGTTAGAAATGCACAATGATGTCTTCACTGAAACTTGAAGGTAGAAAAGTGGGCGCCCAAACGACAGGAGGGTCCTGCAGGCCAGGCAAAGGATATTCCGCAAACCGGTGAGCCATCCAGCACCACATGCTCCAGCTCAAAACTGTGTTTTTGTTTTTGTTTTTTAGTGTTTATTTAGTTTTGAGAGAGAGAGAGAGAGAGACAGAGTGCAAGTGGGGGAGGGGCAGAGAGAGGGAGACACAGAATCTGAAGCAGGCTCCAGGCTCTGAGCTGTCAGCACAGAGCCCGTCGCAGGGCTCGAACTCAAGAACCATGAGATCGTGACCCAAGCCGAAGTCGGACACTTAACCAACTGAGCCATCCAGGTGCCCCTCAAAACTGTGTGCTTTAAGTACTGTTGGAAAATACAAGGTGTGGTCAGGCCAGCAGATCAGGAGATGAGCGCCATCACAAAATTAGCATGTAACTCAGTGCATGCCATCCGGGGCCACGAGAAGAGAAGAAGCACCCGGGTAGGTCAGGAGGCAGAGGCAACAAGGAGAAAACACCTGCAAAAGCTTTTATTGTGGGTTTTTTTTTGGTTGTTTTTTGTTTGTTTGTTGTTTGTTTTGTTTTGTTTTGTGGGAGGGAATGGCCAAGGCCGGAGAAGCAGGGTAAGCAGGCTATGCAGGTTTGGGACTGGCTAGTTTGAATAATTCCAGTGGGTTCTGGGGCAGGCAGGCTGGCCCTAGCTGGCTGGTCCCTGGCCTTAGGGGATTAGGGCAGAGGGGTAATGGCCCAGAGTGGGAGAGCCCCATACAGTAAGGGGGTGGAGTGTGGGTTCTGGAAGGTAGGTTTGTATATGAAAGGTGCATTAGAATTGTTTACTACCTCTAGGATTTGGCTAATCCTGGGAGGGGCAGTCCCTCCAGGGTCAACAAGGCCGCAGACAGGAAAGCACTGGAACAGAAAATAAAAAACATGATTGATACGCTGTGCAAGAGCTTTGAGCACAATGAAACTCTGGACCATGAGAGATGAGCAGTATTTCACGGGGCTGAGAAGGAGAGCAGGAAAGGACTTTTAAGCAGAGGAGCCCGCGTGAGCAAAGGTAAGGGGGTAGGAAGGTGCAGGTGCATGTGCCCTGGTGCTCTGGAAAGGTCTGGAAGGTCAGATGGTCCCTGTCCCCACCTCTCCTTTTTCATGCCAATCCTTCCACAGCCTATCAGTTTCCATATCGCAGAGAGGGTACAGGACCCACGATGCTTCTCACACCTCTGCCTTCCCATCAGCTCTGCCACTCAGCCAAGTCCAGGCCACATCAGCTCTCCCCAGGCATGGGCGGGGGGGGGGGGGGGGCGGGCAGCAGCCTCCAAGCCGGCTTCCCCGCCTCCTATCCTCCCTTCTGCCTTCTTCATGAGGTACCAACCAACCTGACCATGTTATTTCTCTGTTCAAAACCTTTGCTGGAACTGGATTTGAAGATGTTAAAAATTGTTGACTGTTTTCGGTGATGGTGGTATTACAGATTAAAACAAATAGAACGGGGCACCTGGGTGGCTCAGTTGGTTAAGCATCTGACTCTTGATTTTAGCTCAGGTCGTGATCTCACAATTTGTAGGATTGAGCCCCCACATCCGGCTCTGTGCAGACAGTGTGGAGCCTACTTGGGATTCTCTCTTTCCCTCTCTTTCTCTCTCTTTCTCCCCCTAATCCCCGCTTCCCTCCCCCAACCCACACGCACATGACCTCTTTCTCTTTCTCAAAATAAAAAAACTTAAACATAAATAAAAATTAAAAGTGTTCCTTTACCTTTTGGAGATGCAGGATGAGATACTTGCAAATGAAAAAGTAGGCTGTCTGGAATTTGCTCCATTATAATATAGGAGGAGGAAGGAACAGGTGAAGGTGAGACCGGACTGGCCTTGAGTTGAAGGTTTGCTAAAGCCAGTGCCGGGTATGGGGCTGTCCTTATAGTATAGTCTGCTGTCCATGCTTCTATGTTTGAAATGTCCCCAACAAGAATTCAGGGAAAAAGTCTCTTCATGGGTCCCTAACAGGGACTAGACTGAATCCAAACCCTGGACCTGTCTTTTCCTGACCTCATGACCCAGCCCCCCTCTCTGGTCCCCACTTGTCCTCTCTGGGTACTAACGTGTGTCCTGAGCACACCCCCACCCCAACCTCAACATTTGCTTCCTGCGCTTCCTCTTTCAAGAGAACATTGCTCTGTCCTCAAGACATACCCAAATTAAACTTGTCTTTTTTTAAAATGCTTATTTGAGGGAGAGAGAGAGAATGGCTGAAGGAGGGACAGAGAGAGAGAGAGAGGGAACAGGTTTGAATCAGGCTTTGCACTGACAGCAGGGAGCCTGATGCGGGGTTCGAACTCCCAAACCGCGTGAGATCATGACCCAAGTCAGAGTCAGATGCTTAAGCAACTGAGCCACCCAGTCGCCCCTAAACTCATCTTTTTTTGTGCAATATCCCTAGACCAGCTAGTACCTTGTAATAGCCTAAAGTGTATTGTATTTCTAGCACCTGTCTCTTTATCTCTTATTCATTCATTCATTCATCCAGTCAATCAGTCAATCAACATGTGTTGGCCATTGACAGTGAGCATTTAATCCAGCCACCAAGAATGCGGCAGGCATTGTATCTGTTCAATCCAGCCACAGGCCGGCCTGGTCACAGCCCAGGTGACAGAATGTCAGGGCTGAGACAGGGCCTGTGCGACCAGCCTGGAGCTCTCAGTGGCTCATAGACATCTGACAGCAGGAATAAAAAGGCACAGAATGGGTGCTGCTTGCCTGTGAGTGAATGAGTTCAGAGGTATATGCTCGCAGTGTCCAAAACACTCTTTCAGACAAACCAATGATGGACCTCAGTGTGAACTGAGGGAAAGTTGTCTTTTTAAAAGTTCCTGGTAAGGGTCATTTGTCCCCTCCCTCCATGCAGCTATAGCTGAGAATTAGAACCCCCAAGAGGCAGCCAATCTTGAAGCAATAAAGGAGACACCACGGCAAAACATCCCTCCTTCCCCGTGTGGGATATGGGATATAAAACCTCTGAATACTGCCTGCCTCACATGCTTTACAGCCCAGATCTATTGTTTTAAAGCTATGAACTCAAGTGAATTCCAGGGTGGGAAACCCTATACAACATTAAACCCTACAATCTCTTTGAATGACCTTTCGACCATTCTTGAAGGCCTTGGGTTTATATAAGGTTATAATCAGCAGGTATAGATTCTTTTTTTTTTTTTTTTTCCTTTTTCTTAGCCAGACTTTTACTTCAGTGCTGTGGGTTAACTTAAAGATTTGACAGTCTTCAAGAACCAGATTGCTGGGGTGGGAATCCTAGCCCCTTGCTGGGCAAATTACTTAATTTCTCTGTGCTTCTGTTTCCTCATCTGGAAAATCAAGGTCAGAATAGTACCTACCTTGTTGGGTTGATGTGAAAGATTAAATGAGCTAATACATGGGGCACCTGGGTGGCTCAGTCAATTAAGCGTCTGACTCTTGATTTCGGCTCAGATCATGACCTCATGGTTCGTGGGATCAAGCCCCAAGTTGGACTCTGCACTGACAGCATGGAGCCTACTTGGGATTCTCTGTTTCCCTTTCTCTCTGCTTCTCCCTGTTTTTCTCTCTCTCAAAATAAGTAAATAAACTTAAAAAATAAAAAAGGAGTTAATATATAGAGACCAGAGGCTGGGGCCATGGTTAACACATCTGTACAACACAAGCTGGAATCTCAGAGGTCACTTGTGTGCATCCTTTTTGCCACATCCTCTGTCCCACATCCAATCACGTTCTGTGTGTTGTACCTGGTTGAAATGTATCCTATCATTTCTCTTCATCCCCACCCTCACGCCTCAGTCCATCAGTTCCTGCCTGAGTGTCTATAATCCTCTCTCCATCCAGATAGCTTTTCCCCAGATGGTGATTTCATTTCCTTTGGATAAATACCCAGAAGTGGAATTGCTGGCTCATCTGGCAAAATTCTATTTTTTATTTTCTGAGGAGCCTCCATATCGTTTTCCATGACGGCTACACCAGCTTACATCCCACTGAAAGTGTACAGGGGTTCCTTTCTCCAGGTGCCTGCTGACCGACGAATGGATAAGCGAGATGTAGTCTAGCCGTACAATGGAACATTACTCAAGCCTAAGGAGGAAGGAAATTCTGACGCCTGCTACAGCATGGGCGAGCCTGGAGGACACCGAGCTGAGTGAAATAGGCCCCCACGAAAGGGCAACTACTGTATGATGGCACTTCTAGGAGACACATGTAATCAAATGTATAGAAATAGAGAAGAGAACGGCAGTTGCTGGACATTGTAGGAGGGGAGAATTGGGAGTTAGTATTTAGTGGGTACAGAGTTTCAATCTGGGAAGATGAAAAGGGTCTGGGGGTGGATGGCAGTGATGGTTGTGTAACAGTATGAATGTAACAGTATGAATGTGTAACAGTATGAATGAAATTATTAAAATGGCAACTTAAAAATATTTATTTTTGAGAGCGAGAGTGTGTGTGTGCGTGCGTGCACGCAAGTGGGGGTGGGGCAGAGAGAGAGAGGGAGACACAGAATCCCAGGTAGACTCCATGCCTCCAGGACAGACCCGATGCAGGGCTCAAACCCATGAACCATGAGATCATGACCTGAACCGATATCAAGTCGGCCACTTCACTGAGCCACCCAGGTGCCATAAAATGGCAACTTCCATGTTATGTGTATTTTACCTGAATTGCAGAAAAATCAGTTCCTTGGCCACCAGCCACATTTCAAATGCCCAGCATGTGACTGATAGCTACCATATTGGATCACAAAGACATAGAACATTTCCATCATCTCAGAAAAAGTTCTGTTGGCTAGCCGTGACACCAGGAGGTAGTTGAGGAAGAGCTGGTGCCATGGACCTCAGTGTTTCCTCCTCATTGATGTCATCACCAGGGATGAGGCACAAAGACAAAAGGAGTGAGCGGCAAACTTTCCCATAGAGCCTAGCGTTGACTGAGTGGTACATTCTAGGGTTTTCCTATGATCCTCCTGGATGCTTTGAGAGTGAACTGGACTCAATCACACGTGCAGAACCCAAAGTTCTATCTGTACTCACCTTTTAGCAGACAAAGGAGACCTGTGGTCTCACCCACCTTTAGGGAGACTGAAGCAAGTACATTGCCTCCGTATGACTTCAACGCTATTCTCCCTCAGTGTTGAGTTTTCACACCCTCGTTATGCACACTGGGGTTCCTTGAGGACAGAGGGCTGCATCTCATCTATTTTTCTATATCCTCTTAGTACCTATGACAATGCCTGGCAAAGGGTAGCCATTTGATACATTTTATTTTTAATTAAAAAAATTGTGTGCCAGGATTCCTGCCACAAGAGTTGAGATGGCTTACAAAAGGAAAATATTCAATATAGTAATCACAGCCTAGATAGGAAGAAGGATCTGGGGCCAGTTAAATGAAAAAGGTGGGACAACTAGGGACAAAAGAAGTCAAAAGGCAAGTCAAAGACTGAGACAGTTGCTTTAGCCTCCTGTTTGCTTCAGAGCTTCCTGGCGGGCAAAGTGAAAAGGAAGATAAGATCAGGGAAAGAAACACATCTGTGGCAGACATCTCCCCTTTGTCACTTCAGATCCACTTCGAACCCTTCTCTACCCTGTTCTCTATCCCAGGAACAGCTGCAGGGACTATACTAACAGTTTCCAGTGGTTACCAATTTCTTGCTGGGTTTAACCCAAGTGATGCTCTGGCACGAGGTAAGAGAAAGAGTGGAGAGTGAGGTTGGGGTATTTATCCCCCCCCCCCCCCCCACCTCCCTCAGTGCCTCATCCCTTCAAGGCCAAGTTGCCTTGGGCTGGCTATTCCCTCAACTGAAGGTCATCCTCTGTACCTAGCTTTCTCCTCTTTTGGGTTCTGGTAATCCACTCCTTCCAGTGATAGGAAGGAGTTATCCTTCCTATGCTGTTATCCACACCTTTGCAAATAGCTCCATTGGAAATAAACCCTCCTAAGATGATACTATTTTGAGTGTGCCATCTGGATCCCGATGGGACCCCGACTGAAATGATATCCATTTCTCATGGGAAGCAAGCTCTTGCCGCCCTAAGTTTGAAAATGAATGGAGTGCATTATGGGAGATGGGGACTAGGGGGTGGTGAACATTCCCCAGCAAAGGCAAACAGGGCAATGAGTTACAATGAATTGTTTCCTTCAGGAGAGCCAAGAACATCTCATTCATTCCTGCAGCAAATGATTATTCAGCCCCTACTATGTGCCGAGGGCTGTTCTAGGTGCTGGGAATCACACAGTGAGCAAAATTCAACCCGCAGAAGACAGCTCCGTGAGAGGCTGAGTACTGTGTCCCCATATGTGCACGTTTGAATGGTGATTCTCAAACCTCAGCAGCAGAGCCCTCTGGGAGGCTGCCCGAGACACAGACAGCTGGCTCCACCCCCAGTTTCTGTTTCTGGGAGTCCAGGCTAGCGCCTAAAACCGTGCATTTCTTCTTCTTCTTCTTCTTCTTCTTCTTCTTCTTCTTCTTCTTCTTCTTCTTCTTCCTCTTCTTCTTCTTCGAGAGAATGAATGGGGAAAGGGCAGAGAGAGAGGGAGACACAGAATCTGAAGCCGCTCCAGGCTCTGAGCTGTCGGCACAGAGCCCGATGCAGAGCTCGAACTTGCTGACCATGAGATCATGACCTGAGCCGAAGTCAGATGCTTAATGGACTGAGTCACGCAGGCACCCCTAAAAATGTGCATTTCTAACACATTCCCAGGGGGTGCTGCTGCTTCTTCTGGTCTGGGGATCCCACTGACTTCTGATGCCTAAACCCCGAGAATGGACCACAGAAACACTCTTGAAATGAGCATATCCTGCAAGCCCTCTATCAGTGATGCATACCCTCCTTGACTTTTGTAGCCCATCTGGGGCTGTGCTCTCTAGCCAGGCCTCTGGATACTAAAAATTCCCATTCTTAGATAACTGGGTCTTAGCTATAAGAAACCAGGAGATGTAGCCCACCCCCTACCTTTTTTTTAAGTTTATCTATTTTGAGGAAGAGACAGACAGAGAGCCAGGGAGAGGGGCAGAGAGAGAGAGAGAGAGAGAGAGAGAATCCAAAGCAGGCTCTGCATCGTCAGTGCAGAGCCCAATGTGGGGCTTGATCCCACAAACAGCAAGATCAAGACCCGAGCCAAGATCAAGAGTCAGTCGTTCAACCAACTGAGCCACTCAGGCGCCCCAGGAGATGCCCCTTTTTGAAAACAAGAGCACTGATTCCAGGACTCTGGTTGCACAGGGGTGTTGAGGGATAAAATCTAAACCTGCTAAGTGTCTGAGTACCCCCTTCTGTGTTCCTTACTATGGCAGGGTCTGGCTTCCCCACCAAATTAAAGCTCCAATTCTTAGCTGGCTACAAAGCCAGCTGGAAGAAAGCCTACATTTCCAAGCCTCCCATGCACCCAGGTATGGCAATGTGTTTATGTTCAGAGCAATGTCTACATTCTTCTTAATTGAGATATATTTCACACAGCATAAAATCCACCTCTTTAAAGGGAATTAAGCAGTTTTTCAATATAATTCACAAAGTCGTGCAACCATCACCACTACAGAATTCCAGAAGGGCACATGAGATTTAAGCTTCTAAGAACTTTCCTTAAAAGACAGTTCTTACAAACTCTTTGCCCCTTCTTCCTCCTGTCTTCCATTTTGCAACCTGCAGTGTGAAAGTGATGGCTGGAGTTCCAGCTGCCGTCTTGGACAATGAGGATGGGGCCACACCCTAGGGATGGCAGCGTGGGAAGCTGGAAGGAGCCGGAAGAAGCCAGGATGACTGTGACCTTTGTGCTGCCAAGACTGCTCACCCAGACTTCTAACTGAGAAAGGAATCAACTTTTGACTTGTTTAAGGCTCTCTTATTGGGGGGGGGGACATGGGGTCACCAATATTCACAGCTGAACCTAATTCTAACTGATAACCAGTAATCTGATGAATCAGTCTGGGTTTTTATTCACAACATAGGAACTAACTCTAATTGGTTTGAGCAGAAAAGGGATGCATTACGGATAATGGCTAACTCACAGCATCTCCAGGAAGGCTGGAGAACCTGGATCGGAGCCTACATGGGCAGGAAGAAGCCCCAACTAGCCTATGGGACAGGTTTAATGGAGATACCACTGCTAGAAACAAACCAAGATCCCTTTGATTCCCTATGTCTAGGGATTACATGCAGTTTTGGCCACCCTCCTTCAAAGTGGACATGCCTGGTATTTGCTTCCATTTCTAGCCTCTGGGTAGGCACCCATGCAACTGATTTGTGGAACACAGTCACATGGCAAGACTCTAGCTTCAAAGAAGCCTGGGAAAATGATCATCAGCCTCCCATAGCCAGGCTGGGTAGCCAGAAGGAATGATAAATGGCCACTACAATCATCTCCGGCATCCCCCACAATTGTCGCCAAACCAGAATCTCAGATGGCTGTTTAATGATCAGAGCTTGGAGCTTGTGTCTTGTGAAGGAAATCTCTGATGGGCGATGGCTTATCTCCAGGACTTAATCAACCACATCTTTTAATGCTTTTCGCTGCCTATCGTTTTGGATGTGATGAGTCTGTGTGTCACCTCTTGAAATACCCTGCTAGTCCCAAAAAGAAGCATATGCATCTGCAGAGAGCTTGTCATGAGGAGCAAGCAGTTCCTGACCCAGCAGAAAATTCCACCTGCAACTCTTACTCCAGAATCGTGGGTTTCCTTTTTCTTTATCCCCAAGAGGACAAGGGTCCAAACTTCATGACCAAGGTGGAGGGACTGTGTCACTACAAGATTGGACTCAATGCAGGGGCACCTGGGTGGCTCAGTAGGTTAAGCGTCTGACTTCAGCTCAGGTCATGATCTTGTGGTCTGTAAGTTCAAGCCCCGCTTCAGTCTCTGGGCTATCAGCACACAGCCTGGAGCCTGCTTTGGATTCTCTGTCTCCTTCTCTCTCTGCCCCTACCCTGTGCATCCTCTGTCTCTCTTTTTCAAAAATAAGTAAACATTAAAAAATTTTTTAAACTTCCTGGGGTCCCTCCAGGAAGCAGGTGTTGCTGNGGCTCTGAGCTGACAGTCAACACAGAGCCCGACGCGGGGCTCGAACCCACGAACCGTGAGATCATGACCTAAGTGAAAGTCGGACGCTCAACCAACTAAGCCACCCAGCCGCCCCGCCAGAGGACTTTTTAAATTGGCCTTATTTCTATTTCTACGAAAACGGGTGCTTGCTCAGCAATTCCACCTCTGGATATACACCCACAAGAATTGAAAGCAGGGCCATTGGCAAATACCTGTACCCGATGTTCCTAGCAGCATTATTCACAACAGCCAAAGAGGAGAAACAACCCAAGTGTCCATCACCAAATGAATGGAGAAACAAGATATGGTCTATCCATATGAAGGAATATTATCCAGCCTTAAAAAGGAAGGAAGTTCTGATCCCTGCTATCACATGAACCAGCCTCAAGGACATCGTGCTGGATGAAAGAAGTCACTCACAAAAGGACAAATATTTTCCACTTATGCAAGGTACCTAGAATAGTGGTATTCAGACAGAAAAGTAAAATGGTGGCTGCTGGGGCATCGAGGGCAGGGGGAATGAAGAGTTATTCTTTAAGGAGGATATGGAGTTTCAGTTTGCGAAGGTGAGAAGTTTCCGGAGATGTTTGGTGGGAATGATTGCACAGCGGTGCAAATGCACTTAATGCCTCTGAGCTGTAACTTACAAATTGTTAAAGTGGTATGTATGTTACATATATTTTGCCATAATAATTTGAAAATGTCTGCTTGCTCAAAGCCCAGGGTCTTCCAAGATTCTCTCTGCTGGAGCTTATTAGCAGGACTAAAGTGAAGTTACCTATCGTCAAAACATCCCAGGAGCTTGCTCAATTCACTGATAATTGTAATCAATACAGAGAAAAGTGACCAGCCAGCCTTTCCCCGTTCTCCTTTAAAGGAGCCAGCACCTTTATATAAGATGTGACAGCTGGAGACGTGGACCCTCTGACTTGTGGAAAGGTGCAGATTCCACTTAGATATTCCAAAATCGCCTAGGATGCCTTGTTCCCAAACAAGCCAGCTGCTGGCTCCTCTGCTCACTTCTGAACACCGACACATCCTCCCTGATTTGAATAAAGACGCGACAAATAGAATACCCTCTCCCTGTATCTATACCTTGCTCAGAAACAATGCAGAATGGCAAATCGAAAAGCTAGCAACCATTGCCGAACAGCAATGATCTTTCAAGTAAAATTTAAAGAAATACATGGAATGCAGCCAAACATCCCCACCAAAAATAAAACACTCCGCTTCCCTCAGCCGATTCAATTATCTTGCTAAAAAGGGCTTTTTTTAACACCTCCCAGCAGGCAGCAGATTCGGAGTTGGTGGGGATAACAGCGCATAATCAAGCAACCAGAGCCCAAGGTGTAAAATAAAACACGGACTGGCTTGGCCAGGAGCAGCGGCGCCCGAGTGCCGTGAATATAAATGTTTAGAAATGGATATTGTCATTTTCGTGCCATCTGGAATATTTTCCACTACGTAAAGCATATTTAAAAAAATTCCTCATGATTCTCTAATTGTGGTGACGGTGCTGGTGACTTAGTCTCTGTCCTTGACATGATATTGCTCTGAGCTGAGTCTGTGCAATCCACCAGCTTAAAAACAAAAATAAACACACAAAAGGTTAAAAAAAAAACCCCACGAAAAACCTTTCCCTTTTCCTGATAAAATCATTCAGGCTCATTGTAGAACAGTGAGAAAATACCCTCTCCACCTCCCACCAAGAAAAAAAAAAAAAGGAAGAAAGAAAGAAAAAGAAGAGAAGAAACATCCACAGACCTACCATTTAGAGATAACCGCCTTAGTATTCTAATGTTTTGGTGAGTTCCTTCTAGTCTTTATGAATATGTATGAATATGAATTTGAATATGCATATGAATATGAGATCATGCTGCCTCCTTTTCCTTAACATGGCAACATGGCATTTTCCCTTGTTAACATGGTCACTCCCAAGTCTGGTCACATTTGTCTCATCCCCTTCCCTGCTTTTTAAGGCCTTTTGACCTTTGTCTTCTGGCTGAATATCTCTCTTGCCCTGTATTTCCCCTTCCCATCCAGCCTTCTTGCGATGCAATTTTCCACTATTCGGGCCTCTCTATTGGAGTCTCTGTGCTCCAGGGCTGTCCAGGGCCATCAGGACCTTCTGACCCCCCAGCATCCAGCCTCGCTGGACCCCCGGACCCTTGGCCAGGCCTCTTTCGCCAGCCAGGACAGCCTCTGCAGACACTGCTGCTCGCCACCAGCTCTCTCACCTAGGCTCCATTTAAGTGGCTCGGGAGGCCCCGTGTCTTTTCCTTGAAATGCATTTTTGAAGTATAAAGAAGTTTACCGTGGGATTTCCCCATAACAATCATGAGCTTACATTGCTTGTATTCCTTAGCCATCTCAGTAAGAAGAAAGTCACAGATGGCTTGTTCTCAAGGGAATCACCGGGTGTGGTGGAGTAAGACCCAGGGAAATGTAGCACAAGCAGAGGAGGACAGAAGGTGGATTTAGGGAGACCCAGCGATGCCCCACACACCTGTGCCTGATACCTCCCAGGGCCAAGAAAGCCCCCACTCTCTAGCTGAAAAGCTAGTTGAGGTTTTTTACCTTCTCAGATCTGGTGTGGGTCCCTACAGCCTAGGCTCCCTCTGCTCTCCTTCCTTCCTTGGGGTCTCCAGCAGCTCACGTGAGCTGGGATGAACCTTACCTGTGCTCAGGCAGCAGTTTTGGCATTTCAGGAGGAGAGGTAAGCAGGTGGGACGAGTACCAGTCTCCCCCGGCAGGCAACAGGAGTGAGGAGGGGGAGTATGGCCGTGGGCCCACGTGAAATCCATGGTGGCGGGTTAGCTTCCCTAGGAGCCCTGTCCTCCTGCTGCTGACCAAATACTGTCCCACACTTGACCATCTTTGGGGAGAACAAAGATGCCCCAATGCCCGCATCTATAAAATGGGCACAGTGTCAGCCTCAGAGGATTATTCTAGTGAATACTGAAAAAATAAACCCCAACACACTGGAAAAGCCTGCATATCACTCAGGACACAGCACCTGTCTGAGCTTCCCGAGGAGAGCATGGAATTGTGTGTGGTTTGTCCCTGAAAATCCAGTAAGAGCTGGGGTTCATGATTGAAACTGGCTATACAAGGAGCAATGGAAAGGCCTGTTTCTAATAAGGCGCTGCAATTACAAAAAAAAATAGCCGTACCTCCCTCTGCTATTAGATAATAAACCCATTGAGCATTAGATTCACGTTCTGGCTGATCTTGTTGGCAGGAACCACCCTGAATGGCTTCAGGCACAAACAGGTGAGGCAAAGGGAGGTGCAGGAAGTCACCTGGGCCTCCTGACTTGGGCCCCAGCACCTGGGGTGGAGGGTGAAGAGGGAGGACAGCTTCCTGCTGGGCACCGAGCCTGTAAAGGAACCACAGGAAGGATAGGGCACCAACCACGCACGGTGGCCTAAGGTTTATCTGGGTGACTTTGATCTCAGGTTCTGGGTGGCTGTGTTCTGAGGATTCGATTCCTGACTTGTCTTTTCCCCGGCATTTGGAGGCAAACAGAAAGAAAAAAAAAAAAGGAGGAAAATTCCTCCTTCTGGCTGTCCCTTGCTGGGGGACACACCCCGGGCACCTCAAATGGGGTAGGATGGCATTGCAGGAGGAGGTAGAGAGGACCGGGAAGTGATGGCCGGAGGAGTCCCCCCTCTAGGGTTCCCGCTGCCTCACAGTTCCCAGGCCCTGCTTCCTGAACTCCCTTCGTGGCCCAGTGCCGAGGCACAGTCAGAGGATGGCGTTGCATGGGCTGATGGGTGCAGACAAGCCAACAGGCCTCCGCCTGGCCCTCCTGGCCAGCCTAGGCCCACGTGGCAGCCCTCCCCTGGTGAAACTCCTGCCGCACAGGCTGGCCCGGCAGGAGCTGATGCAGGGAGCCTCAGGCTTGGGGCAAGGGTCCTGTGACTGGCTGGGAAGCTGAGGCAGGCAGGGCCTTTCCACGGCAGTCTGGGCTCCCCTCGTCCTAGAATACCACCTCCCCAAGAGCCTGAAGCTCGTCTTTTGTTTATTCCTAGGCCTGAACACGACTGGACACATCACAGTCACTGCTTGGATTTGTGAAAGTCGTTGTGGAACAATCAGTGAAGAGTGGATGTGAGCAGAACACGGGCCCTGCCCTAGAGAGGCCCAGGGTGCACGCCCACCCACCATTACTATGCAGGGCAGGGTGCTCTGCCATAGCAGGGGATACTGGATGCGACGGGAGGGGCCTGGGGAGGAATCAGGAGAGGATGGATGGAAGGGGTTGCAGCTAGCTGAGAGAAGGAAGGGCCTTCTGGACAAAGGGAACAGCAGCTGTAAAGATGAGAGGTGAGAGGTTTGGCGTGAGGGAGGAGAGGCTGAGGATGGCTGAGGGATGGCTTCCAGCCCAGGCCCTTGGGAGGACTTGACACATAAGTCCTTTAAGGAGAGGAATGACCCTTAGACCTTTGTCCAGGAAGATGCCACTGTGCAAGGTAGACGGTGGTGGGGATCGGGGGAGAGAGAGGGGCAGTGACTCCAGCGGAAGCCGCGTGTTACATCTCCAGAGAGCAGCCTGGGGACCCAACAAGGCAGTGGTGGTCAGATGGGGACAGAGTGGACGTGGGAGAGACATAGAAGGAATCAACAGAAGCTCCGTGTCTGGCTGGGGGAGGGGAGGAAAGCTAATCCTGTGCCAGATTTTCCTGACAAAGCTGCCAGCAGGAGTGAATGTCACCACCTGGGCCCTGCCTCTGGCTGGCTCACCCGGCACACTGAGAGGGGCATTGGGGGACACGCCTGGGTTCTGGTATGCCACGGACCCACAGCCACTCGGGAGGCTTATAGAGATCCCACCAGTGCCTTCTAGCAGCGGGGATACAAGGGGACTTCCGTTCTGGTGGAGGGTGACAGGTGATACACCAATGAACATATATACGTGAAAGAGTCAGAGAGGGAAAAGTGCTCCAAGGAATAATGACCTTGAGTAGGGGTCAGACAGTGACAGATATGGGTGGCCAGGGAGGTGCCTCTGAGGGTATTGGGAGCCAAAAAGCAGAGACGGGGGTGTGCATTCCAGGCAGAGTCCACAGCCTAGTGCAGGGGGTGCTGAGGAGGGAGCTGCCCTGTGTGTGTTTCAGAAGGTGTCCAGAGCTTAAATCCAGGTAAAAGACACACACACAGAAGGAGTGAACTGAATGTCCCAGGAAAGTGCCAGTGTGTGTGTGTGTGTGTGTGTGTGTGTGTGTGTGTGTGTGTGTTTGCCCTGGGGTCAGAAATGGGGAGAGAAATGGGAGGAATCAGGGCCTGACCCCGCCATCTTCCCATGGCATTCCCACACTCCTCATAGTCTACACTGGACTCTTCCCTTCGCTCATCAAAACCTACCTCCAGACAGTGACACATCGGAGATCAAACATTAAAATCCATGCTCCTCCTTCCATCTGAAGCTCTCTCTCCCTCCTCCCTTAATAAACTACCTCTGTTCATCCTTGGGATTGCCGTTCAAGTATCACCTCTTCAGTGAAGCCCTTCTTGATTCCCAGGACTGGATTAGTTTTCCTTGCATACCTAGTCTTCAGTACCTCTTGCTCTGACCACAGTGCACTGATTAATTGCACAGTGCAATTAATCGTGTGACCAGCTGTGTGATTTCTGTCCCCGACAGAGCACGAGTACCAGGAGCACAAGGACCGGGTTTGTCTGGTCCACGATGGGATCTCCAGGGCCCCAAACAGTAACTGATACTCACTCGATGCTCTGTGAATACCTGAGGGTCTGGTTCAGGAGCCGCACTCAAGGAGCTGGCTGCAGCCAATAGAAGGAGAGGCCAAGGGCCATTGCAGAAGCTGGAAGTAGCTGAGAGTTGGTTTTGAGGATGTTCTGAGCCTCCTAGAACCTGCACGGGGCCGAGAAGTGACCGGAGAGCAGTGACCAGCCGCAGGAGAGCTGGGTCTGGGCTCTGGACTGGGGCTCAGGACATAGGTAGCCACCAAAGGGAGCCGTGCAGTGTGAAGTCACCTGTTCCCGCCTTGGGAAATGTGTGCCGCGATGATGAAGTTGTCGGCACCACCAAGGACCTGGAAGGATGCCCAGGGCCATGTCTGGCCCCTCGACCTTCCTCCCAGCAAGATTCATATCATAGGACTTTCTCATTTCTCCGCATGGGAAAGGATTCAGCTGCTGGGCAAGCTAACGTGTTCATCCCGGGAGGAGATTCTGTCTTTCTCTTTGGACAAATTTATTTTATTAAACTACTTCCTGCTTTTAGGGAGTATAGAATACCCACACCTGGTATTCACAAAAGGCCTTCAATGTATGCTTTTGGCATTATTCAGTTTTGATTTTCTAGACTTAGCAAGGACTCTGGAACTAGGCTGCCTGGGTTTGGATCCACATGACCTTGGCCAAAGTACCTGACCTCCCTGTTTTTCAGGTTCCTCATCAGTAAAATGGGAACAATAGTTTATGCCAGTCACAGAAAGCCACATATTATATGATTCCATTTAAAGTTCATTTATTTATTTTGAGAGTGAGCACACATGGCAGATGGGCAGAGAGAGAGAGAGAAGAGAGAGAATCCCAAGCAGGCTCCACGTTGCAGCGCAGAGCCTGACGTGGGGCTCTATCCCACGAACCATGAGATCATGACCTGAGCTGAAACCAAGAGTCAAATGCTTAACCAACTGAGCCACCCAGGTGCCCCTGGATGATTCCATTTAAAGGAAATGTCCAGATTAGGTAAATCCATAGAGACAAAAAGTGGATTGGCAGTTACCAGGGGCTGGAAGATGGGAGAAATGGGGAGTGACTGCTAATGGGTACAAAGTTTCTTTCAGGGATGGTAAAATATTCTAAAATTTGATAAAGTTTAAGGAGTTATTACTTATAAAGTGTTTAGAGCAGTGCCTGACACATAGAAAATGATTTTTTTATTTAACTCATTGTTACATAAAACTCATTTCCAAACAAAGGCATAAACACCAATGAGCTTGAGAAAGACGTTCATAATATGATTTTAAAGCGGCATCACGTTCCTGAAATTCACTGAATTTCAAAAGAATGACACTGACACAACTGTCAGTTGTGTACTTTTTATAAATGTCGTCATGATCTAGTGGATGGCATTGTTATATTGTATTACAAATTTTGTACATGAAAAGGGTTAACTTGTTAGACTTAAACTGTAGCATATATTTGAGCTCTCCATCAGCATTTCTTATTTCGATTGACTGATTGATTGATTTTTACAATATTGGGTGCAGCGCCTAAAATGGGAAGTGGTTTGGGACTCTGGAAGGCAAACACAGCTATGAGCTGTCTTTGACTCAGACGACCTGGGACAGAGGCTCTAGAAGGCAATGCAAGGTGAGAGCTTCACACAGTCAGGGATGAGGTATGTGGGCTTTGCTGAAGGCAGAGAACTGGGGAGAGCCCGACCTATAATCTGCATGGTCTCCTTATTTGCCTAAGGCTGGATGAAAGCAGGTCAATCACATAAAGGATTCAAGCCAGCACGGGGTAATCATAAAGACCCTGCAGAGAGTACCCTAGGCAAGACCGTTAGCATGCGTGACAAGCGGCTCTCCAGGAGGAAAATAGCCCTGATTAGCATCATTTGCCAATTTCCATGGTGTAAATACTTAACACCGTGGCTGATTTCAAGCTACAGACGTGATAGCCCTGGAGTTGGAGTTGGGAAGAAGTGTGTACTGCTGCACTACCGTACAGCGTTTCCATTATACAACTACAATATACAGAACTAAGCACAAAGCATAACCAACAGTAAATGTAGTAAAAGAATGAGAATTCCTAGTGGTCACTCCCCATCTCTTCCTACCACTCCTTGGCCCTAGGTAATCACTAACCTACTTCCTGTTCCTATGGATTTGCTTATTCTGGATATTTGATAAAAATGGGATTATACAATATATGATCGTTTACGACTGGCTTCTTTTACTTAGCACTAGGTTTTCAGGGTTCATCCATGTTGTAGCTGTACCAGTACCTCACTCCTTTATTGCTGAACCATATTCCATTACCAGGACATACCGTATTTTGTTAATCAATTCATCAGCTGATGGGCATTTGGGTTGTTTCCACTGCTTGGCTGTTGTGGATAGTGCTTCTGTGAACATTGATTAATGAGAATGTTTGTGGACATATGCCTTCAATTATCCTAGATCTAGATCCAGGAGTGTAATTACTGGATCATATGGTAATTCCATGTTTAACATTTTGAGGAACTGTCAGACTATTTTCCAAAGCAGCTGCACCATTTTATATTCCCATCAGCAATTCAGGGCTTTCCAATTTCTATACATTCTCACCAACACTTATGATTATCCGTCTTTTTGATTAGAGCCATCTATTGAGTGAAGTGGTGTTAATTTGCATTCCCCTGATGCCAAATGATTTTGAGCGTCTTTCCATTTGTTTATTGTACAGCTTGTATGTCTTGGGAGCAATGGCTATTCATATCCTTTGCTTACTTTTTAAAAAATGTTTATTTATTTTTCAGAGTGAGAGAGACAGAGAGTGAGTAAGGAAGGGGCAGGGAGAGAGGGAGACACGGAATGTGAAACAGGCTCCAGGCTCTGAGCTATCAGTACAGAGACTGATGCAGGGCTCGAACCCACAAGCAGTGAGATCATAACTGAGCCACCCAGGTGCCCTGCCTTTGTCTACTTTTAATTGGATTATTTGTCTTCTTATTGAATTGAAAGGGTTCTTTATATATTCCAAAGGCAAATCGTTTATCAGATACATGTCTTTTCACTTTCTTGATGGTGTTCTTTGAAACACAAAAGTTTTTCATTTTGATGAAGCCCAACCTATCATTTTGTTGTTACTGTTACTTGTGCTTTTGGTGTTCATAGCTACAAAACCATCGCCAAGATCATGAAGATTTATGCCTATTTTTTCTCCTAAGAGTTTTACAGTTTTACCTCTTATAAGCGGGTCTTCCATCTGCTTTGAGCTGATTTTTTAAAATTGTTTTAATGTTTATTTATTTTTGAGACAGAGAGAGACAGAACACAATCAGGGGAGGGACTGAGAGAAAGGGAGACGCAGAATCCGAAATAGGCTCCAGGGTCCAAGCTGTCAGCACCGAGCCGGACACAGGGCTCGAACTTACAGACTTGTAAGATCGTGACCTGAGCTGAAGTCGGGCACTTCAACCAACTGAGCCACCCAAGCTCCCCGTTTGAGCTGATTTTTGTATATGGCATGAGGAAGGGCCATGCTTTTCATGTTTATGGCATTTGTCTTCATGCTTTCCATGTGGAATATTTCAGCACTATTTGTTGAGAAATTAACATTTCCCATTGAATTGTATTGGCACCCTTCTTGAATATGAATTGACTACAAATATTTAGGTTTATTTATAGACTCTCAGTTTTGTTATTTGTTCCTTATGTCTATTCTTATGCCAACATCACATTATTTTGATTACTCTACCTTTGTAATCAGGAAGGATGAGTCCTCCAACTTTGTTCTTTTTCTCAAGATTGTTTTAACTATTCTGAGTCCCTTGAATTTCAAAATGAATATTAAGATAAATTTTTCAATTTCTGCAAAGAAGCCAGCTGGAATTTGATGGGGATTGCATTGAACCTGTAGATCAACTGGGAAGTGTTGCCTTCTTAACAAAGATTTTTTAAAACATATTTTATTTTTATTTTGAGAGAAAGGGAAAGAGAGCACGAGTGGAGGAGAGGGGCAGAGAGAGACAAAGAATCCCAAGCAGGCTCCATGCTCAGCGTGGAACCCGATGCCAGGCTCGATCCCACAACCCTGGGATCATGACCTGAGCTGAAATCAAGAATCGAACACTTCCTTAACAATATTAAATCTGGGGCACAGGTGGTCAGTCATTTAGGCATGCAACTTTTTTTAAGTTTTTAATGATTATTTATTTTTGAGAGAGAGGGACAGAGACAGAGACAGAGAGACAGAGCACAAGTAGGGGAGGGACAGAAGGAGAGGGAAACACAGAATCCGAAGCAGGCTCCAGGCTCTGAGCTGTCAGCACAGAGCCAGACACAGGGCGTGAACTCATGAACTGTGAGATCACAACCTGATCCGAAGTTAGACGGTGAACTGACTGAGCCACTCAGGTATCCCTAAGTGTGCAACTGTTGATTCTGACTCAGGTCATGATCTCGTAGTTTGTTGGTTCGAGCCCTGCATTGGGCTCCACGCTGAGTGTGGAGGCTGCCTGGGATTCTGTCTTCCTCTCTCTCTCCCTTCCCTGTTTGCGCGCTTTCTCTCTCTCTCTTTCAAACTAAATAAACATTAAAAAAAACCAATAATATTAAATCTTCTGATCCATGAACATGGAATGTCTTCCATTTAGCCAGGTCTTCTTTAACGTTTTTCAATCAACTTTTAATTACTTAAACAAGGTTTCCTTTAGTTCCTTGAACATATTTATAATAGCTGATTTATTTATTTTTAAATTAATTTTAATAGGTTTTTATTTATTTAGATGTTTTGTCTATCAAGTCCACCTTCTCAGCTTCCTCATGGAAAGTTTTCACTTACTGCCTTTTCATCTTGGATATGAAACAAACCAAACTTTCCTGTTTTCCTTTGTGTCTTGCATTTTTTTTTTTCAAACTGGACCTTTAAAATCATGTAATATGGCAACTCTGGAAACCAGTTTTTCCTAATACCTCCCTTCCCCAGAGTTTGTTTTGTTGTTGCTGTTTGTTTTGTTTCAATAACTGTTGCTGCCACCATCTGTTTGTTCAGTGACTTTCCTGGACTAATTTTGTAGTCTGTATTTTTATTGTGTGTGGCCACTGAAGTCTGTTCAGCTAGCTTACAGGCCAGCTAATGATCACATGATTTCCTTAGATGCCTTGAATCAGTATGTCTCCTCGATTTTGCTAAGAGTCTCTCGCTATGCGTTAAGGCATGCCTTCAATGCTCTGCAGCTAGAAATTCTGCCCCAGCCTTCACTTCCTGCTTCAAGATCAGCCAGGGATGGATTTAGGCCTTCTCATGTCTTTCCTGGGCGTGTGCACAGCCTTGCATATGCACATAGCTTTCTAGATTTCCAGGAATATGTTGGAGCTTTTCAAAGCCCCCCAGTGATAACTCATTCTCTAAATTTTTCTTTTAAAGTTTCTAATCAGCCAACAGGTGTACCATCGGCTCAGGAAGCTGTGATGTTCAACAATTACTACTGATTATTTTCAACAAACTAGGGGAAAGGGTTGTTTGCATGAAGGGAGTCCTGAGTCATGGCAAATAAAGATAATTCTTGAGAATGGTGCCTTTCTTTTTTTTTTTTTAAATTTTTTTTTTTTAATGTTTTATTTATTTCTAGGAGAGAGAGAGAGACAGCGTGAGCAGGGGAGGGTCAGAGAGAGAGGGAGTCACAGACTGAAACAAGCTCCAGGCTCTGAGCTGGCAGTCAGCACAGAGCCCGATGCGGGGCTCGAACCCACGAACCGCGAGATCATGACCTAAGCGAAAGTCGGACGCTTAACCGACTAAGCCACCCAGGCGCCCCAGAGAATGGTGCCTTTCTTGGGAGCTGTCTGACGGGTCCAACACACTGCTAGTTCTCTGGAGATGTAGCTTTTGGGGGAGCTTCAAACCTGTCCTCTCCTGCAGCTTTTAGGCTGCTCATTTTCGCAACTACTCTGGTTGTGAGGCTGCTGGTTTTCAAGGCTCCCATGGAGGCTGGGGGAGGGGAGAAGGGTGAGAATCCTGCAAGCAAAAATGCCACGAAGCTCCAGTTGTACTGAGATTCAACCATTTTTCTTTAATAACTACTTGTGTCATTGCAAACCTCTGGCTAATTTCAAGAGTTCTGCAAAAGTTGATTTTGACCACTTTTGTCAGTGTTCTCATTGCTTTTCATTCTGGAAGCGCTTCTCCTCATCACCTTTGTTTTATCTATCTATCTATCTATCTATCTATCTATCTATCTATCTATCTATTTTGAGAGAGAGAGAATGTGCGCACATGCACCTGAGTGAGGGGCAGAGAGGGATAGAAAGAGAGAGAGGAGAGAGAACTCTAAGCAGGCTCTGTGCTGCCAGCATGGAGCCCAATGCAAGGCTCGATCCCATGAACTGTGAGATCATGCTCTGAGCCAAAATCAAGAGTCGGACGCTTCACCAACCGAGCCACCCAGGCACCCCTATAATTTAATTTGTAACCATGGTTGTGTCTAACAACTGGAATGCAAAATTCCTGAAGAGTTCACAATACCACCGACACAACCATCATGTATGCACCCCTCGGATCCCGCGCAGCCCTGCCAATATTAGGGTATCTGCTGGATGCCAGACCCTCAGAGATGCATGCTCACCTAGTACTAAACTAACTCCACAACTCCCAGTACCTGGCCCACAGTCACCGCCAGCAGGACAACAATGCCAGTAGGGTTGTCCAAGTGATGATGGCTTGGCATGGAAGAAAAATGGGATAAGGCTGAGCACAGGTGAGAACGGCTATAGGAACGCACCCCAAGATGTTGCCTCTAAGCTTTAGGGATCAAATCCCAAATTGTGTCAAAGGCTGTTTTCTGATTCCTAGGTGAAACGAAACAAAGCAAACTGGTGTTCAATTGTTTTATAAGCTCTCAAGAGAATCTTCAAGAGAAGCACTGGGCAAAGGTAGGAGTGGTGAGGTGGGCGGTAGAGTAAAGGTTTCCATCAGACCCCCTCTGAGGAATGTGTACCTTAACTCCTGCTCTGTGAAGTGGAAAAAAAAAAAAAAGACATTTAAAAAAATTTGGGCTTGGGGCATCTGGGCGGCTCAGTCAGTTAAGCATCTGACTTCGGCTCAGGTCAGAATCTTGCAGTTTGTGAGTTTGAGCTACACATCGAGCTCTGTACTGACAGTTCAGAGCCTGGAGCCTGTTTCGGGTTCTGTGTCTCCCTCTCTCTCTGCCCCTCCCCTGCTCTCACTCTCTTGCTCTCAAAGAATAAATAAACATTAAAAACATAAAATTTGGGGGGGGCTTGCTTAACTAATAGTGAAACCTGCTCTGGGATTGTGGTCTGACATGTTGCCGCTGGGGTGCACTTTAATTAAGATTAACCACCACCAGGTTTATGGGGCAGGGCGTTGCTTGGGCTAGCACCGCCGCAAACAAGCCTGGTGACGCCTCGCGATACGCAGCATGAGCATTCCCTGGCTTCCTCCAACTCAAAGTCCGGAGCTTCCTGACAGAAGTAGAAAGACAACAGGCTGATTGCATCTCTTTCCCAGACCTTTGCCTACCTCCCCTTTCCCAAACAGAGATCAGCAGACAGACAGGGACACTTTAACTCAGTATTTCACATTGCAGCTATGTGTTTACTTAGGTGTTTATTGGCTTGCTTTAATCATTCAACAAATATTCCCCGGGGCATCGTGTGTAGGTCCAATGCCGGGCTAGCACCACAGAGAGCTGACATTTAGGATGGACATTTGAGGAGTTTGGAGAACGGGGCTCCCCTGCTGGCAGTCCACAGAGGTCCATCTGATAAGATTCAAACAAGTCCCTCTCATGCACAAACTGGTACAAGGGCCAGAAAAGCCTGTCCTTTCCCCAACCTCCAGGTCTCTAACTATTATGTTATTTCTGCCTGGTAGGTGCTTTCTCTACCCTTTCTGCAGGACTATGGTCTCTCCCTCCCTGTTGGTTGGACCTTGTCTCTTGGTGGGAAGAGGCTGGGGAAAGGCCCAGGGAGTGCCCAGCACCAGGAGAGGGCACCGTTCCATAGGAAACAACCACTCAGGGCCAGGCCCTGTCCCAGCCCCCGGATGACTTCGACTGACAAGGGCACAGTGCCTGTCATCAGGCAGCTTACCATCACAGGAACAATAAAATATGGCAGCTGGGATAGCCGTCCGTTCAGGGCCAGGGCGGGGCACTAGGAGATGCAAGTTCATTTCTCCTGGAACTGGGAGGGGTTTTCTTAGATGACATCATCCTTTAGGTGACTCTTGACAGATGACAGAGAGTGGCCAGGTGGCCAAGAGAGGACAGGAAGGGCACCCTTGGCAAAGGGAACATCTTGAGCTCAGGAGCTGAGTCAGTGAGTGTGAGGGGAGAGCCATCCTATTCTTGTTGGACTGAAATAAAATCTCAAGTATTCTTGATGGCTGCTAAGATGTGTAGGTCAACCTAAGGAGAGAAGAAGGGCCCAAAACGGCTATGCCAAGTAAAAAGGCTGAAGACAAAACAGGCCTATTTTTGCTCGTTTTAAAATCCTGAAAAAATTCTGATGGATTCTGAATGCTTATTAGTGTCTTCTTTATACTTCCCTGTATTTTAAAATTTAAAGTAATTGTCGGCATTACCTGCTGCCCACGCACTCCTCGGTCTGCAGGGGGCGCACCCGTGGCCACCCTCCCTCTTTCAGGGCAGTGGGCGGGGCCTCTGGGCCGGTGTGGAACGGACGATTGGCTGGTTGGGCTGTTTGTAACGGCGTCCCGCCCCCGCCCTACGTCACATGACGCAGCCCATCATGGCGGCGGGAGCGCGGCTGCCCTGGCCCGCAGCTCCGCAGGGCTGCTGCCGTTGCTGCTGTTGAGAGGCGGCGGCGGCGGCACAGACGGGCGGGCAGGAAGGATGGTGTTTCTGTGGCCGGGGCGGCGGGTGCGGACTAGGAGCCGGGCTGAGGTTTGGCCGAAGCGACTTGTGCTCAGAAGCAGCTGGCACGGGTGCCGCTGAGGCAGGCAGGACCGACTGACGGACGGACCGACGGAAGGAGACCCGAGAGCCGGCCCCCGGGGCCGTGCAGTGGGCGAGATGCCGGGGCC
>NW_027529425.1:2338590-2418478 GCF_008692635.1 Crocuta crocuta | reverse complement strand
GGGGCCGCGCCACTTCCGCAAACAGGTGCAGGTGAGCGGGCCCGCTGCGGGGACGCGGCTGCGGGAACCCAGGCTGCGGGGCCGCTGCGACGGCTGTGGCAGGGGAGGAGGCGGCGGGCCCGGTCCGGCGTCGGCGCCGAGGAATTGCAGGGCCTGCCGGGGCGAGAGGGCCGGGGAAGCGGGCGATTAGGGAGGTTTCTGCCGCAGGGGCGTGGGGTGGGGGAGCGGACAGCCTCTCCAGGGCCGAAGCGGGGGCGAGGCGATGCGGTTGGGCCCGATGAGGGCGGCGAGCCGGGTGGCAGCGATCGACCCCTCCCGGCGTAGGCTGCGGTACCTGCTCTGAACCTGTTGCCCGAAGGTCCTCAACCTACATCCCTTTCTGGCAGTTCTGCTTCCCCTTCAGATGTCACCTGCCTTCTGTGCGTTTCTCACATCTTATAATAAGAACCGCTTCTTAGTCCTAATCCTACTTAAATGCAAATGACTTGGTGAACTGTGCAGAGTTTCCTTCGCTCCCTGCAACTTGTTATGAAGTTGTAAATTGATTTTAGACACTGTGCTTTTTATTCGGATTGAATCTCAAGGAATGAGAAGGAAACACTCTAAATATTTCTATTTTAGGAAGCCAGTGATTAGAGTAGCAGTCTTTGAATAACTATTGACAGAATGGCCCAAGAGTGATTGAAGTTTCTATTTTAGCTACGTCAGTGTGTGATTTTCTTTCTTTTTTTTCTCCCCATTTTCTTGACATCCTTTTCGGTTGCTTATTTTCCCAGATAAAGGGTCTCAAGTTGGGTCATTTTTCTTTTAAAGAAAAAAAAAATCTGGGTTACGATCTAGTGCTTATCTATTTTTGAAATAAGGAGAGACCGAAATTTCATAGATTCATGAAATTTTGGAATTGGAAGAGACCTTAAAGAAAATTTAGCCTGATATCTTTGTTTCCCAGTTGAAGATACTGAGGCCCTGGCGGTCAAATGACCTACCCAAGGTGACACAGCTAAATTGTAGGCGGAGCCACATCTGAAACCCATGTCTTAAATTCCCCCAGTTGTGTGATTTTTCCACTTCCCTACTTTAGGTCTAGTAAGTGTTTCAGAATACTCTTGAGGTTAAGAGTTATTTTAAAATGATGTTAACTGGGTACACAACGTGGAAGTTACCTTCCCCAGTAAAGACCAACACATCCACCATGCAAGTTAAAAATAATTGTTCCCAGAGCTACAACAGGTTCTGTCATTGAGTGCCCTTTAGTTGGGTATTAACTGCTATCATTGTGCCGTGTAATGTATCGCTAAATTTTTGCCACTGCCTTAGATCAAATATTTGTTAGGTGAATTCTGTTTTCTGATCAGATAAGAAAAGTGAATGTAATGAGGAGTGTATGCAGGCCAGGTGTTGAGTCACAGAAAGTGACAAAGTTGTAAAAGACAATATAGAAAAATGTTGATGTTGATATTGAAAGAAACTGATGATGAAATGGGAAATTAGCACTAGAGTAGGATAGCAGGTAAAGAGTATGTGAAAGGGATTCTAGAAGTTTCTTAAAATTAAGCACTTAAAATTTTATATATTTTGAAAAACATGTTCTTTATGGGACCCTATGGGACTGTGTCTCCCTGTAAACCTCTTGACATGATTTTTATTCCATTCTTTCACTGTCATCTCCATTCTTACGGAGGTACAGAGCATAAAATTGGAGGTGTTTGGGGAGCGCTGTAAAACAAAACAGCCAAGAAAATTAACCCATAAATAGAAATACCAAATTTTGACATGAATAAAGTATAAAGAAATACATGGTGATTTATAGCAGCTTTTGCACATTTTCCCTTCATATTCTGCTGCTCAGAAGGTATACAGTTAGACAGGTGGTGTATAAGTGACAGGTGCCAAGGGTTAAATTCTGTGGAAGAGATGCATAATCACATGTAGATTTGTGGCCTTGTATTTCCATCCCAAAGAGATTATTAATCCTGGCAATGGAGATGGATTCTTGATGAAGATGTATTAGACCAAGAAGAATAAATAAACCTTTGAGCTAATCCTGATAAGTGAGCTCACTGGTAAAGAAAGAGGAACCCCTCTTGAACATACATGCGAGCTAAAGAGCAGTTAAATGTTGAAAGGATTGTAACCCTCAGGCCTCTGATTATGTGTGGACTGTACTCCACACAGGGCTGGCCATTTTCAAGTTCAGGATAGACCCATTGCATAGGGTCTTTTGTCTCCTTGGCTTTATTCTTTCCACTTAAATTCCAAACTGCTTAAATAGTGCCTTGGAGAAAGCATGGCTTCTCAAAAATAGGTTAGAAAAAATACTTGAATGTTTTCCTTTGCCAGCCCATTTGCATGGGGAAAGAAATGAGGCACTTAACTAAAATTCAGCCAAAATTCATATCTAGGTTTCGGAAATTGAAGAGGTTATTTACCCATTCAGTCATAATTAAACTTTGTAAATATGTGGATTGCCTCTGCCTATCAGGCAAGAAGGCATTTCTTTTCTTTTTTTTAAGTTTTAATTGTAATTCCAGTTAACATACAGTGTTCTATTACTTTCAGGCGTACAAGAAAGCATTTCTTACTTGAACTTTATTTTGGGCCCTTCTTTACTGCTCTGGGAGTCGCTCATGCCCTCTTTGGGGCCTTTTCCTGGGAATGTGTATTTCTGCAGGGTCCCTTGCTGGCTGTGTAGACTGAGATCTTGTTGGTCCTCACTAGAAGGCTTACATAAAGGGAGAAAGTCCACTGTTTCCACACACACACACCGAAATTACCAGACTAAGGTTACAGTTAAATTATTTTTTCCAATCCTAGTTATGAGGTCATTCTTAGAAAACATTTATGTATCTTTTGTGGGATTCTCGGGCTTCACATCATAGAAAGAGATGGCATATTTGTATTTGGGAAGGCATTCCTCCCAGTCCACCGTTGGTTATTAATATTAGGATAGTGGTAAGACAAGGAAACCCACTTCTATTGTTCTGTGGCATATTAGGTCACAGAGTACAGAGGAAGCTTTTAGCAGTTCCAGATAAAGGAGCTCGCGGAAGTCTGTGAAGCCGGTGGGACTCAGCTACTTATTAAACAGCCGCTTGTGAAACCGGGGCTCTCGTTTTAGATTAAACAAACAGCCTCGGATCTTGAGAAAGATTCTGCAGTAAAGGAACTGCTTTCTAAAAGTGTGAATTTTTGTGTTTATTTCAATGGCATCTGAGAAATAAAAATTATTGTCAACAGGCTTTCCATGCTGATTATCTCAGGATTTATAGCTGTGAGGCTCAAGATTTCATTTAGGTTGGGAGTGTTGTAGTTGCTCTCAGTTGGTATTTTGGGGGTAACTAAATATGCTCATTTGCACAGTAATAGGAAGTCTGTCCAACAATTTTGTAGCTGATGAGCATTGAAGTTATCAAATCCCTACAGTTTTGCTGATATCAATGTGCTGACTGTTCATGCAGTTCTCTTGAAATTTAGAGAGTCCTTGGGCCTGCTGTGTCAGTTAGATAACAGCTATGCATGTAATAAAAAAGATTTGTAACACAAAGGAAATGTAAGGGGTGGCCAGGGCTCTGAAGCAAACAAGTGAGTCCTCAAAAAAGTCCTTGTAGATGGACATATAAGAAGAGTCCAACCTTTCGGTCCAATTGAGAGTGTAACTCGTGAACCAGCCACAGGAGGAGCGGGAGTTGTGGACAGAACTTGGACTTTGGAGTTAGTCTAGGTGGGAGGCCTTCCTTTGCCGCTTCAATAGCATTGAGACCTGGAGCCAGCTACTTGACCTCTCCAAGCTTCTCAGAACTCCACTCAAAACAAGGATGATGAGGGGCACCTGGGTGGCTCAGTTGGTTGAGCATCCATCTCTTGGTTTTGGCTCAGGTCATGATCGATCCCAGAGTCACGGGACTGAGCCCTGCATCAGGCTCCACACTGAGCATGGGGCCTGCTTGAGATTTTTTCTCTCTCTGTCTCTCTTTCCATTTCCCTCTGCCCCTTTCCTGAGCTCATGCATGTGTTCTCTCTCTAAAATAAAATTAAGGGGTGCCTGGGTGGCTCAATTGGGTAAGCATCCAACTCTTGATTTTGGCTCAGATCATGGTCTCATGGTTTGTGAGATTGAACCCTGTGTTGGGCTCTGCACTGTCCAGAGCCTACTTGGGATTCTTTCTCCCTCTCTCCCTATTCGTCCCTGTCTCTAAATAAATAGATAAACATTAAACATTTTTAAATAAAAAAAGGGATGATATTTACCTAAAGGGTTTGGAGGGTGAGGTCGTGTCTGGTGGTATGCCATGTCAACTATGTCAGGCTTCTTCACTGCTTCAAGTTTCCTTGTAAAATTGATGGGTTACCGTGGAATAGACTCATGGTGAGTGGTACGGTTCAAAGAAGAAACTCAGAGCGGTAGCTGCTTATGGCATGCCTAGAATTTACTGAATTTAAAAACCTTTGTTACTGAAAATAACTTGCTGTGTTGTGGGTGAGGAAGAGATCCTTTACAGAGAAATCTGCCTTATTTAAAATGATCTGGATTAGCCCACTTTTATGTAATAAACCCGTTTTTAACCGTCAAGATTATTAAAGCTCTTACATGTGAACGGTTTCTGGTTTTAATGTATTTGAAGGAACTGCAGGCAATGTAAGTTTAGTTGATCCCAAACAAAATATGTACCCCCTACGAAGCCTCCCTGAAGACAGCCCGTTAAGCCGGGCTGTGGTAGAACCACGACAGGCTGAGGCATTCCCGTAGAAAATGTCACTTGGAGGGGCGCCTGGGTGGCTTAGTCGGTTAAGCGTCCGACTTTCGCTTAGGTCATGATTTCGCGGTTTGTGGGTTTGAGCCCCGCGTCGGGCTCTGTGCTGACTGCCAGCTCAGAGCCTGGAGCCTGTTTCAGTCTGTCACTCCCTCTCTCTCTGACCCTCCTCTGCTCACGCTGTCTCTCTCTCTCTCTCCTACAAATAAATAAAAAACATTAAAAAAAAAAAAGTCACTTGGAGAGATGATTGTGACTGAGTTACTTCCTCTCTGTCTTTTAAAATCATGTATTTTTGTAGGCTTTTTTTTTTAAAAAAAGCTTATTTATTTATTTTGAGAAAGAGAGAGAATCCCAAGCAGGCTCTGCACAGTTAGCACGATTTGAGGGCTTGAACTCATGAACCATGAGATCATGATCCAAGCTGAAGTCAGGTGCTTACCTGACTGAGCCTCCCAGGTGCCCCACATTTTTGTAGTCTTCTAGTTGTGCTTTATTCTTCTCAAAAAGGTTATTTTGTTTTTTTTTTAAGTTTATTGAAAGAATCTACACCTAACGTGGGGCTCAAACCCATGACCCTGAGACCAAGAGCTACACGCACACTCCCCCAGCTGAGCCAGCCAGGTGCCCCTTAAAATGTTTATTACTCAGGGACGAGGAAAGAAATATTAGAGGAAAAGCCGTACAAACATTTCTGGCCTAACACAGATTGCCACATCTAGGGTCTTTTTTAGATTAGCTTCTCAACTTTTCTGTAAATCTTCATATGAAGAGGCTGTAAGAGAAAGCTGAGGAATTATGGTAAAATCAGTGTGTCGGAGAAAAATATTGGAGTGAAGTATTTTTAAATTGTTAGCAAGTGACTAATTTGGAACCATGCCTTTGGCATTACAGTTATTTGCCACAAAGAACAGGCCTATCAGAAAAATAACCTCAGTTTAAAAAAAAAGGTGCTTTTTCCCCCAAAGGTTAGTACAAGGCAGAGATTCCAAATTTCGTTTTACTTTATTGTGATTCAAATGGGAAAAATTAGAATTGTTGATGCCAAATGCTACACTTGGGGAGTACTCATTCCTGGGCCTGTCTTGGTCCAGGCCAGTGCTCTGCTGCCGTACCCTCCACCCCGCAAAAGGGTGACTTTGCACACTTTCACCCACCTGGGGCTTGGTAGTGACGCACCTTTTGTTTTTGACAATTTGGCGGATTTTGCATTTTACTGTGTAATACGTGTTTGGAAAAGGCTTAAATTACCATTGATTTGGGGGATGCTGAAACCCTGTGCTGTGGTGTGGCTAGAGTTGCCCCTGGCCTCTGGCATCTGACCCCAGTTTGGTCACTGCACTTGCATTTCCGCAGTAGGGCATCTGCGTCCCTGTCCTCACGCTCCAGCTTTCATGGCACTTTGAGAGCTAAGTTTGTCTGCTTTGGTTTGCAGATGACTCTGCAAGTCCCCGTCTCCCCATTTGCCGTGTATGTTGCACGGCTGTCTGGCTCTTCCCAGCGCCTCTATGTGCTGTCGTCTTTTAGTTCTCTTCACCCCTTTGCAGCCCCAGTTCCCTACTAAGACCTTCTTGAGGTTTCTTCCACCAGTGAACTCCCACTGGAAGTGTTTACTTGTGGGACTCGATGGTCCATGGGGTTTGGGATGGAAACTTTGGAATGGCAGTCTTTATTTTCATTTCATCCTTTATAATTTTTGACTTCTGTGACTTTTTGAGGCACAGAATATATTGGTACAGTAACACACGTTTTATGGTTGGTGAGTCCACGTACGTGAAGTGGAAGGAGTGTGAAGGAAGTTTACTGACGGGCCCTGTGATCAGAAAAGGTTTGGATTGGCTGTCCCAGTCTCCCATTGGCACTTAGCAACTACCACTTGTTTCTTTAAGTGTCCATCTCTTTACCAGGACTGCGTCCTGGGTCCTCGGTGATTGTAGTGTTTGCGTGGCCTCTCACGGGCTCTGGACCCTCACAGGTTGTGGGTGGGGATGGTGAAGACGATGCTGGGGAATGGAGTTCACAGACCAGTACTCCAGAGGGTATGTGAGCTGGAGGGAGAGCGTGTCAGCCTAGAGCCTCTCACGCTCCTGCCCACTTTGCTTTTCATCCAGCCACAGCCCACGACCCCCTGCCTGGAACAAGGCCGTTTATAGTGGCCTTAGTTTTAATAATAAACCTTCTCTTTTAGAATGATTTTCTTTTTTAAATATATNTGGAGCAGGTTCCAGGTTCTGAGCGGTCAGCACAGAGCCTGATGCAGGTCTCGAACCCATGAACCTGGAGATCATGATCTCAGCTGAAGTTGGATGCTCAACTGACTGAGCCACCCAGGCGCCCCAGAACAATTTGAGATTTAAAGAAAAGTTGCAAAGACAGTACAGAGAGTTCCTGCATATCCAGAGTTTTCCCTCCTGTTAACGTCAGCGTGGTGTACTTGTCACAGCTAAGGAGCCAGTACTAGTAACTCATTAGTGTTAACTGAAGTGCATACTTTATTCACGTTTCTGTAGTGTCCCCTAATGTCCTCTTGCTGTTCGGGATACCAGATTCCACTTATAGGTCATGTCTCCTCAGGCTTCTTTGGTATGTTCCCCTGTTACAGTGATCCTGACAGTTCCTGAGGAGTTTGATGTGTTTCTCATTGGTTAGACTGGGGTCAGATGTTTTGGGAGGAAGACCACAGAGATAAAGTGCCATTCTAATCACGTGCCATCAAGGGTCCATGCTTTCAGTGTGACTGGTCACTTGATCACCTGACTGTGATCACCTGCTGTCAGCTTTCTCCACTTGGAAGTTCCTTTTTCTTCAGTTCTCCACACTAACAGGGGAGGGGCCGATGGGGGGGGGGATCCCAAATAGGTTCTGCGCTGTCAACACAGAGCCTGACGCAAGGCTCAGACCTGCGAACCTCAAGATCACTGAGCCAAAATCGAGAGCTGGATGCTCAACTCCCTGAGCCAATCACTTATTTAATGGAAATCTTTTGGCTTGGGTAACTAGTGAGAAGGAAGTAGGAACAATTTAAACTTTAAAAATTAACGTCCACATCTAAATTCTGAAGAGACTTCCTGTGAGAAGTAGGTGTGCAAGAAGCACAAAGGAATTTAAACACGGCAGAACAGTCACAGCTCTAAATGGCTTTCTTTTTTTTTTTAAATTTCAGTCCTCTCTGGAAGTCAGTATAAATAATAGCCTCTTCACATTTTATAAGTATCCTGTATAAATAATCAGTAAAAACCGTGAGCTGGAGGCCTGACAGTCAGATGCCAATGTTGTGAGCTGAGAGCCTCATGGTGTAAATGTGCCAGCCTTGGGCTGCCCAGGGCCCTGCCCGCCGCAGCTCAGGTTAGCAAGGAAACTGAGCGAGAGCAGGTGTAACTCAGGGACTTTCCTGGTTCCCCAGGTGAGGCGTGCACCCGGCAGTGTGAGAGTCTCGGATTCCTGACCTAGTCCGTAACTCGCAGGGCTGTTTCTTTCCAGGATAATATGTTATTAACATCTTGCGTTCAGAAAGTTTATTTTTCCAAGCTGGTTTATTTTAGACTAGCCTGGGATTTGTAGCCTATTTCATATCTTCCTACAAGTACTTTTTTTTAGCCCTTGATATATTTTTGTGTATTTGCTGTGGATGTATTGGCATGTACAGAATAGTCTCATGATGAGTTAAAGAAAGTACACTGTTTAGTCTCTGAGATTGCTACATTGTAATGATTGTATAATCAGTGCTGTTTGATTAAGAGCATCCTAGGCTCACATACTAGTACAGATAATTCAGAACTACTGTTTTTGTTAACACGTGTATGCCTTGGATGGAAGAAAAGAATTTGGTTACAAACATCTACCATAGTGATTTTATTTTTTAAAGTTTATTTATTCTTAGAGAAAGCAGGGTGGGGGCAGAGGGAGAGAGAGAATCCCAAGCAGGCTCTACGCTCGGGGAGCACGGGGCCCGATGTGGGGCTCGATATCATGAACTGTGAGATCATGACATGAGCTGAAGTCAAGAGCCAGATGCTTAACCGACTGAGCCACCCAAATGCCCCTACTATAGTGATTCTTGAGAGGAAGCTGCTCTCGTCCCATAGTGAAAACACTATTATTTAATTTTTCAAAAGCTCTTGGTTTTTTTTCCATCTTGAGGCCCATGTTCAAAGTCCATCCGGAAAACAGCTTTTTCTCGTTTGTTCTAGTGCATGGGAGATTTGGGTTTGACCTGATAACATTGCAACCTTTAATTATAGGAAGTAAATCTCTCAGGCATCTTGGACTTAGAAGGTGGAGGAGGATGAGTTGTGCAGTCGTTTTGCACATTTACAATGGCTACTTTAACCAGTGAGCAATTGTAAAATTTTGTAGTTTCAGCTTTTTATTGCAAAACCAGTTTTGTGGTCTATTGGTTGCCTCTCAGATTAGCCACTAAGTTTAAAGTATTTTTCATGTTGCCGTTTCTTCCCCAATCCCCCCTCCCCCAATAAATTCAGCCTGTGTTCTTTTCACAAGGAAAAAAAATTCCTCTTCCTGGTTCCACCTGGCAGTGGGCCTGTGTAGGATGGTTCTCTGTCAGCAACAACCGTTACTTTCCAAGGATGCAGCCTGCCAGTCACAGCGCAGAGCCCCGCTTGACTCTGACTTCAGACTATTATTAAAACGCAACACCAGGACACTGATTGCTAGTGAGGCACTGAAAAATAACAAACTTACCAAAATAGTCCCCTGGGAAGGCTCCGCCAGAAGCCTGCTGCCTGGGGACAGTCCAGAAATCTGTGATTTAACTTCATTTTCTTTAAGAAAAACGCAGTTAACTTTCATAAAAGATCTGATTTCCGGTATTAACCATACAGGCACTTGGTAGACTCATAAAATTTTAGAATTATAAATCCTTGTGTAGAGAATTTTAAAGCCGACATGCCACTTTACAGGTGAAGGCACTGAGGCTCAGAGCAGCTCAGTGTAGCGAGTTCTGTCCCGGCAGCCACTCAGTGGCAGACCTGATCCTGATGAGGGACCCTGACAGCCAGATCCTCCTGTTCACCAGGTGCTCTGCCTTGTACCCTCATGACACTGATTTGTTTGGTGCACACACAGAGACTATTTCCAGTCATTTCTCTTTCTACTTACTGTCTGAAAGTGCAGAGATGAAATTTAAACATAGTTGTCACATAGTCGATTCTTGAACTACTAACGATAATTCCTTATTGAAAATTTGGAAACCGAAGTTCTGACTTCTATATAATGAGGCTCAAAATCCACATTCATATTTAACTTTAAAAAAAAAAAATTAAGAATAACCATTTAGTTTCCACCTATGAAATGAAGTTGTGCTGTTTAATCAAAGGTGATAAAAGTATTTCTGGCTTAAAAACATTTTTAAGTGTATTTAAACTCCCTTTCTCTCTGCCTCCTCCCCTGCTTGTGATCTCTAAATACATATATACATACATAGAGAGGAAGGAAGGAAGGAAGGCAGACAGACACATTACCTAAGATTAAGAGTACATTTCAATTATATTAGCAAGAATTTCATTTGGGCCTTAGGAAGCTAGAAAGTTTCTGAGACCATAGACTCTCTATCAGAGTCTTATAAGAAAACCTAAAGAAGAAGATAGACATGTTTTTCTAGGGCATTTAGGGTCTGCCTTACCTGGGAAGTGGGGAGCACACATTTAGGTCCTCTCTCCCATCCTCCAGGTCCTGTTGTACAGAAATTGTATTGGCTAAGTATTGTGAATCCAGTACTGCCATTGACTACCTGTGCATGTCTACAGATTACAATGGGATGTCGTATGAAAAGACACAATGCTCAGTCCCCTAGATATTAGTGGTACACTGAAGTGACCGTTTATGGGGGAAAGAGCCCTGGGAAGATGGCTATGACTTTCTGCTTCTGGGACCAGATGCTGCTTGTTCCTGAGCTGGCTTCCCGGACTATAGGAAGATCCTGATTCAGGGTCGTTACAAACATCTGAGCACTGTGGCTTACTCCACGACCTAACTATGCCATCAACTTAATTAAGATTCTAGTTCGTAAAATACCATCCCTGCCATACCCGCCCCCTCTTCTCTCCCCCGGTAGGACCACAGTAGTCTGACAGAGTCTGGTAAGCCTGACATTCCTTTGGCTGAACTGTCGAACTGTTGCCATGTTAGATTAGCTCCTCTGTGGTAATCTCCATCCTAGTTAGTGTTTTTAAAATTGGAGTGAAATGAATCTTTGGTAACAGTCGGATGGAATAGGCCAAGAGAAACAGCACCTTCGTATAAAATGATCACGTTCACAGGTATTCCAGTCAGCACCCAAATTATGTAACCTTTCTGCAAGTATGAGAGAATAGTTGGGTTGGCTGACCTTGAAAATCATCTTCGAACAAAAAGAACACTTCCCTGTCTGTGATTAGCACATAGCACGGTCTCTTTTTCTAGGCTGTTGATATTCTGACTTAGGGGTCTGTGTGGAATCTCTGATTCATCAGCTAGATCAGTGCACTGTTACTGTTCTGTGTGGTAGTGTGTATTTAGCGCGATGCCTCGTTTTCTCTTTCTAATATTAGAATACAGTAGGGAGGTTCTAGATTATTTAATGTTATTATAAATAGATGTAGTATTATACTAAGAGGCAAGGAAAACACATCCTGACTCAAGATTCTGTGCACAGGAAAGCTTTACAATAGAAATGGTTTGTAATTTCTAGGTGTTAAGTAGAAATACATGATCTGCGATGATTGTCTGAATTTTTTCCCCCAAGTAGTATGATGATGATTCATTTTCCTAGGTCTCCATGATGTGAAGTTACTCCTCAGGATATTGGAAAAGGTCCAGTTATTGGTCCTACCATTACAGAAAAAAGGAAAAGAGGGGCGCCTAGGTGGCTCAGTCGGTTAAGCATCCAACTTCGGCTCAGGTTACGATTTCATGGTTAGTGGATTCGAGCCCCGCTTCGGGCTCTGTGCTGACAGCTAACTCAGAGTCTGGAGACTGTTTCAGATTCTGTGTCTCCCTCTCTCTCTGACCCTCCCCTACTCACGCTGTCTCTCTCTCTCAGAAATAAATAAAAACATTTAAAAATTTAAAAAGAAAAAACCAGAAAAAATGGAAAAGAAAAAAAAAAAGCCCAAACTATGTATTTAGAAGTAGACTTTGTGTCAGGATCAGTTTGGAAGATGCTTCTCTGAGTTGTACTGAGCGAGCTCCCTTTGTCTAGTCAGCCTGGTGGCCAGCGTTTTTAATTGTTAAGTAGCCACATAAATCTGTCATGTGGATTTTCAGAGGCCAGAGGGTAGAGAAAAGAGAAAACAGCAGAGTGACATACACATCTGATGCTTGCTTCTCCAGTCCTGGGACCCAGAGAGAAGGCAGTATGTGCTGTCCCAGGTGCTGCCCACGATGGGTCCCCTCCCAGTGCGGGTGGTTTCCCTAGCGTTATGGGCCAAATTGAGTCCCAGTTCAACCCACCCCCCCAGTCCCTGAGAAGGTGATGGTATTTGGTGGTAAAGTCTTTAAAGAAGTGCATGTGTTAAAATGAGGCCGTTAGCTCGTTAGTTGCTAACTCAGTATGACTGGTGTCCTTATTGAAGAGGAAATTTGAACACAGAGATACCAAGGATGCTCAGATAGCAAAAAGACCACGTGAAGGCACATGTTGTCTGCAGGCCGAGGAGAAAGGCCTCAAAAAAGACCAACCCTGCCACACTTGATCTTGGACATGCAGCCTCCAGACCTGTGAGACCATGGATTTCTGTTTAAACCACCGGATGTGTGGTGTCCTGTTATGGTGGCCTGAGTGCATTCATACAGTGTTCAGACCGAAGCAGATTTAGGGTCACATCTTAGAAGGCATCTGTTATGATTCTTTTTTTTTTTTTTTCTTTCCTCTTCCTCTTCTCACCAGTGTGGTCGTGGAGCCCTGCTCATGTGCTGGACAACTTCCAGGGCTTCTGTGGAGGAGAGGGCACCTTTGAATTTCTCCCTCACAGGCTGAGTGGCTCTGCTCAGACAGCTTGTGGAGGACACAGATGGGAATAAGTACTCGTCATCGCAGGAGAACAGAAGTTGGGAGAAATCCACTTTTTGAGAAAACTTATTCTTTAGAGAAAACTTAATAAACTACTAAACATGAGTCTGCAACATGGGTAAAGAAAACATGTGGGAGTTCTCTGTGACCTGGGGACTAAGTGGTAAACTATTCATGGTGGGAAGGGTCAGAACCACCCCGATACAGTGTCTGTTACAGTGTGATTGGTAGTGGGAGAAAATCTTTGACAGAATAAGAGCTGGAAACTGTTGAAGGTAACACTCGCACTCTGAAAACACGAGTTTCTTCAGGTAACCAGGAGATGAATTGCAGGTTTCTCTCTCTCTCAGTCTTACTTCCCTCCCTTTCTTGAGCCACTTAGTTGCCACCTTTCTGACCCCAGTGCTCCCCCCATTCTGACCAAATGCCAGGCTCTGTCCTGGGCCCTGGAGTCATTGCTCAAGTGTACGGTCCTGGTCACTGACCCTGTTTAGCCTGCAGTCTTGTGGGGAGGGCGTTTGGCCATTTAAAATACAGTGTGATAAAGCCTATGGCGGGCAGCACAGGGTGCTGGGGGTACTCTAACCTGGGGGGCCTGGGGCGGTTTCCAGGTTGAGATCTGAGTGGTGAGGATGAACCAGTGGAGGGATGCGGTCAGTGCGGGAGCTTCCTGTTCGGGGGTGGGATGTAAACTTGCAGACTCCAGAGGGGCAGAGGGCCTGCCTGGAAGGACATGGCAGGTGAAACTAGATGCGGGAGAGAGTTGGGGGTGGTGATGAGAGCCCAGTGTGGAGGGCAAATGCTAGTGGACAGTGAGCGATCCTGGGGCCTGTTAAGGAGTTTGGATGGCAGGCTGAAGACTGTGGGAGGGTCCCCTACAAAATTCAAGGATGTAACCGTGCCTCCTGGTCCCCCAGCCAGCCGCTTGCTTTCCCTGTTGGTGACCACCTTTGCCCAGGGGTACCATTGCATACACAATGTTCTGAGCTGCTGGGTTGTTTTTTTTTTTCTTGTTTTCATTTAAACATGCATCACAGAGTGGGTTTTGAATAGTCTCCCTGCCTCTCCTGCCCAAATTCATATGTGCCTAGAGCAGGCAGTGGTATAGATCATAAGGTGTTTTGTCTACTTTCCCCCCATGTAAACCTCATATTTAAGTAGATGTGAAGAAATTATTTAATAATACGAATCTGTGCAAGACTAGACAGACACTGCTATACTGACTTCTCCAGGGCTTTCACTCAGGCTCTGTCAGTGCCTGGCTGTCTTTTTCATGCCCATCACTTTCACTCCCCTCGCACTGTTCTGAAACAAGTTCTGGACATCTTTAACTAGGTCACTATCTGTGAAACGTAAGGACTACTTTTAAAAACATAATCACATTATCATTATCACTCCTTGGAGAAATGAGTCATACTTCCTTAATATGGTCAATTACCAGTGTTTCGATTTCCAGTTGTCTCAAATGTCATGATTTTTTTGAGTGTGAATCGTGATTCAGATGACACCAATACATTGCAGTTAGTTGGTATGTCTTTTCAAATCTCTCTCAGTCTCAGGGCGCCTGGGTCGTTCTGTCGGTTAAGCATCCAACTTCAGCTCAGGTCATGATCTTCATGAGTTCAAGCTCCCCGTTGGGCTCTGTGCTGACAGCTCAGAGCCTGGAGCCTACTTCAGATTCTGTGTCTCCCTCTCTCTCTGCCCCTCCCCTGCTCATGCTCAGTCTCTCTCTTTCTCAAACAAACATTAAAAAAAAAAAAAATCTCTCTCAGTCTTTTCTTCATCTCTCACAGTGCAGCTCTTCCTCCTTAGTGTTTCTCTTAGCCTCTTCTTCGCTGATTATATTCTTGTGGTGGCATTGTGTATATGTTCCATGATTTTCTTTATTTCCTATAAATTGCTATTTAGATTTAGAGGATTGGTCAGATAAAGGCTGGTATTTTGTTGTTATTGTAGTTTGCTTTTGGTGGTGCTAGTTAGTAGGTGGTGGAGTATTTTCCCATCAGGCGGCATATAATGTCTTGTTGTCTCTTTTTGCATTTAGTTATTGATCTAAAATGTCACATTCATGAAATATTATTATTATTATTTAAACAACTATTTAAAAAGTAAACACCATTCTTACATTGGGGGCCAGACCAACAGTGGGCAGGATTTCATCTACAGATCGTAGTCTCCTGATCCTGGTTCTAAGGTATATTACGTATCCGTGACAGAATAGGAGATGTATGTTTGGGTTTTGTCCCCTTCCCTGGCACAGAACTCCTAAAATCTTGGAATCTGCCGAGTGATGAGGTGATAGAAGCATCTCTTATTAATAATAAGCCCCTTTCAAAGACACCTGAATACACGCAAATGAAGTGACTCTTGGTTCGGGCCCCTAAATAGCCTCAGGACAGGGAGTGGTGGCCAAAGGAACCAGTCCTGGGATTAGAGGGTTTGAATTTGCCACTGGATAACCAAACAGTAAACAGGAGGAAATGTCTCTGTAAAGGTGTGTCAGCTAGTGACTGAAGAAGGAATAACAAAATCAGAATATCTGCATTTTCAGTGCCTAATGGATTTGCAAATGTCATTTGTTTTTATCTGTGGACCTTAAACATTTTTTAATCCAAAAATGGATTCACAAGTAACTCTTTGGTTAATTACATGTGTGTTCAAGTTCTGATCGAGGTTCTTGGCAGGGATTTGTAATGGTTGAATTAATAATCAGGTAGTCCTCCTGACTTAACTCTGAGTCATTGCCGAGAAATTGCATTCTCCAAATTACCTGTCTATAAAACAGATAATGTGTACCCACTTCTTAGAGTTTCTCAGGTTTTCTGCTTATTAAATCAAGTGCTAGATATCTATTAAAATGGTCTAAAAACTGTACAAGGAAAACTCGCAGAATGTGCTTTAGAGATGCCAATTATTTTTTAATCAGTGTCTTGGGGAAGCATACTAACTACTCCAAACCTCTAATTATCCTTGTTCTTGGTTTGTAATCGGGAAAGCAGCCTGAAAGTGGGGACACTCCTGTGTTTGTCGATTTGCTGTAGTAGGATATCGGTTTGCTTTATGCATTTCTGAACGCTGCAGGCTGAGACTATTGAAGGAAAGCCGTCTTTCTTCATAGTTTCCTAATACAGTAGTTGCAATGGGGAAACTTCTGGGGGCTCTGTTTGTAGTTTGAACCACTGGGGCTTGGGGACTTTAGTTGCAGTTCCTCATGTCTAGAATTTACTTCCTCTCGGTGGTTTGTGCAAACCCATCTCACCTTCCAGCCTATCACGGATTGGTTTGATTTCTTCATTTTAAGAAGTGTTTCCTTCACTGGTATATAGAGGGTTTTTTGTTTTTGTTTTTTAAAGCACAATGCTTTGGACTGATCAAAAGAAAAATTTAATAAATAAAATACTGTTAAAAGTGGTACAGCTGTAAACATTCGGCAGTAATTTGTAGAGGCTTTTCCGTGGCTCTGGTGGACACGGAGGTTGAGTAGACCTCACATGAATGGAAGAAACCCAGAGTATAGGAGAGCAGACACCCCTGCAGTGTCTTAACAGAAATAAGTACGTTATCGAGGTAGGGCAAAACTCCTTGTAACTAGTTATTTTTAGCAGGAGTCTGACTTTTCATGCCTACCTGATGACTCACAGAAGACAGTTTTGTGAATTAGATAATTTGAGTTGGCCTTCAGGCAGTTCTGATCAAATATTACAATAAATAGATGGTATGTGATTATAAACGATTACGGGTGAAAAAAGAGGGGAAAAGTAATTTACCCGCTTGTGGAGTTTGGAGGAGAGCCTCAGAAGTATGAACTTTTAATCAGCAATGATGGACTTTGGTTCAGAGTACTTAGGTTAAGCTGTTTTTAAGAATTAAAAGGTAACCCCCTTGAGGCAAAATGATGTGGTAGCCAGGCAAGCGAGGGGGACTTATTCTCACCACCCCTGAACCCAGAGTCTGGCCCTGCCGCTCTCCCACTTTGTGTTTTGGGCTTATCTTTATCCTCATGTATGATGTGGAGCTGGTCGAATTCCCTCAGAGGTGGTGTGACGATTGAATGGAATATTGTATTTTATCGAATCTCAGATACGATGGATTATGACACATCCTTATTTTTATGCCATTAAGAAAGAAGAAATGCCAGTGTAAACCAGCTTTCTTTCGTGTGCACAATACCCCTGGCATCTAGGCATGTTAAGATGTGGTTGGACAAAAACTGCATCTTAAAAAATCAATAAAATATAGTGTATATGAAAGTGCTTTGCTGCATACGCCTCAGGAGTCATATTTGTTATTATATGTCCGGGGAGTGCAGCAAAGTTGTAAGAGTAAATACCAGTGGGAAGTGGGGGCCCCACAGGATGAGAGGACAGGTAGCTGCAAGGAGAGAGGAAGTGCCCTCCTTCTGGGTCTCCATTCACAGAGAGCTGGCTCTCGGGGGCATCTCCTGCACTTAGCTGTCCGCATGCATGCAGGTGTCTGGTTAGGGAGGTCTTGCTCTCCAAGGCAGTGGACTTTGAGAGGAATCGCCAAGTTACTTTCTGTGTCTGAAGTATGGATTTTCCTCTCTTTCAGATTTTTATTGGTTTAGAACTTGCAGAACCTCAACAGATTGGTTAACTCGTGTTATTTTTAAGTGCAGACTTGAGCAAGGCGTCAGCCAGCCTGAGCCCCACGTGGAATAACACGGGTTTCAGCCTTGTCCCTTCACAGAGGGACTTCTTGTTACTGGAGAGTGGTTTAGTTCTGTGACAGTTGATTTCAGACTCCTCTGCTCTTCGCTGAGGTCATTTTATATTCAAGAGCCTGTTTTGCTCACATGGGAGTTTGGGCCAGTGTTTGTGTTCTTCAGGTGCTGTAGGTTCACCTCAGAAAAATGGTGACACTGTTCCTTAACTCGTGTCCGTGCTTTCTCCTTGGTGCACTGGGACATTGAACTTACATGTTGTATGTCAGTTAAAGCTCAAAAAAGTGGGCGGGGGCGGGGTAGTTTACTTCTTACTCAAACACTGTGGGGTGAAACTTAATAATTTGCCCTAACAAAGAAGAGCTTCAAAGCAGCTCTGGTTGAATAAGATGTTTTCCAGATAATTCTTGGCTGGAAGTAAAGTTGCATTTTGTTTTGTTTTGAAAAACAGTCTTTTAAAGATGTAAAATTCATTCTAGGGGCGCCTGGGTGGCTCATTTGGTTGAGCATCTGACTTCAGCTCAGGTCACAATCTCACGGTTCTTGAGTTCGAGCCCCACGATGGGCTCTGTGCTGACAGCTCAGAGCCTGGAGCCTGTCTTCAGATTCTGTGTCTCCCTCTGTCTCTGCCCCTCCCCTACTCACGTTCTGTTTCTCTCAAAAATGAATAAAAAATTAAAAAATTTTTTCTTTATTTATTTTTGAGAGAAAGAGACAGAATGAGCAGGGGAGGATCAGAGACAGAGGGAGACACAGAATCTGAAGACAGGCTCCAGGCTCTGAGCTGTCAGCACAGAACCTGACGTGAGGCTCGAACCCATGAACCACGTGATCATGACCTGAGCCAAAGTCAGATGCTTAACCGACTGAGCCACCCAGGTGCCCCAAAAAACTTTTGTTAAAAAAAGATGTAAAAGTCATTCTAAGCTGGAGTCCTCCCTCCCTGCCCCTGCTCCCATGCAAAACACAGGCCCCATGGTGTAGTTTGCAGACCTCTGCTCAAGTAGAAAGCTCTTACTGTGACCAAGGGTCCCTGGAGAAGTGGCTGACTCTAAAGCTGGACAGCAGGGAAAATAGAAGAAAAGCCTGGAGCTTTCATGAGGAAGTGTTGGAGAAAAGAAAGATGGGTCATGTCCAGAGGACCCAGTAGTCGACTTGAAAAAGCTGCCAGGGGCCAAAGCTGGAATGATTTGAGCTACAAAATAATGTTAATGATGGATTATAATCCAAAGGATATAAAATAAGTATCTCTGAGTCTGTAACTAAATAAAGGGCCAGACAGACAACAGAGGGAGAAGAGAGAGATCTTCCTTAGGGAAGAATTCCAAGTAATAAATGTAGAAGGAATGAGGGCAATAGAAGATCACCCATTAGAACATCATGGTGGTAATTGCTGCAGGTAAGACGCAATGACAGATGTGAAAATAAGTGTGTCAAACTTTAGGGAGCCACAGGATACTTGCACACCTTCAGAGCGTCTCCCAAATATTAATTACTGTAGTAGTTGTAACCTGTCTGTAGATTCTATAGTATTCCTCCCTTCAAGGGTACAGCTTAAATCCTCTTCTCTGTGAGCGTGCCCTGGACTTTGCGACCCACTTTTAAGGCATATGTAAAGGAGGAAAGTGTTAACTTCTCAGTGGTGACACCTGGCAGAAACCACCTGGGCCAAGAGATGAGGGTCCATGTCACTGAGAGTAAGTTGTGCCAGTGCTGTGTGCTCCTGACGTGATGTGACGAGGAAGGCAGTTTGCCCTGTGATATTCTAGATCCTTCCCACGTATCTGTAACGTCAGTCCAGTCATTAGGCAGAAAGGATAAGGCGTCCCTCACTGAGGAACATTCTACAAAATGCTGACCGACGCTCTTCCATAGTGTCCAAGTTATGACACACAGGGGACCACTGAGGAAGGTCAGAGCTTGGAGGCGATGGGGGGTGGGGGTGGGGGACGAGATGAGTGAGCGCAGCACAGGTAGCCTGGGTGGGTGCCTGGAAAAGAAAAAGGATATGGCGGAACCGGTGAAACATGAATGAAGCTGGAGGTTCAGTTAGTAGTAAGGCCCTGTGTTACTGTCTTCGTTTTGATAACTGTGCTGGTGATGTTGGTGGAAGCTGGGTGNTATTCACTTTAAAAAAAAAAAAAAACCTTGACTCCTTATCCCGGATCGATCATCTGCTTTATGTTGAGCATCTAGGCATTTTTTAAATAACTCTTGGTCCACTTATATTGGGAGGAAAATGTAATGATTTGCAAACTAAAGTTGACTTTGGAACGTCCATGTTGTTAATACTAGTTATTTCTCTTTCCAGGGGAGGCACCTGTGGCAGAAGTTTCCTCCTCTTTTGTGATCCTGTCTGTGTGCAGTTTAATGATACTAATAGTATTAATCGCAAACTGTGTATCCTGCTGTAAGGACCCGGAAATAGACTTCAAGGTGAGCACAGCTGGTGGGGACGTTTAAAAACCATCCTCTGATATATTGATCAGTAGAGCGCATATCACAGTCCCGTGGGAGCAAGGCCGGCCAGATCTGTCTGTAAGGGCCGCACAGTGAATATAGCCTGCCAGCGTAAATAGTAATACCGTGGGCTGTGTGGTCTCTGTGAAGGCACCTCAGCTCTCAGCTTGCCGTCGTAGCGCTGCGTTGCTAGAGATACGAAAGATAAAACCAAATGGTGTGGCCGTGTGCCAGTAAAACCACAAAAATAAGCGGTTTTGGATTTGGTCCACCAGCTGCAGTTTGCTGACCCTGCTTTAGAGCGTCATTGACAGTAACCACTTGCCTGTTTAATTTTCCTAAATGAGGAATAAGGTATGATTGAATTTACTTGCTATAATAGCCTGTAAGGAAGAGCAGGCTGGTTTCTCCCCCTAAACTTTGTTTGCTGGTGAATTTGTGCTTGTTAGGATCATTGAGGCCAAGGGACCCCCAGTGTGTTTTGTGTTTGAGAAACCACAACTTTCATTTTACCTGAACCCTCTGGTTCTTTGAGGGGGAGAAAGAAGAGCCCTACCAATTATAAATCGTGGTGTGGGGGGACGCGAAGGAGGGACACTATAGAAGGGCTGGTGTTATAGCTGCACATGGGTAGAATCTGCCAGAAACCAGCTGGGCTGTCCAGCTCTGGAACTTACCGCGTGCCTGCTGGTGTACATCTGGACTCCGTGAATACTTGAGAAACAAAAGGAAGGCACGCAGAGAAAATGACCCTTACTGTGGAGCCCCGCTGGTTGTCCTGGAGCTGTCTGCAGGGGTCCTGAGGGCCACTGGTTCAAACTGGAGGGAAAAAGCTGTCTTCTAGCTAAAACCTTCCTTGGACACATCAGCCTTATTTCTAGAGCCTCACCCCTGTTTCTGTGTTTTCTTTACCTTGAGTATGACGGCAGCTCCCAGAGAAGAGGAGATGTGGTATCCATTTGGCTCAGTGCTAACATTACACACCAGGAAGGCTGGAGGGAAAGACTAGCGCAGGCCATTTTCCTTAGAAGATTCTACCCCAAACGTGTAGGGCTTAACTTATTCAGAGCATCAGCGGCCAGGCCTTGGAGTCACTGCAGACGCTTCCGTGGGAACTTGATGCATATCCACACAGGGGCACAGTGGTGGGCAGAGAACCTCTGTCCCTTGACCGTCAGTCTTCCCGAGTACAGACGCCTTGCCATGTACAGATGCCTTGCCTTTTGGGGACAAGGATGAAGTCTGATCAGTGTTGCTGAAACTAAAATCCAGTCTCTCTCACGTGTCACAATGCCTCATTTTTGCCTTAGATTGTTCTGACCCTGCTGGGTCTCAGCATTGACCCAGGGAGTTTATTCTGACATAGGTTCTGGGAAGTAGTGTTTTTACCAGGCTTCCCCAGGCAGTTCTGGTACAGGTGGCCCTGGGACCACAGTGGGTAGAGGACCCCCTCCAGCTGTGTAAGCCATGACTGAAGATGAGTGTCCACACCTTTAGATTTAGAGCTGCAGTGTTACAGACCTTTGGCCCTTGGGAGCCCACTACAGAGCAGGAGGCTACCGCCTGATAAAGGACACGCCTGCCTGGGCAGCAGCTGGCCTAACTAGAAAAGCGGCCTCGTCTTCTCACCAGCCCCATTTTTATTATAATGCTGTTTACCTCCCCAAATCTTTAGGGTCATCGGCTGCCTCACGGTGTGTCGTGCTGCTGCCAGACTTTCCGGTGGCGTTGGTGTTAAGTAGGAGCGATGGATAAAATGTCTTTTTTGTAACGAGAGAAGCTTTAGGAATGTTCAGAAGGAAATTGAGCAAAGCTCTTGCATTGAGAGGTGCCTCACAGATTGAAGTTCAGCACTTCGTTGCTCCTACGCCCTCCCCCCCTTAAAAAAAGCAGTAATGTCCTAATGCATTTGACAGCAAAGGTGACATATGTGGGAATAGTGTTCTCCCACATGCATGTGAGAACATACGTGTCATATCAGAGAAATTGACCCGTATAACTTCTAGGGGCTTAGTGGGGATAGCAGGGGCAGGTGGTAAAAAAGGAAAAGGAAAAGGCTATTTTCTGGAGGAAAGGACAACTGTCTTGCTCATGGATCTGTTCTCAGCTTCTGTTATGGTGCTTAGTGGGGTGATACTCATTATCTGAGTGAATGAATGACCTTTATCATCATCTGATGAACGTTGAATTCACACGGACACCAGGGTAGACCGAGCTCACTGGAATGATGATAGCAAGAGTCAGGGCAGCTCTCTGCTGAACGGAGTCACTGAAAAGATGTTCACCCCTGTATGGGCGCAGCCTTGGTTTTAAAGCCACCGTCTTCAGCAAACCAGTCATTCTTGGTGTGCTGAAGGTACTGACATGCCGCACAATGCCATACCGGCCGTCAGTCACGCCCTGGCGGTTTGTCTGCCCGGTTCAGTAACTCTCCCATCGTTCCTCTTTGCAGAGAAATAGGACTTCCTCAAAAATATCTTTTCTGAGTCTTTAACTGTCTTTATTTTGATGGAAATCATTGTAGATTGCCATTAGAAATGTGTATATAGTTTTAAAATAAAATGGATCTGTTTTGATTCAGTATGCAAAGGGATATGTGAAAATGAATAATAAAGAAAAAAGAAGAGTGTGAGCTCTAGTAACTTAAAAGTAAAATTTCAAACCAGAAGAGTGTTTCCACTTGAAGTTCTGTGGTCATTTTAGAAAATGTTGCATTTAACATCAAGCTATCAGTTGAAAAAGTTTAAAGTATGTACAATTTATTTTTAAGCCTTATTTATTCTGCTGTTTGGTGTTGGAGAGCACAATTATATATGCTTTTTACTTAAGTAGGAAAAAAACCAAGGCAGCATGTTTCAGATGAGTGAGTGAGTGTTCACATCTCAGATGTTAGCATATATCTTCTTAATAGTTGCTCTCAAACTGGTTTATAGAAGATATAACACTGGTCATCTTTTATTTTAGGAATTTGAAGATAATTTTGATGATGAGATCGATTTCACACCACCAGCAGAAGACACTCCCTCAGTTCAGTCCCCAGCAGAAGTTTTCACACTTTCAGTACCAAATATCTCACTACCAGCTCCGTCACGGCTCCAGTCTTCTGTAGGTAAGGCCTTGCATCCGGCTTCATGTTTCCATGGATCACTTCAGAGCGGTGAGAGTGGGAGCCTTGATGCTAACTACCTGGTGAAGTACCTGGGTCGCCGGTCTCGTCTGCTCGCTCCTCTCTCTCTGTTCCCTGGGGAAGCTGAATGGTGGTGGGGCCCCTCATGCCTGCAGGAGCTGAGCTTTTTCCTTCTGGGCCCTTGATCTGCTGTGAGAACACACTGGCCGCCTCTGGTCACTGCATGGAGCTCTCACACAGAGCTCCTGGCCTCCACTTGGGGAGGCTTCTCTACTAGCTCTTGATGCTGCTTGCCTGGCTGCCGGGCTGAGTAGGACGCTAGCCTCTTTCCGGGGTGTCCTGTGTTCAGGAAGGAGGGGTACATTTGGATATGTTAATTGGATTGACTTTTCATCCTAACGTAGAGGTTTGGTTACAGGCTGATTGACTTCTTGTTGTAAAACAGAAATACTAGCAATTCAAGAGTCAGGGATTTCTGAAGCTCCTGGGAGAAGGCTCTTCCGTCTGTTAGGCGCTGTTCCTGCGTTCGTGGTGCTATGCACGGTGGTGCGGGTGTGGGGCCGTGTGCAGCCTGTAGTAGATCGGGCTGCTGTAGGCATGCATGACTGAAGGGGAAGTCAGGCGAAACACGCATAGTGGTGCATTTCATAGAAAACATTTGTGAGGTTAAGTAAATTTAGTATTGGCAGTGTTGGCAGCATTAAAAAACTAACACGTAGTGTTTACCTTTTAATTTTTGTAAATAATAATACTCTTACTTTGACCCAAATAGTGAAATTTAAAAGGAGTCTGACATTGGGATATCCTGAGGATAACCTAAGTAACCTAAGATACGTGTGTATTTATAAATGGAAAGGTTTTCTCCTGTCTTTGCTTACGTGGTAATAGGCTTTCCTTTATACTTAAGGGAAGCCCTGACAGAATTCTCTAGGGCCTTTTCCATCCTGGAGTCTTAACGCCCGTGAATCAATTTCAAGTAATAGAATCCTGACTCAGATCAGTGTACATAGAAAGGGGACTCTCTGGATGCTTGGAACCAGGCGATGGGAAGGGTAGGGGTGAGGCAGACCTTAGAGACAACTGGAGCCAGGAACTTGGACACCATCGCACCTTTCGTCCCTCCTTCACTCCTGAGGACTCTTTGTGTGTTGGCTTAAATCCCGCACACTGGCTTCTCTCCTCACCTCGGAGCGGGGCTGCTGCCAGTTCGGGTTCAGAGCCTTGCTCCCGGAAGAGAGGAGCGTCTCTCTCCTCGGAAACCTCCGCAGAGGTGTTCTGGTTGGCTTCCCCCGAGTCTTATGATGTTGACCCCTCATTGTGAGCAAGAAGGCGTGGCAGAGAAGGGCCTGATGACTTCTGTCCAAGACATAGCGGGGAGGGACCAGAGACCCGCAGTGTAGTGGCCTAGACAGCCATTCTCATTATGTTTGTACCCCTTTCTGCGTTTCTGAAGCCCTCTATTCTAAATTCCTTTTTTTTTTTTAAGTTTATTTATTTATTTTGAGAGATCGAGACCATGGAAATGGGGGGGGGGGCAGAGAGATGGAGACTGAGAATCCCAAGCAGGCTCTGCACTATCAGCGTGAGCCCGATGCGGGACTCAAACTCATAAACCGTGACATCATGACCTGAGCCGAAGTGAAGAGTTGAACGTTTAATTGACTGAGCTGCCCAGGCACCCCAAAATCCCTTCTTAATAGGAAGAAATTATTTTTAATTTCTCTGCATAGAGACTATTCTGTGTAGAATAGTTCCAGAATATTTCTGTGATCTTGGGATAGAAGAGGCCTGTCCAAGCTTGACACCAAATTTAGAAACCATAAAGAAAAATATTGGCAAATTTTATTCATAAAATGGAATATTCTGTATGATAAAAGACACCATAAACAAATTTGACAAAAGTAGCAAAAATATTTGTAAACTACAAAAAAAATCTAGAAAACCTTGTTACATATTAATATATATTAAGGTTACAAACAAACATAAGAAGACTAACAGTTCAATAGGCAAAAATAGGTCAAGGATATAAAAGGAGAAATTTATGAAAAGAAACTCAAATGGCCAATAAAAAATGGAACGTCACTATTAATTAAAGAAATACAAAGTTAAAGTAAGATGGTAACAGCTTGGGGTGCCTGGGTGGCTCAGTCAGTTAAGCGTCCGACTTCAGCTCAGTTCATGATCTCACAGTCCGTGGGCTCAAGCCCCGCCTCAGGGTCTGTGCTGACAGCTCGGAACCTGGAGCCTGCTTTGGATTCTGTGTCTCCCTCTCTCTCTGTCCCTCCCCTGCTCGTGCTCTGTCTCTCTCTCTCAAAATAAATAAACGTTAAAAAGAAAAAAGATAACAGCTCAACAAAGAGGAGAAGAGGGGGAGAGGGGTGATGTGTGGGAGATAGGCACTTGGACACTCACTGCTAGCGGGACTGTCAGTTGATAGAGACATTCTTTCCCAAGGGTACTCTGACAGTATGTATCCGTGTTTACCCTTGATCCCACCGTTGCACTCTTAGTAGCTTATTTAGGTCAGTAGGCAAATAAATATCTACAAAGGAGTTTATTGCAGCATTGTTTGGCAGTGGAAACAGATTAAATGTCTGTCAGTATGGAACTTGTTAAATGGTGGTAAGTCCATAATGTGGAGTATTATGTAGTCCTATAAAAGGATGAAAGATACTTGTGACATATTAAGTGAAAAAAGTACATCGCATATTCAAAAGCAAGTCTGTTAGAAACTATACACTTTTTCCTTTTTTTTCCTTTTTAAAATGTATTTTATGGGGCGCCTGGCTGGCTTAGTCGGTTAAGCGTCCGACTTTTGCTTAGGTCATGATCTCGCGGTTCGTGGGTTCAAGCCCCACGTCGGGCTCTGTGCTGACTGCCAGCTCAGAGCCTGGAGCCTATTTTGGAGTCTGTATCTCCCTCGCTCTCTGACCCTCCCCTTATCACGCTGTCTCTCTCTCTCTCTCTCCTAGAAATAAATAAAAATATTTAAAAAATGTATTTAATTTTTTGAGTAGATAATATAGTTATACAGTTCAAAATCAAACTGTGAAAAGGTACAAATAGTGAAAAGTCTCTAATCTTTGAACCTGACCTCAGCTCCTACCCCCAGGTTCTGTACCTAACCACTCTTCTTGGTTTCTTATACATCTTTCCGGACTTTCTTGGTATAAATATTCCCATTTACCCACTGCCTCCCCCCAGCACACTCTTTTTTCACTCATAGGTGGCATGATAAAAAAATGCTGCCTTTTTTCCCACTTAACAGCTGAACCTTAGAGATATTTCTATTTGCATAAAAAGAGCTTATTTATTCCTGCTTATAATTTATACTATTGAGGGGCACCTGGGTGGCTCAGTCAGGCACCCAACTTTGGCTCAGGTCATTGATCTCATGGTTTGTGAGTTTGAGCCCCACATCGGGCTCTCTGCTGTCAGCACAGACTGTGCTTTGGATTCTCTCTGCTCCCCCCTCCCCTGCTCATTCTCTCTCTCTCTCTCTCAAAATAAGTAAACTCGTAAAAAAGATTATACTATTGAAATTGTATGGACTGAGCACAGTTTATTTAACCAGCCTCCTAGTGATGGATATTTGGGTTGCTTCTAATCTTAGGCCATTAAAAATAAAGGTTTTACCTATGTTGGTTTGCACATTGGTGTTGGGCTGGTGTATTTGTAGAATACATTTTCAAAAGTGGTCAGAGTGCATGTGTTTGTAATTCCGAGCGATATTGCCAACTCACCCTCCACAAGGAGCTGTGCTCAGTTATGTCCCTGCTGTCTGAGGTTCAGATGGTCTGTGCTGCTGGTGAAGCTAATGTGGTACCAGTTCAGATTAGCTTGTTATAAATTTAGGTGATAATTGTAATCTCCATGGTAACTACTAAGAAAATAACTAGTAAATATGGAAACAGAAAATGAAGAAATCAAAATGTATATCAAAAAAGTTAAGTATACACAAAATAGAATTTGTTAATGCTTTGTGATTCTAATATAGCTAAATTTAACAGCCTTTTAAGCTGGGAATTTTGCAGTCTCGTTTTTTAATTTTAATTTCTAAAATTAATTTTATTTATTTATTTTTAGCGTTAGAGCTTTTTTATGTCTTAAGAAATCTTTTTCCATTCTGTGATCAAAATGATACTTAACTACTTTTTTTTCTACAATGTTTTAAGGTTTTACTTTGTTAATAATCCATAGCCCATCCTGAATTGATTTTTGGGTATGGTGTTAGGGGTTCCATGAGTTTGTTTGCTTTTTTTTTTTTTTTTACAGATAACTGTGTTTTCCTCAGCTTCATTCACTGAGCGGCCCTCCCATCCTTCCCTGCGGTTTTAGTTCCATGTGTGTGTGGGTCTGTCGTTGGCTTTCTGTTCTATTTCACTAGTTTGTCAGTTCCTTGTTCCACAGTCACACTGTCGTAATTATAATAGCTTCATAATAATGATGTGATTTGCACATTTTTCTCCCTGTTGGTTTTTTTCACTCTTGCAGTAGTGTCCTTTGATACGCAGAAGGTTTTAATTTTGATGAAGTCCAGTTAATCTGTTTTTTTTTTCTTTTGTTGCTTGTGCTTTTAGTGTCCTACATAAGAAACTTTGTCAAACTCAAGATCATGAAGATTTACGCCAGTGTTATCTTCTATAATCTCTATAGTTTTAGCTTTGAAATTTGCATTAATATTTGCATATGGTGTGAGGTGAACATCCAGGTTCATTCTCTTACAGGCAGCTAGCTAGTTGCCCCAGCATGATTTCTGAAAAGACTGTTCTTCTCCCATTGAATTATCCTAGGACCTTGTTGACTATTAGTTTATCATATTTGTGTGGGTTTATCTGGGGACTCACGATTAATTCCATTGATCTGTGGTCTAGCCTTATGCCAGTACCACAGTTTTGGTTATTGTAGTTTTGTGGTAAGTTTTGGAATTGAGAAGTTTATGAGTCTTCCAACTTTGTTTTTGTTTTTTTGGGATTGTTTTGTTTTGGCTATTCAGAGTCCTGTGCAATTCCATATGATTTTTAGGATCAGCTTTTCCATTTCTGCAAAATAGGCCATTGGGATTTGTATGTGCATGTATGTACCATTTTGGTTCCCTTCTCATTCCCTTTCATTTATATTTTGTAGGAATTTTCTTGGGGTTACAGTTATCTTAAATTTATAACAGTTGTATTTCAGTTGATACCAACTTATCTTCGATACCATATAAAAACTGCAACTCAGTCCCGTCCTTTTATATTATCACAAATTACATGTTCATACATTGTATGCCCATTAACATAGATTTGTCATTTTTTTATGTGTTCATCCTTTAAATCGTGTAGGAAATAAAGAGTATATGCACATGAAAAATACATTTATGCCGACTTTTATATTTACCAGTGATTTTTATTTGTTCATGTGGCTTCCAGTTATGCTTAGCATCCTTTTATTTTAGTCTGAAGGACTCCCTTTAACACTTCTTGTAGGGCAGGTGCAGTGGTAGCTGTCTTCCTAAACCTGTATTCATCTGGAGGTGTCTTAATTTCTCCTTTGTTTTAGAAGATGTTTTTGCCAGGTTGACGGTTTTTCTCCTTTGGCACTTTATATGTACCGTCCAACTGCCTTCTGGCCTCCATGGTTTCTGATGAGTAATCAGTTGTTAATCTTATTGAAGATCACTTGTATGTGATGAGGTGCTCCCTTTTGCTGCTTTCAGGGTTCTCCATTTTTGGCTTTTGGCAGTTTGATTATGATGCATCTCAGTGTGGGTTTCTTTGAGTTTGTCTTAGTTGGACTTTGTTGATTCATGCCTTTTATCAGATTGGGACATTTTTAAACCACCGTATCTTCAAGTATTCTTTCTGACCCCTTTCCCCTCTTTTTCTGGGACTCTCATTATGCATGTGAGTGTCCACTTGGTGGTGTCCCATGAGCCCCTTAGCCTTTGCTCATTGATTGTTTTTTTTTTTTCATTCTTTTTTCTTTCTACCTCTCAGCCTGGATAATTTTATTTGAACTTGCTTTAAGTTCACTGATTCTTCTGTCTGCTCACATCTGTGGTTGAACCCCTTTAGTGAATTATTTTGTTTCAGTTATTATACTTTTCAGCTGCAGATTTATATTTGGCTCCTTTTACTAATTTGTATCGTTATTGATCTTCTCCACTTACCGGGACATCGTTCTCCTGGTTTCCTTTAGCTCTTTGAACATGTTTAAGACGATTGATTTAGGGGCGTCTTGGTGGCTCAGTCGGTTAAGCATCTGACTTCGTCTCAGGTCATGATCTCGCCGTTCGTGGGTTTGAGTTCCGCGTCATGCTCTGTGCAGGCAGCTCAGAGCCTGGAGCCTGTTTCAGATTCTGTGTCTCCCTGTCTCTCTCTACCCCCTCCCCATGCTCTGTCTCTCTGTCTCAAAAATAAATAAACTATTTTTTTATTTAAACAGAGACAGAGCATGAGTAGAGGAGGGGCAGAGACAGAGGAAGACACAGAATCTGAAAAAGGCTCCAGGCTCTCAGCTGCCTGCACAGAGCCCGATGTGGGGCTCCAACCCATGAACTGCGAGATCATGACCTGAGCCGAAGACGGATGCTTAACCGACTGAGCCACCCAGGCACGGCCCCCCCCTTTTAAATAGTTTTTAGATAAAAATTAAAAAAAAAAAAAGACGATTGATTTAAAGTCTTGTCTAGTAAGGCCACCGTCTGTTTTCTCAGGGACTCTTCCTTTTACCTTTCCTTTGTACCTGTGAGTGGGCCATATTGTCTTGTTTCTTTGCATGTTCTGTAGTTTTCTTGTTGAAAATTGGACAATTTGAATGATATGATGTGCACAGAAGAAGAAAGGAAAAGAAAAAAAGTACTCTGTGGGTCTTTGCTGATTAGCTCTGTGTCGATTCACTCCTTCCCCAGGCCTCTTACAGCTCTGCTGGAGTCCTCACCTCCTGCTTGTGCAGGGCGTAAAGCCTAGCTGGAGGTGAAAGTTATATTCTTTTTACTGTGAGTGTGTGTCCTTCCCTGAGTGTGCAGGGGCTCTCAGCCTTTCTCCATATATTTGAATAGCTTTTCAAAGCCTGTCTTCCCCTCCCCCTCTGCAAATCTCACTCCCCAGGTTTTCTGCTAAAGTTTTCAGCCTGTCTGTTGTTTACCTTAGCTATTATTTCTTTTACCCCAGGTGGACGTGTCTTGTCCGTTTGGCTTCCGCTATTTTTGAGGAAATCCATCCTGATAGAGTTCTGAGTTTGGTGAAACCAAGGGAAGCCATTTGTGGTAGTCCTTCAGTGAAACCTCTGGTGAAAAGAAACACAGTTCCACAGGACCTCAATCAGGCCCACCGTGCTCTCATGGGAACGTGTGTGGTCATTACGACTGCTGCTGCCTGGGGGGGCTGGGAGTGGGTGGGGCCATCATAAATTAAAGACACAAAGATGGGGCGCCTGGGTGGCTTAGTCGGTTAAGCGTCCGACTTTCGCTTAGGTCATGATCTCGCGGTTCGTGGGTTCGAGCCCCGCGTCGGGCTCTGTGCTGACTGCCAGCTCGGAGCCTGGAGCCTGTTTCAGTCTGTGACTCCCTCTCTCTCTGACCCTCCCCTGCTCACACTGTCTCTCTCTCTCTCTCTCTCCTAGAAATAAATAAAAATATTAAAAAAAAAAAAAATAAAGACACAAAGAAATTGTGCCGTTTCAATGGCCTTTCTCCTGGTTTGATTTGGTTGCTGTAAATCTTTGTCTTTCAGAATTCTGATAAGGTTGACACTGATGATTTTTGACAAGGTACTCACTTCTACCCTGGAACTAAGGACTAAGTAAAAGCCAATGGAATGGTGTGATCAGTAGGAGTTAGAGTAGAGTAGGTTAGATCAGAAAACACAGTGCCTGGGTGTATGGGTCACTCCGTTGGTTAAGCATTGACTCTTGATTTCAGCTGAGGTCATGATCTTGCGGTTCGTGAGTTCAGGCCCCACATTGGAGTCTGCACTGACTGTATGGAGCCTGCTTGGGATTCTCTCTCTCTATGCCCCTCCCCTGCTTGCATGCATGCTTGCTCTCTCCCTCGCGCGTGCTCTCTCTCAAGCAAACAAACAAAAAGAAAACAGTGCAAAGTATTCAAGAATCAGGGTAGGAAACTCATTCAAGAAAATATTGTCAGTCTTGGGGCGCCTGGGTGGCTAGTCGGTTGAGCGTCCGACTTCGGCTCAAGTCATGATCTCGCGGTTCGTGGGTTCGAGCCCCGCATCGGGCTCTGTGCTGACGGCTAGCTCAGAGCCTGGAGCCTGTTTCGGATTCTGTGCCTCCCTCTCTCTCTGATCCTCCCCTGCTCATGCTGTCTCTATCTCTCTCTCAAAAATAAAAATAAAATATTAAAAAAAAAATATTGTCAGTCTTAAAACTTGAAACCGTTTTGTCAATATTAGTTTGAAAGTGATGGTGTATAAATATATATATATGAGAATTTCTACTTTTATTTTCTACCTTTGTGTTGATAAGCTTTAACTTTATGTTCATGTTTGTACTTTAGATCATGTATTTAGTATTTGTTTTATTTCAGTTAAATGCCCACATTTAGTTTTTATGTTCTTTTTCCTACAGAAGGTTTGAAGTCCCAAGTTGCCCGCCACAGTCTAAACTATATACAGGAAATTGGAAATGGCTGGTTTGGAAAGGTAAAATGTTCATGTTTACTTTTTTTCCCCTTCCTAGTAATAGTGTTTGGAATTTAAAGCTAATTAAGAATTGTACTGTATGACATTGCACGTTCTCCTTGGGTGCTGTGGTACAGACTGAGTCCCCTCATTATGCCCTGAAGCTGGCCCCAGGAAGATAAACGTCAGCATGTCTAGGTGGATACATTTTTCCAAGAAGGTCTTTAATTTATATAGCAGATGCTTTTCTAATTGTTGGTCTAAGGACATTAAGAAGGGAAAAGAGACTGGAATTTTGGAAGCTTTTTATTCTCCTCAAGTTAAATTATTATTATTTTTTTTTTCGTTCACCTCCCTTTCTTCCTGCCTTGCTTGTGATACAGAAACACTTTACACTCGTTGATGCACAGTATTATTATAGTGAAAACCATGACAGAGGACAGTTCTCTGTTCCTCCTGACCTGTCAAGGGACGAATAGTAAAAATTCCTTGTTGCTCCTTTTATCAAGGGGTGCTCAGAAGTACTGATTTTGTTATAACGGCTATTTCCATGATGTAGCTAGCAGTCATTCTGGGTACAAGGTTCCTAACTGAGTGGTGGTCGCCTCATCGGTAGGGTGGGCAAGACGAGAAGATGTACATGCTCACTGTTAGGCGTCTTGGCGCTCCGTCAGAGTTGTTTGTCAGTCCTGTATCTTTGACGTCATCCCGCCTTTATTAGTCACTGAATCTTCTAAGCCATATAGCAAAACCTGTTATGTATGGCACATTGTTCTCGGCACGGAGGGTACAGTGTGGGGGAGGATGGGTGATGTCCTGACCTGCGTGGAGTCTACGGGTGTGGCGGCAAACGAGAGGGAACCCTTGCCCCGACGAAGCTTCAGTCGCTAGCTGAGGAGAATGTGTGGGGGGATCAGAAAGTAAACAGTAGGGAGTAGGAGATGGGCCTAGAGGGGTGTGTGGGAGCCAGGTGATGGGAGACAGTGTATGCATTCAGAGACTTTTACATGGAGTGAGATGGGAGAGAACTCGGGCGTCCGAGACCTGAGTAATGTAGTCTGGCTTCCCTTTACAACGATCAGTTACTTTGTAGAGGGCCAAGGGGAAAGTGGAGAAATTGCTTGGAAGGCCGCTGCAGTCGTACAGGCGAGGTGCAGGCAGGCTTGGACCTGGATGATAGCACAGAGTGGTGACAAGTGGTGTGAGCCAAGATGGATTTTCACATAAGAGCATGCGGGACTGGGGATGGATCCGATGTGGAGTCTGGGGTGGGGGAGGGGGAGGGTCAAGGACGGCTGCCTGTGGCCTGATTGGTGGGAGGAATAGAATTGCTGTCCAGTGAAATGGGAAAGATTAAGGAGAAGCAGGTGTGGAGGAGGAAGTCAGGAGTTCCTTTTGGGTAGGTTGGGTGTGCGATGGCTCGTAAGCATCCAGAAGGAGAGATCGGTAAGCATTTGGAAATACACATCTAGAGTTCAAGGGTGAGGGTCCAGGCCAAAGACAGACATTTGGGAGAAGTGAGTGTATAGCTGGATTTCAAAGGGAAGAGACTAGATGGAATCACTGAGACCGTGAATGCGGGGAAAGGGAGACACGTGGGGCCTAGGCCCTTAGGGTCTGGTCGGGAGGGGTCAGCGCAGTCAGGGAGAGCCAGTGATGGGAATGGAGGTAATTGACTGGTGGGAAGGAGCGGGTGCAGGAGAGTGGGGTGTTCTGAGGGTCGACGAAGGAGACCCAAGAAGATGAATGGTAGTGAATGCTGCTGACGGACTAAGAGAAGACTGGGACAAGTGGGACTTGGCCACGTGAGGTCCATGGTATTGTCAAAAGAGGCTGTTTAGGGGTCACGTCCTCACGCAGCAGGCGCACGGGAGAGCGGAGACGGCTCATTTAGACAGCCCTGTTGAGTTTTACTGTAAAAGGGAGCAGAGACGTGGAGTACGAGCTGTTTGGGACCATCCAAGGACCAGGGGAAGGTGGTTTTGGTTTGCTTTGCTTTTTATAGGATGTGTAACTATTTTAGCCTCTTTATGCTATAGGGGAGAAAGTGATAATGCAGGAGAGAGAAAGGGGGGATACTGCAGGAGTTCTCTTGAAACGGGAATAAAAACAGCATGTGGATACAGGTGCTGGTGTCAAATGCGGAAGTCCACTTCTGGTTATTTTATTCAGTGAACAGGAGGCCAGTTTGAAAGGGAGGAGCACAAAGACACGTTGAGAGTTTGAACAGGTGGAGGAGGTGTGAAAGAGTCCTCCTGGGAAATCTATCAAGTAGGGAATGCGGTGGGAGGACGGGAGTGCTGAGGACCCTCACAAATTTGAAACGAGGCCAGTTGCTGTGGTCGTGTGTGTGGGTTTTGTCTACATTTGATGTTACTGTAGGCAGGTAGTTGAATGTAAGGAGGACTAGGGTTTGGCTGAGCTCCAGGGCCTTAGCAAGAGTGGCGAAGAGGGTAGTGATAGTGGAGGATCATGGACCCTAAGCTGCCAGGGAGGGGAGGGCTCCCTGTGGTCGGGCGGGTGGTGGAGCGCTGCTATCATGAATGGATCTGGAGGCCAAGTTGTGTGCTTGTTGGGTTAGATGGTTGAAGTGAGCTTGAAATCAGAGGATTGGTAGAGAAGGAGAAGTTAAAATTCAAGGTTTGGGGGACACCTGGGTGGCTCAGTCAGTTAAGTGTCTGACCAGTTCAGGAGGGCTCTGCTGACAGCGTGGAGCCTGCTTTGGATCCTAAGTCCCTCTCCCTCTCTGCCCCTACCCAATCATGTTCTGGGTTTTGGGCATGATCGTTATTAGCTAGGTGGAGTCATAATAGAAAAGAGTATTGGAAGGGAGGTAAAAAACCTAAGAGGTCAGAATGTTGAATGAATTGTCCCTGCTGACATTGAAGGCCAAGGATGATGGCAGTGGTGGTGGAGAGAAATGGCGAGATTATCCTCATCTTTTCTGGAATTGGTATCTGAGGACTGTTAGGCTTATGATAGATGTACAGGGTAGTTATTTGAAACCAGGAATATGACTTGGTTAAATTATCCGAATTTCTTGTTCTTTTTCTGCCCGTACATTCCTTAGTAAACACAATACATGCTGTTCACGGTCTTATTCTCATTTTCCAGGGTATTAAAATTAATCTACTTGATAAAATATTAAAAACTATTTCAAAAAAAAGGCTTTTAGTTTTGATCATTCTTGAATTAAGTGAAAACTTTCGCTTCATCATCATTTTCATCTTAAATATTATATTTTTAGAACACTTCTGTATTGCCCATTATCTTTGGTATTCCGCTTGTACTGTGCTCTTGTTTTCATTCACTTTGTATTCTGTTCATTTCATATTTTCTCCTGTTTTAAATGAAGTTTCAGTACAAGATAAAGATCTGGAATAATTGCAATGCCATAGATTTTTAAAGTTACAATGCAATGATAATATGTTTGTACACTGCTGTTTGTCCCTTTACTTTCTCTTACGTGAAGGAGACAGAATAACAAAACCCAGCTGAAGTGTTTTGAGAAACATTTGAGTTCTGTTTGAACTGAACTTATGAATTACTCTTTTGTGATGTCACTGGTAATATTTGTAAAAGTATAGTACATTCTTAAAGAGAAAAACAGGATACGTAGATGAATGCTGTCAGTATCCAATAAACAGTTTAAGACAAGGAAAACATTTTCACTTCACAAGCTTTCCTGAGTGTTTTCATAATAGAGGGCCTTCTGATTATTGCTTAATTTATTTTCCTGGATTCCGTTTCCTGATAAATGAGAGCTGCTGCTTTACCATTTTGATGGAAGTGAAATGAAAACCTGTTCTTTGGTTTTAGGTCCTCCTCGGGGAGATTTACACAGGCACTAGTGTAGCGAGAGTGATAGTGAAGGAGTTAAAAGCGAGTGCGAGTCCAAAGGAACAAGATGCTTTTTTGAAAAATGGCGAACCTTACTAGTAAGTAAACCTTAAGATGTGTTTTGTAAACATAGTCGGGGGTCTGTTGAGGATCACGTGTTTGAAACGACTTTGCAGTGTATCATATTTAAATTGTGGTGAATGTTAAAACTTCGATTACTGTCTGAACAGTTGAACTCGCTCGCTCCATGATGAACAAACACTATGACTTTTCTTTTCCCCAGTGTTCTTCAGCATCCAAATATTCTTCAGTGTGTGGGGCAGTGTGTAGAAGCAATTCCCTATCTCCTGGTGTTTGAGTTCTGTGACCTGGTAAGTTTTTAGTGGAAATTCAAGGCCAAGCATTCAGAACGTTACATCCAGGTGTTTTTGACAGATAGAAATGCTGGATGAGGGACTGCTTTCACTTCTGTCCCCGTTTTACAAGCTCTAGGATGTGCTAAGTCATTACCTTTTGAAAATAGTATTGATGGACACTTACGTCAGTGTTGTTTTTACACTCTATCCCTGTGCGGAGCTGTTTGCATGCATTTCATTTCATCATATTTATCTACACTTTCTATATGATTAAAGTAAGGCTCACGGAGATTGAGAAAATGTTGTTTAGAGCCAGAGCTTGGATCGAGGATTGCCCTTCCCAAGAGCTTGAGGTCTTGACCTCAGGTAGGCAGTTTGAAGCACCTTTCCCCAATAAGGTAATCTTACCTGTAGAGTACCTGTGACCTGTCAGGTTTTTCAAATAGTGAATGTACATGCCATTTATATTTTTAAATAATTAGATGATTTTTTAACCCAAAATTAATAGCCTCACTTCTTAGCATGACAGTGTTACTCACTGAGAGTTGTAAGTTGCAAAAGCTATGTTTGTACAGTTTTTATGAATACTAATTTTTATGTGTCAAGTTTCTGTAAACATCTGTTTTTAAAACCTAGGTTTTGATTGATTTCTTTGCATCATCTCAGTTTTCAGAACGTGAAAACATTAAGGTTGTGCAAAGAAAAGTGCGAGTGCTTTGAGATAAATCCCCAGTTAGTTCAGATAGTATTTTCAGCTGGCAGAGTCAAAACGGGCAATAGCCATTGTGGATTTTTGTTTTAATTCCAAAGTTCAACTTGAATATTACTCTCATTGGCAGCAGTAGTTAATTCCAAAGACAAATCAATAAACTTGATATATTAGCTTTCATTGGATTATATCAGAGTAACCCCCACGTCTCAGTGACTGGTAAAAAAGCAAAGCGGTTCTTACTCATCTTACACATCAGCTCTGCCCCCAGCTACATCCCTCTTCACCCTAGGATCAGTTATTATCTGTGGTTCCGGGAAGGGATGTATATTCTCGTATATTCTGTACAGGTGTATCTGTATGGGTCTTCTGGGTCGAGTTCATGAGGTTGTTCAAATCTTCTGTATCCTTCTGATTGCGGAGGGCATTGATAGAGGAGTCTGAGTCCGTTTTCTGTCAGTTATTAAGAGGTACAGTAGAATCTGCTCTGATTACAGATTTTCCTTATAATTCTAGTTGTATTTGCTTTGAATGCTGTGTCAAGGATACAAATTCAGAACTGATACAACGTTTTGTAATTTTAAGCTTTTGTTATTATGAAGGGACTCTCTGTAAGATTAAAAGCATGCTGAGGATTAAGTCTGATATTACTGATACTAATATTTATCCCAGTTATCCCAACCTTTTTTTTTTTTGGTTAGAATTTGCCTTTGATTTACATTGCCTGAAAATAGCTTACTGTTAAAATTTTGTTAATCTGTCAGTCTTGATCACTTATCATGGAACATGTATTCCGTTTACATTTATTGCATCTATGAGATCCTTGGAATTTTATGTACCTGTTTTGTATTATTCTTCCTACCTACCTGTTTCAATTTTTCTGTTTTACTCTTTTGCTAGTCTTTTTTTGGATTCTTTTTTTTGAGGGGCGTCAGTTTTTCCCACCTACTAGTTTGGATTTTAGATACTGTTCCTAGTTTTTGGTATGATTATACTGGAAGTTACAACATGCATATTTAATTTGACAAAGTCCAAAATTAATGTTTTAGCCCTCCTCCAAAGAAGCTGGGACCTCGTAGAGCTTTCCCTCCATGTGAGGACAAGTGAAATCCCAACCTGCTTTTTTGTCCTGATCCCACCTCTTCCCCCATCATCAAGGGAGCTGCTTTGTTGAACACCTGCTTTTGGAAGACCACTCCCCACGTGGATCTGTGGATCTGGAAGGAGAGCTGGGTCACTGTCCTCTAGGCCTCCTTGGTAGCAAGAGCAGACACGTGATCATTGTTAGTTAACCTGATAAACAATTGAAGGGAGGCATCAGAACTAAGAGGAAGGCGCACCTGATAACATTTCTGGTTATTGTGCTGCATTTATGTTTTGTTTTATTTCAGTATATCAGTCACGATATTTATGACCCTTGGTTATTACAGTATGAGAACTGCAAGACGGGGGATTCTTGTGCGGACAGCATTTGAGAAGGGCTGTGGTCTTGTGTCCCTATGTGAGGAGACAAGTCTGAACTCAGAGTTGTAGTTTTCTGAGACCCTTTATGGTGGCCCTTTTGGGTCCCCAAGCACTTGGTGTTTTTTTATAAATAACAAAACACACTTCCTGAGTGAACACAACAGAAATGCGGCAGGAAGCATATGTACTTGAAATACCACATTTCTGGGTTAATCACATTTAGTTTATAAAACTGTCTCAGGGCACCTGGGTGGCTCAGTCAGTTAAGCATCCTTCTCTTGGTTTTGGCTCAGGTCATGATCTCACAGTTTGTGGTTTCAAGCCCTGTGTCAAGCTCTGTGCTGACAGTGTGGAGTCTGCTTGCTATTCTCTCTCCCCCTCTCTCTCTGCCCCCTTCCCTGCTCACACACTTGCTCTTTCTTTCTCAAAACAAATAATAAACATTTTTTTAAAAACCTGACGTATCTCTTATATATTGGCATTTTCTATTCTTCACCCTCTGTCTATTCCTGGAAGTTTTATTAGACGTTGTTGTTGTTTTTCCTGGACCGGTAAAAGCTGGATGCTCAGCTGACAGTTGTCTTCTGAGTGGTTAAGGCGATGGGTTTAGTTTTAGCGCTATTCTAATTCATTTTTTCACTAAGCTGCTTGTTCTTTTTGGGAGTAGTAGTTTAACCTACTTTATAAAGAAACTCAAACATTACAAAGTTCACAAGCAGCTCCCTTACAATTACCATAAAAAAGCCAGAATTGACAAGATTCTTTGTCATTGTACATTTTAAAAGAGGTTTATTTTTGAGAGAGCGCGAGTGGTGAAGGGGCAGAGAGAGAGGAAGACCCAGCATCTGAGGCTGGCCCCAGGCTCTGACCTGTCAGCACAGAGCCTTACACAGGGCTCAAACCCACGAACTGTGAGATCATGACCTGAGCTGAAGTAGGACGCTTAACCGACTGAGCCACCCAGGTGTCCATCATGTAAATATAATAAATACATGCTTTTTGTTAGCATTCTTTTTATATAGGTTTTACCCAGTACTTTTAGGTCTCGTATTTAAAGGCATATTCTCCAAGTACTTAGACTGGATATTCAGAGAATAACTTACCTAAAGTTGTACTGGTTTCCATATTTTGGGGTGATGATTATGCATATTGCTCTCCAGAATTAACAAATAAAACTTTGTTTTAAATTTGTATACCGGTTCAACAAATATGACTCCTTGAAACATTTTATGTGAGCCTCCTAAGTCATCACGGGAGAATGTTCACTCCTGTAGGCTAGGTGTTTAGAGGGAGCCCTTCACCCCTCAATGGCTTTCATTGGCAGTGCAGAGCTAACAGCTATTGTTAATTTAGCTGTGCTGCCCAGACATTGATCAACAGCAAAACGTTAAAAACAGTAATTGTTTCTCAGAAAATTACAGGAGTTACCATATGACCCAGCAATTTCACTTGTAGGGACATATATCCAAAATCATCGAAAGCAGCATCTTAGAGAGCTGTTCACACACCCATTTCAGAACAGCATAATTCACAGTAGCCAAGAGGTAGAAGCAATTCAAGAGTCCCATCGGTGAATGAGTAAGTAAACAAAATCGAGTCTATCCATACCATGGAATATTAGTGAGCCTTAAATAGGAAGGAAATGCCAGCACCCACTCCAACACGGATGTACCTGAGGGCGTGATGCCCAGTGAGAGAGGCCAAACCACAGGAAGACAAGTGCTGTGTGGTTCCACCTGTGAAGTATCTACAGCAGCCAAACTCACAGAGACCGAGAGTGGGGTGGTGGCTGCCAGGGACTGGGTTGGGAGGGCTGGGGAGCGTGTTTAATGGGGACAGAGTCTCAGTTTGGGAAGATTAAAAGAGAAGGACGGTGGTGATGGCTGCACAGCAGGGTGAATGCTCTCAGTGCCCCTGAGCTGTGCACTTACCGGTGGTTAAGATGGTGGTGTTACGTTACCCAGTTTTTCCCACACTTGTGCAAATCAGTGATTACTTAGTTATTTAAGGTGCTGTCCCTGCTCTCCCCTGTGCTAGCAGGATGCTACTGCGCCCTTAGGAGATCGACCAGTCAGGGCTCCGCGTGCCCAGTCTCCTGTCCAAATAGAGGCTGTTGACCCAGGGAAGCCTCCACCTTGCCTAGCAGTGAGGGGTCACGTTTGTTTCATTGGACAGTTTTGGGCTCATCACCTCTGGGCCCTAGTAAGCAGGGTCAGCAGCTCCAAAGTCCCCTTGTCCCGGCTCAGTATGTGCAGTGGCTCCGTGGCAGGAATGGTCAGGTGGCGTCATCCCAGTGAACCAAAGAAGGCACCCACCTGCGAAGGTGTCCCCCCAACACACCAAAGCCTCGCTTCAACGCTGAGCCCTGCTCCCCCCTGGACGTCCCACGGCCCTCCCCGAAATAGGCCATCCTGAGCAGTGGGGCGGCATCCTAAGCAAAAGTACCCGCTGGCAAGGATCCAGAGGACAGAGGGAGTAGCTTGCACTTGGTCATAAGCAGCTGCGGCCACAGTGAAAGGAGCCACTATCTTCATATGTGCTTAGTGGGTCAGGAGCTATTGAATGAACATTGGCCTTTTCAGTCGTCATTGGGTGGTGTTCATACTCGACGATAACATCTTTTAAATAGAAAAGAGAGAATATTTTTGCACTTAAGTAATTCTTGTGAGGTGGAATTACCAGTCTCTTGTTGAAAAGCACTTTATCTTTGAATTTTTATGAAAGAAAATGAAAAGACAGTGTGTCTGGTAGCTGGACTGTAGCCGCCAGTTTGTAACCAGATGGTGCAGGTCTCTGGGGAGGAGAGGTGATTGTGGGGTGTCGTCTCCGGCTTTTTGCCACAGAAGGTGCACAGTGCTCGCCCGTGAATGTCCAGGCAAGGAGATTGCTTCTGGGCAAGGACCACGCATTCAGCACAAATGTACCAGGCACCTACTAGGTACAAAGAGCTGTGCACTGCATTCCAGGGAGAGAGGTGAGGCATGCTGGTCCTATGAGCCCCCTCGGGAGCACCTTCAGGTCATCCGGGCCCCTGCATTTCCTGCCTGCAGAGCATGTCACTCTGGAAAGTTACCTGACCTCTTTAAGTCCCAGTTTAGACATCTGTAAAATGGGGACAATACCACCTACCCTGTAGACTACCCTGACCACTAATAAGCTGGCAAATCAAGTTTGGGAGCACATAGTAAGTGCTCAAGACAGGAGTTATTTTTATTCATATTTAGTTACCTAAAATTGATCACAGTTAGTGATTGAGTCAAGGTCTGAGTAATGTGTATTGAAGTATGACAGTTCTGGGTGCCTGGCTGGCTTAGTTGTTAGAGCATGCAAGTCCTGATCTCAGGGCCGTGAGTTCAAGCCCCACATTAGGTGTAGAAATTACTTTACAAAAAAAGGGGAGGGGGTGCAGGGGAAGTATAGCATTTCTAACTAGGATCACTAGAGAAGGCTTCACTTTGGAGAACGTGTTTGCTCGGAGCATGCAGGAGCAATTGAATAGACCAGGTAGTGGGAACCACCTCAGACAGTGCCCCGCTGGGGAGGTGGGGGTGGGGGTAGGCCTGGGGACACATATGTCCTCATGAGAGAGGCAGGTTAATGTCTACTGGCCAAGATTAGCTGGAAGGGTGAAAAGCAGAGACCGGCCACTCTGGAACCCACACTGCAGGCCAAGGTGGAAGAGAGAGGAGTACAGGTTACACGTTGCTCTGTCTTACTCTTTCTTTCTTTTCTTTTCTTTTTCTTTTTCTTCTTTTTTTTTAGAGAGAAAGAGACAGAGCATGAGTTGGGGAGGGACAGAGAGAGAGGGAGACACAGAATCAGAAGCAGGCTCCAGGCTCTGAGCTGTCAGCACAGAGCCCGATGTGGGGCTCGAGCCCACGAACTATGAGATCATGACCTGAGCCAAAGTCAGCTGCTTAACCAATTAAGCCACCCAGGTGTCTCTGTCTTACTCTTTCTGTGAGGTGGGGTGGCAGGAGCTCATTTTACAGGTAGAGAGACAGACTGAGGGAGATGATGGTAGTCATTGAAGTGCCAAACCTGGGTCTGTCTGCCTTCAGTACTAGGCTCTGTGTTCTACTTTATTTGGTTAGTTGACTTGCCTAAGGTCACATGATCACCAGTGGCAAAATAGGGGTTTTAATTTATGGTTTAATGTTATTCTGGGGAGACGGGGGAACACCTGTCCTCCTGAGAGAGGCAAGGTTGATATCTGCTGGTAAAGATCAGCTGGAAGGGTGAAAAGCAGAGACAGGCCACAAAGAAAATGTGGTTTGACGCTTGTACACGTTTTCCACCAGAGGGGAACCTCCATTTTAGATCTGTCCTTTCACACAGAAGATGCCTAGTTAATGGCATGTCTTAGTTCTACATGTGTTCATTAAGTACGCTCATACACCAGGGAACTTGCTAGATGCTGGGCATACAAAGGTGAACGACATGTTCCCGCCCCCACAGAGCTCAGGAAGAAGAGAGGATGTGAGTAACAGTGGAACAGAGGCGCAGTGTCTCTGGCCCAGGGGCAGCAGCGCTGACGCTTGTGCCGCAGGACAGTGCAGCACGGTCAGGCTTGACGGCGAGGGCGTGGCCACCTGGGCCCTGCTGGGGTCCTCTCCCTTCCTCACGCCTGGTGCTGCCTGGGGCTTGGTGAAAGCAGAGCGTGGACTTGGCGATGGGTTGGATGTCTAGAGACAGAGCAAAGTGAAGAATGAGGTCTTCGATTTTGGTCTGATCCACTGGGAGAACGGTGACCATCTCAGCCATTTCCTGAGATGGAGCAGGTTGTGAGTTTTGCACCAGACCGGTTCGATTTGAGGTGCCTCTTAGGGTGTCCAGGAGAGGGCGTCAAGTCAGCAGTTGGGAAGAGGAGTCTGGGGTTCAGGAGGAAAGCCTCAGGAGGGCTTTGAGCCTGAGAAACACATGAGAGAGGGTTTTTAAAGCCATGGGGTGGATAGAGTCACCCAGGAATGGGTTGAGCTGTGTCAGTACTTGCTGATCGGTGAGGGGAGGAGGACCCGGCACAGGGGCCTGGAAGAGGCATGCCAGTGAGCTAGGAAGAAACTGGGAGGCAGGTGGACAGCGAAGGGATGGCTCTACCATGGCAGTGCTGGTGAGGGGAGAGTGGGGTGGGAGAGGGATGNCCTGGGGCAGAGGTGTGTGTGTAAGCGTGTGAGCACAGGGGGGAGGAGTCCGTAGCAGCAGGATGTGCTGTGTCAGGGGATGGACACTGGCAGATGGGGGCCCAGGCACCCAGGAAGCAGCCTCCGGCAGGGGAGATGACCAGATGGGTACTGGGGCGTTCGGCTTCGTGTGGGTGTTTTCTTCCGTCAGCAGGGGCTGAGTATGTGGCTGTTTATGCCGGGCTTGCCCCCTTTCGTGCCAATTTTGTTTAAAAATCATAAATTCTCCCCCAGAGTCCTCTTATTAAAAGTATAAAAGACTGTAATTTTCCAGTTATAGAACCATTCACTGGTTGCATTTTTACGTTATGATGAAAACTCCGTGTTCCCGGTGCCCTGAAGAAAGCTGGATAAGCCCTGGCAGCGGCTTGCCTGGGGATTTAAGAGGACACTAGCCACAGCTGTCTGAAGGTCCGCTGCCACTCATGCCTAAGTCATCTCAGCCCCTACCCGAAGGCAGTCCTGAGGGTGGCGCTTTGCTGCCACCTAGTGGCAGTCTTTCTGGGAGGTTTTGAGGACCATCTGAGAAATTAAGAGTGGGATCAGTTTTAATTTGGAATACATTGCTATTCTTAGTAGGTTTTTTTTTTAATGTGTATTTATTTTTGAGAGAGAGAGCGAGCATGAGCAGGGGAGGGGCAGAGAGAGGGAGACACAGAATCTTAAGCAAGCTCCAGGTTCCAAGCTGTCAGCACAGACCCTGACGCGGGGCTTGAACCTACAGACTGCGAGATCATGACCTGAGCCAAAATCGGACGTCCAACTGACTGAGCCACCCAGGCGCCCCCTTTGTGGTTTTCTCTTTAAATAAGGGACCAAAGTAGTAATTCCCCGTCTGCTCACCAAGTGCCACTGAAACATACAGGAAACCGGGCGTCTCAGTATGGTTTTGTCTGTTTTGGATAGGACGAATCCAGTTTTAGTATTTATTTAATAGAAACATTTTTGCTGTAATTAAAGATTTTATGCTGATTTTTCTTTTAAATGGTGGCACCAGGAGAGCCAACCATCTTTCTAGAACATAGAACCAACCCTGTGTCCTGCACAAACCACCGTGAATCCTGTCAGGCTCCTCTGTAGTCATTGCTGTCACCGCCTCACCCAGCTTAGAGGTGTGCCCGCCAGCCTTGTGCTGACTGCTGACATTGCCCCCTGCACTGTGGGTTGAGAGAGGCCAAGCTGGAAACGTTAGGGGCGGTACATTCTCAAGCAAAATTGGTATGTAGCCCCTTCTGCTGAGGCTTGGGGAGTGAATTATTGTGGAGAGAAGGCTCCTTGAGCTCTGTAAATGGTGATGAGTATCCAGCTGCCCCTCGAACAGCATGGAATGAACTGGGCAGGTCCACCTACACGTAGAGTTTTCCCGACACATACAGGCCAGTGCTGTAAACATGTTTTTTCTTCCTTATGATTTTCTCCACATTTTCTTTTTTCTGGCCTACTTTACTGTAAGAATATAGTCTATAATATATGTCACAGAAAAATATGTGGTGAGCAACTCTGTTATCAGTAAGGCTTCTGCTCAGCAACAGGCTGCTAGAGGTCAAGTCTTTGGAGAGTCTGAAGTTCTATGTGGATTTCCCACTGCTCAGCGGTCGGTGCCCCAACCCCGGCCTTGTTCAGGGCTAAACTGTGCTTTAGATAACCTTGAAAAATAACTACACCCACTCTGTCATTCTCCCGTCGTGGCCAGAGTCACTTGTGAAGGGTTCCCCGTTTGCCAGCAGCTTCTGTTTGTTTGGGGAGCTGGCCAGGTGCGCCGCAGCATAATGCTCCTTTTGTGTGAGGTGCTTTTTCCCTTAGACGGATATGGCAGGAAAGGGGTTGGGCAGATGGATTTAAGTTGCCATTTCATTGGTAATGTAAATAAAAAGCTGTTCATTTTCATATTTAGTTTCCATGTGGGCCACCTTATGAAAATCCCATTAACCTGTAGGCCTGGAGCTTTTTGCTGATCTCTGACTGGATTAATGTATTTGCCATGAGGATCGTCTTTATCCCCACCCACTCCAGCACTAGATGGAGCCTAGCCTGGGAGAAGGTGGGGGCATGTATTTTTATTTATTTATTTATTTTTGTTTATTTTTGAGAGAGTGCATGCACAAGTGGGGGAGGGACAGAGAGAGAGGGAGACAGAGACTCTGAAGCAGGCTCCATGCTGTCAGTGCAAAGCCTGACTTGGGGCTTGAACCCATGAATCGCGAGATTATGACCTGAGCCGAAGTCGAAGTCGAATGCTCAACCAGCTGAGCCCCCGAGGCAACCTGGGACATGTGTTGTTCAAAGGCAAGAAGGGTCTCTTTCTCTCCTGGAGAAGCTTGCATTTCCAGCTTCATGTCTGGGAAGAAATAAGAGGTCGGAGATGCGGGTCCTGAGGGCACGAAACTGCTTCCCTGGCAGAGCAGCTCCATTAAGTTTGGGGGATCCAACGAATCTGTGCAGTTGACGTGAATTTATTTTACATTCAGTCTTATAAAGTAAACCCCTAAGTAGGATTTTCTTGACAGGTTGGTAAAACTAAACAGTAGAAGTGCAGCCCCACCGTTCATTGCCTGTGGCCTCGTGGAGATTTCGTTAAGCTCCCTGAGCCTCAGTTCCACCGCCAGGAAGTGTTTCAAATTGCAGGAATGATTCGAGGCAGCAGGTGTAGACACTCCTAGCACAGTGCTTGACACGCTGCTCACAAGTTTCGGCAGCAGTGATTATTAATCCCAACATTATCATTCACCTAAGTACCATCGAGACTGGGAATGAAAGCCTTTAGGTGTTGCAGTGGGCCTGGGATTTACATTGCAGTGCGCAGTTAATGGTCGGCAGACGTTTGTCATAGAGTTTGGCGTTCTAAGGTTTTATTCTGGGAAGAATTGGATCCACTTGCTCTCTGCTAACAGTTATAAGAGATGCATTCTATTCTTTAGTTGTTCACCTCCCTCAGGAGTCATTCCTTGACTCAGGAATAATGACAATCGAAAACTATTGGCTTGCTTTCTAAATTTTGTTAACCATTTATATAAAGCTTTAATTTGGAATTAAGTCAGATCAGTAAACGTTTACTCATTGTGATAAGGAGAATGTGGAAGATTTTGTTTCTTTAAATGTGTATTCCCCAAAACATACAGTCCTAAATTAAAGTTCTGAAAGAGGGACCCCTGCCTGGGTGGCTCAGTCAGTTAAGTATCTGACTTCGGCTCAGGTCATGATCTCGTGGTTTGTGAGTTTGACCCCTGTGTCTGGGCTCTGTGCGGACTGCTGAGAGCCTGGAGCCTGCGTCGGATTCTGTGTGTCTCTCCGTCTGCCCCTTCACTTGGGCATACTCTGTCTCTCTCTCAAAAATAAACACTAAAAAAAAAATTTTTAAATAATGTCCTAAAAGAGAGGCAGATTAACACGGGGCAGTCTAGCAGGGTACCTGGAGGGCCCAGCATTTTGGTGGATGTGCCTCAGGTGGCGTCCGGTGTGAGTTTGTTCGTTTTCCTGCCCGAGCTGTCATCCTTTCTATAGGCTTAGTAATTTTGTGAATTTTTCTGGAGGGGCTGGAATGTTCTATCTCGGAGTGGTCTCGGGGCCACACAGCCCTGGGGAAGCTGGCGGGGACTGGTCAGCACTCAGCATGCTTTCTTCCCTCCTCTCCCACCTGGTTTCCTTCCGTTCCCTCCCTCCCCGTTCGTTGCTCACCAGTGCTGTGGCCCTAGCCTTTGTGACGTAATGTTCTCTCACCATGTGTCCTAGAATCCGTAAAGGCAGCGCAGATGGCACCATTTATTTTACTCTCCATATCATCTCCGTTACCTAGAAATTTCTATACCTCTGCACTTTGTTTAAATTGTGCATCACTGAAAATTTATCTAACTTTTACTGTTTTGTTTTACGTGTTCATCTAAACTAATAGTTTATTTAAAGATAAACTAACAGAATGATGTTAAAAGAGAATAGTGTTTTCTATAGTATTTGGGTGGGTTTACTTTTTGTAACTTGGAACTTGCTCTTTATTAAGGTCAAATCTTGAAAAATAATCATAAATAACCTTAATAGTTAAATTGGCGAAGGCTCATGTTTGGTCGCCAGTGTGTCCGCCTCGTCCCCTTTGGAAACTGACCTGGACTGCCTTTTGCAGGGTGACCTAAAAGCTTACCTGCGCAGCGAGCAAGAGCACATGAGGGGGGACTCGCAGACCATGCTGCTGCAACGGATGGCCTGTGAGATTGCAGCGGGCCTGGCCGCCATGCACAAGCTGCACTTCCTGCACAGGTGGGTCCGGCCAGGCTGCGCCCTGCTCCCCGCCCAAGGGGCCAGCCTTCCGGGGCCGTGCTTCGGAGGCTATGTGAGCAAAGGCTGTCCTGGACATCCTGGGTCAGGGAGAGGGGAGGGTTGGGCTTTGGTCAGATCAGTACCAGGGGACAGGACATCTGCCTAGAGCCTGAGGTCTGGAAACCATCTCCGGAATGTCAGAGGATGTGACAGATGGCACGTTGGGGACAGAGCTGGGGGCAGTGTCAGTCTCCCTGCTGACCTCTCTCTGGGCGCCCCTGTCACGTCAGCTTCGGACTCTGGTTTTGATTGTAAGGTTCCAGGGTGTGTCCCACTGCCCGTCCCTGGGAGAGGAAGGGCGGGACTGCTTGTCTATTTGTAGAGGGTCACGGCAGGGGTGCCAGTGCNCCAGGCTGGGTTGTAGGTGGTCAGAGGGTGCAGGAGCCACACAGCAGTCAGCATAACGTATCTGTGCGGATGCCTTTCTGGTACCACTTGAAAAGCTGCAGCTCTTTGGAGCACAATGCATTTGGCTCAGACCATTGATGTAATTTTTGTGATTAATTTTTTGTAACAAAAGGCTTTGAATCCTATCTGAGCTGATGGTTCTGTGAACCCAAAAGGAGATTGCTGCTTATTCTTCTCTAGCCTTCTGAGCTCTGATTTATGTTTAAAATATGCTTGAGGGGCACCTGAGTGGCTCAGTTGGTTAAGTGTCCAACTCTTTTTTTTTTTAAGCTTTTTTTACTTTTTATTTACTTATTTTTGAAAGAGAGACAGAGCTTGAGCAGGGGAGGGGCAAAGAGACAGGGAGACACAGAATCCGAAGCAGGCTCCAGGCTCTGAGCTGTCAACACAGAACCCCATGTGGGGCTCGAACTCAAGAACCATAAGATCATGACTTAAGCTGAAGTCAGACCCTTAACCCACTGAGCCACCCAGGCTCCCGTAATGTCTGACTCTTGATTTTGCCTCAGGTCATGATATCATGGTTCCTGAGTTTGAGCCCCAATTGGGCTCCATGCTGATAGTGTGGAGCCTGCTTGGGATTCTCTGTCCCTCCCTCTCTATCTCTGCCCTTCCTTTGCTCTCTCTCAAAATAAACAAACTTTAAATACATAAATAAAATATTTGCAATTATTTCTCAGGTTTCCAGGGAAACCAGCTTCTCTTTAGTTGACTTTAATTAAATAATTTAACACTTAACAATCCAAAGCCCTGAAAAGGAACACCTGTGTGTTTTGACTTTAAGGTCTGTGAAGTATTCTGTTTTTTAAAAGGTAGGTTGCATAGGAATATATTTATAGTATGGTACCATTTTTTTTTTTTTTAAAGAAGAAAACACCTGCTTGTATTTGTGGAGGTGTGTGTGAGAATAGACGTGGAAAAGTACCCTGTCAAACTCTCAACATTACTTCAGGGGAGGAAAGAAAGAAAATTATTAACGCTTTTCTCATACATCTATATCTTATTTGGCATGCATAGTAAGTAAATCATTCTGATAAAGGGCTTTATAAAAGACCCCAGAGATTATGGGTTTCTTCAAGCCCAAGGCAGAATCCCTTATATAAAACTTCAAAATGTAAATAATCTATTTGCTTCATATAGAGAAATCTTACATTTCATTTCTTTAATCTCTTACAACAGGTTCATATCCAGCATATTTGTATTGTTAATCTTCTGTAAATCACAGTAGGTTAGTCCCTAAAAGGTGGTTTAGGAATGTTTAGATCTTGGAAGGTGGAATGTTTAGATCTTGGAAGGTGGAGTGTTTAGAGAGAGTCATGTCAGACTCAGCAGCACAACAGAGCTTTCAGAGGCAGCTAGAAATTACATTTAAAGCCCAAGTACATTCCTACTACTGTATTTTAAAAATTGGCGAAACATCAGAGTAAATGCAATCTTTTCCTATGAGTTGAGGGTTTTTTTAATCTTTATTTATTTTGAGAGAGAGAACACATGCACGCATGAGAAGGGGAAGGGCAAAGAGAAGGAGAGAGAATCCCAAGCAGGCTCCACATTCAGCATGGAGTTCAACTTGGGCTTCCACTCACAGCTGTGAGATTGTGACCTGAGCTGAAATCCAGAGTCGAATGGTTAACCGACTGAGCCACCCAGGTGCCCCTTCCTGCGAGTTGCTATAGGTTAAAGTCCTACTTGATTTAGACTTTTGTGAACCTTAGAACAAATAAAGGTGACAAATAAATGACATTTGTGTTTGGCTGCTATCCAGGCACAAACACTCAAAGTAAAGAATATTCTTTAAAGTATTAGCAGCTCTCGCTCTCTCTGTCTGTCTTTTTTAAGTAGCTATATTTTATGTAAAATTCCCCCTTGGGGCAAAATTTTTGATTTTAAGCTTTTTTTTTAATGATAACCTGTATAGCATATTTTTACATTGGAATTCAGAATATTTAGTGGCTGACTCAAAGTCAGGTTTCTGTGTTGGTTGAAAATAGAATAGCCCACACGTCCGTCTAAAAGCCTTTGGCCATGTTTGGAAACTGACGTAGGAAAGCACCCGCAATTATAGTTTATTTTTGCTGGTAATTTAAGAGGAGACCCATGCCTCGGTCTTAGGTAGCCTGCATCTCCGAGGCTGACGCGTGACATCTGTGAAGGCCACATGTCAACAGCAGAAGCCGCCAGTGGGTTATGTTCCACACCATTCTGCCACTCTGGCCGAGAGCCTGGGATTTCCCATCCCCTGCCCATCAGGCTTTCTGAGCTGCTCCAATGAGATGCCACAGGTCACTGCGATGAGCGAAGTGCACAGAGGTTCTAGCGAGTAGCGTGGGCCTCATGGTGGCTCAGGTAGCTGCAGACCTGTATGACCGTGGCCTTGAGGAATGGAGTACTTGGGTGACCGTTGTTAACAAGCCTCTTTAGGATTTTCCTGGTTTGTTTTTATTTCTTTTAAGTTTATTTACTTAGTGCGCACGCATGTGGGAGGGGCAAAGAGAGTGAGAGCGAGCGAGAATCCCGAGCAGGGATAGTGCTGATGGTGCAGATAGGCTTATGGGGTTCTCATGAACCGTGAGATCATGACCTGAGTCGAAACTAAGAATCGGATGCTTAACCAACTGAGCCTCCCAGGTGCCCCAGGATTTTCCTGGTTTTAATGTTAAGGTTACTTTCTGCTGAGAAACACCGAGGTTCTCTGGCTCTCAGAGTGCGGGCATCCAATGTTTCAGGAGCGTGGTCGATAAACACTAGTGTTGGGTTCCATTTTACATTATTTTTTTCTTAAATGGTGCTGTGGGTGTCTACACTGGTAAAGATTAGAAAGCCTGGTTACTAATCGGCTTGTGCTGCACGGCTAGCCTGAGTGTGTCTTTCAGTTGGTGCATTATTAGGGGATTTCATTCACTTATGTACATGTAAAATCTTCAGATTTTATCTTTTTAAATTCCTTCTAATGTTTTGTATTTTAAAGATTAGTCTTTAAGGAAGAAAAGTTTTTGTATGGCAAGAAGTATGATTACTGTAGTTCTTTTGATTGATTATTTTATTTTTGAAGACCTAATTGGCTTTATTACATGATTCATGAATTGGGCAGCATGCCATCTAGCAAGTTGAGAAGGGCTCTCCCTAACTGACCATTATATGTCAAAGCCCCAGGTAGCATCTGAGGCACAGTGGTGTTAAATGAAAAGAAGACACTACAGTTGTACCATCACTTGGCTTTCATGACGCAAATCTAAGGATTTTCCTTACACAGGCTGTGGAATGTGCAGGCACTTGATCATTGTGTGTGACATGAAAGAGTAAAGGCCTCAGACACAGAGCCTCACCCCGTCTGGCCTTATTTTCTTCACTCGTAAGATGTTGGTCGTAGAGCAGAGCTGGGGTTCAAACCCAGGTCTGGGGGCTCTGGGGCCCATACTCTGTGCCGACAAGCTACCCTAAACAGTCCCTAGGCACCCTTTTTTACTGGTGGCATGATGTATATTGAGAAAAAGCAAGATACTAGTTTCTTTAAAAACCAAAATCAATAAGAGAATTTATTGTAGTGCACTTGTACATATACTAAAGTATACCTGGAATCGAGGGCAGAAATCCCATCCCATTTTTACCAGTGCCACACAGTTATTTATTATAGTTCATTATAAATTATTTGGGAATACATATATGAGAAAGACACAGGACTGCGTGGAGACAGCTATGCAGTCTTACTGAAGGACGTAAAATATCCCACCATATTTTATGGTGGGAAGGCACCACAAAGATGTCAGTTAACTCAGAAATAAGAAGTAAACTTCATAAACAATTCCAGTAAGAATCCTCACAGGATTTTGGAGGGGGGAGGGTGAAATTATCTTTAGCTCCATATGGAAAAATAAATGTCTAAAAGAGCCAGTAAAGTATGAAAAAGAGGTGAATTGTTGGAGCAGAAAGGGAGGCTTGCTTTATGAGGTATCAGAACTCAATGTAAGCCACTGAGATAAATATCAGGATGGCTTTGATGGAGAAAGAGATGAGTGGACAGTAGCCAGTACATAGAGCGAGTTAATGTCTGACAAAAGCGATGTTCTTGTCAGTAGGGAAAAGATGGCTTCCCATCACACAGGGCTTAGTAAATTACCCATCCGGGAAAGTACCGGGCCTCTGCACCACCCTCTATATAAAAAATAAAGACCTAAGAAATGAAGGTGATTCAGGCAAAATTCCAGAAGTGTGTATGTATGTGTTACCCAGGGATGAGCAAGGCTAGGAAGGAAGGACGTAAATTTATCCTAGGANAGAAAGAGATGAGTGGACAGTAGCCAGTACATAGAGCGAGTTAATGTCTGACAAAAGCGATGTTCTTGTCAGTAGGGAAAAGATGGCTTCCCATCACACAGGGCTTAGTAAATTACCCATCCGGGAAAGTACCGGGCCTCTGCACCACCCTCTATATAAAAAATAAAGACCTAAGAAATGAAGGTGATTCAGGCAAAATTCCAGAAGTGTGTATGTATGTGTTACCCAGGGATGAGCAAGGCATCCTGACTAGGAAGGTCCTTCCTCTCCTGAGGCAGGAAGCTCAGGAGATATAAAATAAAGGGTGGACGTTACACCAGAGGCTGACTGTTCTATGCAGTGAAATACTTTGCGTGGCAGCAGAGAGCGCAGCAAAGTCCGCAGACGACATACTTGCAAAGATATAGCTCCCAATGCAAGGAGAGGCCAAGGGGCAGATGTTCACGATCCACAGCCAGCGCCTCAGAATTGGTGAGAGAACATTGACCCCTAGAAAGACGGACAGAGACAGGGACGGGCCAGCCGACACGAGGATGATCACATTCCATAGTTAGGGACAAGCAGGGAAAAGTCACCGCGCCTCAGAACTAAAGTAGCCACTGTGTTGGTTGCTGGTAGAGATGTGGGGGAGTTTCTGTCCTGAATTTCATGTAAATCATTACAAATTTTCGAAGAGCTTTTGGGGCAGGAGCTGTATAATTAAAAATACACGTTCCCTTTACCCCATGGTAGACTCACTTCCATAAAACATAGAAGCGCTGGAACTTAAGGACACAGATTGGAATGATCTCACTTGCTGTTTGAAGGGGTGGCAAAACAACAACAACAAAAAACAACACAACAAAGCAAACTTCACTGGGGGGAGCGAGAGCCCATTTCAGTCCACCCGGCACTGTGAAAGTACTACACGGCCACCGGAGAGAAAGATGCATTTCCACGTTGTGTGATGTTGTGTGAGTAAGAAATGAAGCTGTAGAGAGGCAGGCATAATGTCGCATAAAGCAAATATCCCTTATTCCCCATCCGTATTTTCTTGTGTGTACACAATGTGTATGGAAAAAGTACAGAAAGATTATAGCTACCAGTGTGTTGATACATGTTACGTGGAGGGTGGAGTTGGGGGAGGAACATTTTTTAATGTTTATTTTTAAGAGGGAGAGCGGGAGTGAGAGAGGAGCAGGGAGAGCGGGAGACACGGAATCTGAAGCAGGCTCCAGGCTCGCCCGGCACGGGGCCCGAACTCAAGAGCTGTGAGATCATGACCTGAGCTGAAGTCAGATACTTAACCAGCTGAGCCACCCAGGTGCCACCCCCTCCCCCCCATCCCCCACAAAAAATTTTCCTTAGTCAAAAAAAAAAAAACCAGTTAATGCAAAATGCAGGTATGCTCTGCAGAGAGGATTAGGGAGGACAGAGCTCGAGGCCGTGCCGAGGAAGGGGCTCGGGCTGTAGGCGGAGTGTGTGCGAGAAACGGAAAATGAAAGCCGGTGCCTCCGGGTAGAGGGCCACTTTACCTTGGGACCCTAGGTCTCAGTTTAAAATCATAGGTGGCAAGTAAAGTATTGAATGTTCCATTTTTCTAGATGACCCTGGGCCTTCTGGAAAAGTCAGTGTCCTGGGACCCATGGCGTAGTGCTGGCTGTATCCTTAAGCCAGCTGGTTGGTCACTTGTTAAAATGTGCACCCCTGAAACCTGCCGGCCTTCTCTGACCCTGACCTGATGTGGCCTTTTAGCCCCGGCTTGGATTCTGGGGGTTGTGTGATGGGTAGTACCGGCCCCACCGCAGGCCTACTGCCTTTTCACTCCCCTTCCTTGTGATTCCCGTGCACGCCGAGTGTGATGTGGTTGTGTCCTGGGAGGCAGCTCATTGGCAGCTTGGCCTTATCCTGGGTTGGACAAGTCTTTAGGACGGGCCCAGGGGATCCCCTGCCTTAATGTCAGAGTCACCTTCTTCTTAAGGACTTCGAGGAGCATCACCACGATGTTGAGGGAAGTCACTTCACTCTGACCATCTTGCCGGCTCTGGGGAGCATGCTCTGTCAGCCCCTCGTTCTCTTCCAGGGCACTGTAGCTCAGGGGATGGTCACAGACAAGACTCGGGGGCCCTAATGCAGATTTCTGGGGCTCTTGCTTGCTCTTTCCACTTACCCCCTCCTCTCCTTATACCCTGCCCTACAGTTCAGCCTCTTTGGCAGCCTCTGTGTCCACCATCCAAAGAGGCAGTTGCTCGCTGGGCTCCGTACCTGTGCCCTGGTTTGGGAGGGACCCTAAACAGAAAGCTGGAGCAGCTGTGGAGCTCGCTCACTTCTGGTATCTTGTTTCTCTCCAGGATCAGGGCTGTCCACTGTGCGGTTCCTGAAAACTGTTTCCTGATGTATTTTGTCCAGTCTTGTAATTGTTTCAGTGAGAAGATGAGCCCTAACTGGGGGTGGAGACCCCTAGAAGCCTGACTGTCCACCCCAGTGCCAGCTGTGGCCCAGCCCTGGGGAGGACAGAGAACTGAAAGCTTGGTCCCCAGATTATCACCAGCCCTCAAAGCCCAGGCCATTGGTGGTGAACGGCATACTGGCCAGACCCTTTCCTCAGAGTCTACCCAGAATTTCACGGTGCAGGTGTTCTCTGTACACGCAAAGCCCGGCAGGTGCCTGGCACACAGTGGGCACTCACTAAATGCAGTGCAGTTCGGCTAGCAAGGACTGACTTAATAAACAGGAGCAAAAGCGGTCAAGACCCTTTCCTTTGGGCCATATCAGAACCCGCTTGCTTTCATCCTGTGCTGGTACCTTTCGGAGCCACATCCTGTCTTCGAGTGTTGCAGGCCAGTTTCTTCAGAATGCGTGTAATGATTATATTAACACTTTCATGGCTGCCAAAGGCAGAGCGGTGTGGGAGCAAAGCTCAAGTTGTTAATTCACCTCTCAGTCAGAAGATAAGCCACGTTCCTTAATCTTTCCGAACCTGTCTCTTCCATGAACTGGGGATAATCTTTATCCTGAAGTGCTTTGTCAAGATGTCTTAAGATCATGTGTGCCATGCCCTAGAATAGTGTTCAGTACAAAATTTCAGTAATTCTGCTTCCCATCTGTTACTCTCTTTATCAGGAATTGGGCTTCCTCAGGAAAGCACAGGTAACCTAAATAGCGGTGTGATTTTGAAAGTGGCTCCAGCCTCACTGAGCTGTTTCCAGTCAAGCAGTCCTTCTGGAGATGGGTTAGCACTAGCTCAGGTGTGAGCTGAGAGCAAGCAGTGATGCTTCCTGGTGAATCAGGGTGGGGGCTCCTCCGGAGTGGACTCCCACTTCCCGTGTCTGCCTGCTCCTCTCACGTGGCCAAGTGCCGGGCCGTCACCCACAGCAGAGGCGACGGCCATGGGGACCGAGCCAGAGCTTGTGAGGGCTGGATCATCTGGCAGCCTCTCCACTAGACCTGTTTTTCAACTCGAAGGAGACTATACTGGGTATGTTTGTATTTCCTGACCCAAAGCAGCCACTGACGTCAAGAATTACCTGTGTTGTTAAGTTACACCTTTGTGTTTTTCTGGTCTTTTGCTTTGCATACTGTTGGGCTTCAGAGAATAGTTTTACCAATTTTGAATCAAATTATAAATTTTCATATATATATAGCTTTATTTTGTTCCTGCAAGAGATTGTGAGTTACCCCTAATAGTGCATCCCTGTTTGTTCCTGAGGAAACTGAGGCCCTGATGTGTTAAGTGACTTGTCCCAGGTCACCTCTGTCTGCCACTTTTCCCCCTGTGCTGTGTGTGGCACTGGGGCATGTGGGGTGGAGGCAGTGGGCAGCTGTGGAAGCTCCTCCAGCCACATCCCTGTTTTTGTCCTCGTTACTTTGGTTTTCAGGCGATGAGAAGCATTTCCCTGAGAACATCAGCTGGATCGCATTGGAGTTTTAGGGTGCCTTTTATAGTAAGAGCCATGGCCATTCGCTCCTGAAACTTTTCATCTTTCCCGTAACCCTCACGTCTGGTGTGTGTGAAGACCTGCACCGAGCAGGTCTAAGGAGAGAGGACGCGGAGCGGCCCTGGGGTTGCTCAGACAGCCCGCGGGGAGGGCGCCAAGGGCTCTGACGGTGCCCCTCCCAGCGTCAGCCACTGAGCCTGCCTGCAGGAGGCACATGAAATGAGGCACCCAGCTTTTAACTCAGGCCTCAGGAGGGATACATGGGGAAGGTTAGGAAGGATCTGTTAGGAGACTGTGGAAATGCCCGTCGATGGTGCTCGATACCAAACCTATGTTGGCAAAACCCTTCATTCCAAAAAAAGAGACCAATTTTCTTTTTAAGATGGGAAGTTTTGGGGGTACCTGGGTGGTTCAGTCAGTTGGATGCCCAACTTCGGCTTCAGTCATGATCTCATGGTCTTCGTGAGTTCAAGCCCCACACCAGGCTCTCTGCTGTCAGCTCAGAGCCTACTTCAGACCCTCCGTCTCCCTCTGTCACTGCCTCCCCCTCCCCTCCCCCCTCTCTTTCTCTCTCCCTCGAAAACAAATGAACATTTAAAAAAAAAAAAAAAAAGGATGGGAAGTTTCTTGGAGCATCTGGGTGACTCAGTTGGTTAAACGTCCAACTCTTGATTTTGGCTCAGGTCACAATCTCACGGTTCATGGGATCAAGCCCTGCATTGGACTCTGTGCTGACAGCACGGAGCCTGCTTGGGACCCTCTCTCTCTGCCTCTCATCCATGCATGTGTTCGCTCTCTCACCTTCAAAATAAACATTAAAAAAAAAAAAAGAAAGAAAAGAAAGATTGGGAGTGTCTCTGTGGCTCCCAGATACCACAGGCCTGAAAGCTTCTGAATGGACGCTGTGAAAATGACCCTTAGTGAACATGGCGTAGAGAGGAGTTGAACATAATCAGCTGGAAGTGTCGGTTGGCACCTGTTCATCGAGGACCAGCCGTACGCATGGAACAGCTCTCTGCTTGCTGACCTAGTGCATTGTCACCGGCAGTTACCAGTGGGGACGGCCCCGCGCTGGCTCTGCAGCCCTTGCTGAGTTCCTTTGCTCCTCGGCCTATTTCCTCATCTGTAAATAAGGAACATGATAGCGTCCACCTCATAGTTTTGTAGTGAAGAGTAAACGTGTCAATACATGGATGGGGCTCAGAGAAATGCCAATGCAGAGTGAGCGCTTTATAGACATTAGGCACTGATGTGTGCCTGAATCAGTGCTGTGGTCACCAGGCCGCCCCCCAGGCGCCTCACCAGCCTCGCCAGTGTCCTATTCCCCACGGGGCAGCGTTGAAGAGAAGGGTGTAATCACTATAGGGTTGTCTTCTACAGTCAGACGAAGACAAGCGTTTGGAATCTTGGACTACAGAAAGCCAGTTTTTGACAACTTTATGATTTGAAACCGTAAATTCGATATGCTTTTCTGTCTTGACTTAGTGGATTTTTTAATTCCTATGCCAAATGATGATTTAAAAAGATTAAAAAATAAAAAGGGTTTATACCAAAATCAGAAGCATTAACTCTGTTGTCTATATGGAAAGTTCCTTTAGAAAAAGCAGTTTTTATTTTTCAGCATATGTGTTTTTGAGAATTAACATGTTTTTAAATAAGGTATATAAATGAACTGTTTTAAGCAAGTCCTGAAAAGGTGCTCTTTACCTAGCTGCGGAGAGGCGAGGTTTGCAAGAAGTAATTTGGAAAGGGCGTCCTTAGAATGCTCACGTCTTTGAAAAAGAAGTTAAAAAGCAAACATTTTTAATAATGTGGATTAATTTTAGGTGCTTGAAGTTATAACTTTATTCATTTTACTACTAGTAAACAGACTACCACTAGACTGTTACTCAAGTAATATAAATTATTATAAAAACTATTCAGACAGTTTAGCCCATAGTGTTTTAAAATTCTTGGTCACTCTTAAAAGAGTGGGAAATGAGCCATCAGTCTGGTATTGATACAGCACAGGGTAAAGATATGGTCAGCATTTAACCTTAGCAGTTGTTTGTAAAACAATCTGATCATCTCCAGGGACTTAAGTAATGAACAATGTGATATATAATCCCTTTCCCATTAAAAACTTAAAAACGTTATGGATCCAGGGAGCCCAACACACCACTCTGCTTCGTAGAGAAAGGTTTCTTCATAGCCAGTTTGGGGTCACGTTGTCCTGTGTGCGGGTTCCCCTTGTCCTTGTGCTCATGTCCCTCTTTCTGTTTTCAGTGATTTAGCCCTGCGGAATTGTTTCCTTACCTCGGATCTAAATGTGAAAGTGGGAGATTATGGGATAGGACTCAGCAGGTACAAGGTGAGCTGAGGTTTAAAGATTCTCTCCTGAAGCAGATTTGATTTCATAGTCACAAGGTGGTCATGACACAAATGCTACCCTGTTTGTCGAAGGAGAGTAAGAGTCTTGGTTACGTTGCCTTTCTGGGGAGAGGTTTGTTCATTTTAATGGTATTGTTGGCTTCTGATGTGCGGTTTATCGAAATGAGTGGCTCTGTGCTGAGAGGTTTTGTGAAGCTCTCCAAAGGCTTTGTGTAAAAAGGCTTTGTTACACAGTGTAATTGATATCATTTGATGGCGCATAATAAATTTTAGCATGAACCCTGGGCAATAATTCATGACCATCTATATCAAAAAATGTACTGTGCATGTCATAGCAGTATTTCTCCAGTAAAATTTTGTCCCAGATTGAATAAGGTTGGAATTTAGATTTTTAAACTGCTATAAATATATCCCCTAAGAAAATAAGGAGTAGTTGAGGTTTTCACTTGTTTTTGTGTAGCCCAGCTGCATGAGGCGGCATGACATGGGGCAGAGAATATGACTGCCCTGGCCCCTCGCCATCAGCCGTGACATGAGGGTCATATCTGTTCTGTCTTACAGGCTCTTGTGAGGACCCCGGGCTCATGTTTTCAAAGTATTTTGTAACCAAAGTGCATTATGCAAGTACAAGTTGGTTATTTGTCTACACAGTACCTCTAATGTCTCGAGCCCTTGTTGCTACTAGGCAGCACGAAGTAGTTGCTGGCATTATCTCATTTAATCCTCACCGTAAATGTAACAGATGAAGAAAAAGGCTTAGCATATCTGTTGCTTGCGCAGAGTCCACCAGCCAGCTGATGCGTGGTTGAGCCCGGACTTACGGCCTAGTCTATGTCATTCTCAAAGTCCGTGCTCGTGTTCAGTGACCGTAGGCTGCCCTACTGGGAGCATAAGGCCTGGCACATTTTACAGGATGTTGTGCTCAGAGCCTGTTTTCTGTGCATCAGATGTGGCATACCTTCCTTTTCCAGGAAGGATGACTAAGTGAGTGTTCAAGGCTCAGAGAGCAACTCGTGGAGCCCGGGAGGCTTCAGAGAAAAACCACACACACACACACACACACACACACACACACACACACACACACACACAGAAAATCTCTCTTCACAACCACTTCTTTTTCTGATATGTCTTTTGGGTTGAGTATATGTTTTCTGACAATGACCTGGTTTATTAAATCATTGACTTCACTAAAAAGTATAATAGAATTAAAAATTCTATATGCTTTCTAATAAAACAGGAGGATTATATTGAAACAGATGATAAAAAAATTTTCCCTCTGCGATGGACTGCTCCAGAACTAGTAACCAGCTTTCAAGACAGACTACTAACTGCAGATCAGACGAAGTATAGTAATATCTGGTATGTATGGATCTACCATTCCATTCGACTTTTGCGTAGCAAAGGCCTAATTTTTTTCTCCTTGAGTACTTAAGGAAAAATAACTGAATAAGAGGTAGGAACATAGGAGTGCCTGATGGTGTGAAAAAGACAGTTTATCCTAGCAATTATCACAATTGTGATTAAATCATTAACTTTTCTCTTACCCGTTTAATAAGGTCGATAAAAACAGGAACCTGATCTGTTTTCTGTGTCAACTGTAGGGCCTACAGTATCATAGATGTTTTAAATATTTATTGAAGTGAATGAAAAAAACAGAAGTTTGGACCAGTATGTAATACAGTGATTTATAGGAGATCAATTTAATGGAAGCTGAAAAAATAATATGTCTACATCTTTGACTAACCATTTCTGTTACAGGTTTATTAGTTTATATATACTTTTTTTTGTGATATTATCCTGCCTTTTCTATTTTCTTTTCCTTTTCCTGCCTTCATTTGGATTGATTTTTTTTTAACTGCTTTTTCCTGTTAGTTTGGGAGCTGTATACTCTAGTCCTGTACTTTTATTAAAAGCTACCCTAGAAGTTATAACACGTGCATTCCACTTATTTTAGTCTAGTATTCATGTTTTGGGCCTTTCTGAACAATGCAAGGACCTCAGGATACTTTAACATACTTTTTTTTTTAAATTTTTTTTTAATGTTTTATTTATTTCTAGGAGAGAGAGAGAGAGACAGCGTGAGCAGGGGAGGGTCAGAGAGAGAGGGAGTCACAGACTGAAACAGGCTCCAGGCTCTGAGCTGGCAGTCAGCACAGAGCCTGACGCGGGGCTCGAACCCACGAACCGCGAGATCATGACCTAAGCGAAAGTCGGACGCTTAACCAACTAAGCCACCCAGGCGCCCCTACTTTAACATACTTTAACTTGGTTTATACACTCCCCCCACACGCGTGTGTGCACATGCACGCACACAATGTATGTTATAATTGTTGGGCATTTTTCTTTCTTTTACCCTAACAAGACATTATTGTTGTTGTTGTTGTTTTTAGCATATTTTTGTTTAGGTTTATCCACATAATCAAATCTCTTTGCTCTTTGTTCTTTTTTCTTTTCTTTTTCCTTTTTTTTTTCTTTTTTAAATCTCAGACATTCTGTCTAGCTTTTTGTCTGAAGTACGCCCTTCAGAATTTCCTGTAGTGAGGGCTTGCCGGTAACAGACCCTCAGTTTTTTGTACATCTGAACATACCTTTATTTTGTCCTCATTTTTGAAATATATTTTTACTTGATGACAGTTACTTTCTCTCAGCATACTGAAGAGATCATTCTACTGTCTTCTGGCTTCCATTGTTGCTATTGAGAAGTCAGCTGTAAGTCTACCTAAGCTCTTTGAAGGTAATGTGACTTTTTCTCTCTGGCTGCTTTTAAACCCCTCCTCTTTTTTTTTTTTTTTTGTAGTTTTGCTCTGATGTGTATGGGTGTGGATTTCTTATGTTTTTTCTGCTTGGGATTTATTTGGCTTTTTCAAATATGTAGGTTGGTGGTGTCCTCTGCCCTTACCCTTCAAGTACTGCCCCTGCTCCATTTCTGTCCTTTGAGAAGTCTAATGAGACGTGTGTTTCTGCCTTCTTGCTCGGCCTTCTGTCTCTTAATCTCTCCTCTATATATTCTCTGATTCTCTGTGCCACACTCAAGATAATTTTCGAGACCTGTGCGCCAGCTGATAATTCTTTCTCTTCGTAAAATTCTCTCTTCAGCTGTGTCTATTCTTCTGTTAAATCTGTCTACTAAGTTTTATAGTTCAGCTATTGACTTTTCAGTTTTAGGAAGTCAATTTGATTTTTTTAAAACCTGTCCCAGTGTTTTTAACAATGGGATTATGTTCCATATCAGATAATTCCAGTATCTGAAGTCTTTGCAGATTTGATCTTGCTGGTTCTTGATGCCGCCTTGTTTCTTGGGGTGAGGATCTTGGGAACCTAGAATTAAGGAGCATTCCCCCAGAGAGGATCTGCATTTACTTAACTTGTGTCGGGTGCTGGGGTGTCCTGCCATGTAAGGGAACTATGCCACTCCACGGTTTTACGTATTCAGCTTAAGGTTTCTTTTACCACTCAGGTGGTGTGAATTTGGGCTGCAGATCCAGTCACGGGCCAGCTCTGTGGTTCAGCTTGTTAGGGACCAACCCCTCCCTTACACATACACACTCTCACACACACACATACACTGACACAGTCAGAGCCCCTCAGCAGATGAGTCAGCTTGCCTTTCAGGCTCCTGGAGGGAGGGAGGGGCAGGCTTATTTTTACAGTGAGGCAGTCTCTCGGTGATTCCCTTTACCTTGGGCAGGCCCAGAGCTTTGGCCCGTTTACCACCCACACCATCCCCATTGAGCCTTGTAAACCAAGACCACAAAAGCCCAAGTTCTGTTTTTCAGCAAATGCACCAGCTCAAAGGTGGTTCTATTTTTTTTTTTTTTTTTAATGTTTATTTTAGAGAGAGACCGAGCGCATGAGTGATGGAGGAGCAGAAAGAGAGGGAGACACAGAATCCAAGGCAGGCTCCAGGCTCTGAAACTGTCAGCATAGAGCTGGTCAGGGGGCTCAAACCCTCAAACTGTAAAATTATGACCTGAGCCAAAGCCAGATGCTTAACCGACTGAGCCACCTAGGTGCCCTTCTAATTTTTTAAGTTTATTTATTTGGGGGGAGTGACAGAAAAAGGGGTGCAGAGAATACCAAGTGCTGACAGCATGGAGCCTGACGTGGGGTTCAGTCCCACAAACCATGAGATCATGACCTAAGCCAAAATCTAGGGTCAGACATTCACCTGACTCATCTACCCAGGGGCCCCTCAAAGGTGGTTTTAGTATATTCTCCTTAGTTCTTCAAGTTCTAGAGTTTTCCCAGGTAATTCCACACTATCTTATATCATCTTTGATGCCTTTAAAAAGATAATTTTAATATTTTGTCCAAATTTTCCAATATTCCTAGCAGGGTGTTCAACCTGAAAGCTTAGCCTGCGTCCTCAGACACAGACCCTGCCCCTTGTTTCTGACACTATGAGAAGTCTCTCTAGCGGTAGGGCTGGCAGTAGTGCCAACGCCAGCCTGCGACAGGGGCCACGCTGCCCTGTGCTGGGACTGAACGAGAGGGACCTCTCTCAGAGAATTTGCTGGAAGAGGGGATAAGACCCTACAGGATGTTTTTCTCCCCAGAAGGAAGAGGCCAGTGGTACTCAAGGAGGCAAGAGCCAGTTCAAGGTGAAGAATTCAGTAGCTCAGGGTGAGAGGCAGTGACCGATGGCTGTCATCTGTGAGGAGACCGCACGGCGTAGCGCAGAGAGCTCCGGGGCAGGGACAGAACTTGCTGAGGAGACAATGTCTCATCTTCTCTGTGGCCTGTCTGAGGAGATGAGGAGGGGAGATGGAAAGATATTAGAAGTGGGGGGTGGGGAGTTGAGAAAGCCCATGCTTCATGTTTTCTGAAGAATAGAGTGAGCTGGGGGCTGGTGAGGGGTTTGGTTTTGGTCTTGGGGGAGGGAGAGGGAGTTTTAAATTAGGGATTTGAAGAATTGAGACAGGTAGGGTTATATGCCCAAGGTCACACCAACTGTGGCAGCGATAACACTCCTTTTGTCATTAATCATATACTACCTTTGGGTTTCATGTGAATTTCTTATTTTCCTCAGTTAAATTGTAGACTGACTCCCTAAAGTCATCCATAGTGTCTTAAACTTCTTTTGTATCCAGAACGACCCTCTGCCTCTGGCAAGTCAGTGCCAGGGAGGAGGTGAGTCTTACTTCTTGAATTGAGTTGTGAGCTTGGTGTCTATTTTGTTTCCTCTGATAGAAGTGATCTCTCAACTTAGATCCTGAATATGCTGATTCCTGTCACTGGTTTGTGAAGTTAGCATAGGGAAATTAACTCATAAGTTATATTGTACTATACAAGGTCAAATAATAAACTTATTTATTCGATCAGTTTATTATTCAAGCAAACATTCTAGAGGCATCGATCCAAGCCCTTGTAAACCATCGATGCCCAAACCTGGCTGGACGTCAGAGTCACTAGGAACCTTTTTTTTTTTTTAAGTGTACTTATTTTGAGAGAAAAAGAAATCGCGAGTGGGGGAAGGGCAGAGAGAAAGAGAGAGAATCCAAAGCAGGTTCTGCACTGTCAGTGCAGAGTCCTATGTGGGGCTCAAACTGACAAACCATGAGATCATGACCTGAGCCGAGGTCGGACGCTTGACTGCTTGACCGACCGAGCCACCCAGGTGCCCCTTTAAATGCAGCTTCCTAGGCTATACCTACATTGTCAACTGAGAGTCTGGGGACGAGGGTGGGTCCTAAGTACCCGTGTATTCCCAGATGACACAGGTAGCCAGCCAGGTCTGGGAGCCAATGCAGTAACGAGGAGGTCCTGCTGTACAACCCAGGGCAGTGAGCGCTGGGGTAGAGACACAGACTGCGTAGAGGAGGTGGAGAGTAAGTGCACGTCTCACAGAGCCGCAGAGGCTGCGTCCGTGGCAACAGAGGACTTGGCGTGAGGGAGAGGGACAGGTGCCAGGAAGGGGCATTGCCTTCTGCCCGTGGTCACAGCCGCGTAACTGGCGGCACGGGGAGGCTCAGGTGGGTGGCCTCCTCTGGCACACAGGTAGCTGGCAGAAGGGTGGGAAGGGGTTCCTTCATACCAGCAACAAAACGCAACTGTTTACTACTGTCAGGAGTGGGATTTTTTTTTTGGTCCACCTCAGGATATTTATCTTGTATCTCACCATGACTCTTAAAGTCATTCTAAAGATCTTTCAAAAAATTTCTTGAGTTTCAAAGTTGACAGTTACATTAGCTCTTCTCTATAATCATGCCTGTTATCTGCTTAGTTTTTTCTTTTTTGCGTTGGCCCAAACTTCTGGAGTACCCAATAGCAAATGCAAGGAGGCAAACGTGTCCTCATTGTATTGAAGATGGCTTTTTAAAAAAATCACATTAAAGAGCTATCTGTAATAACCTTTTCAGTACACACCTTGTTCTTAAAGTCACTAATGAACGTACAAATAAAAATGTGGGTGTTAAAGACTCGACATCTAAAGGGAGGAAGAAATGACCTTTTTCTCTTTGCCACAGGTCCCTGGGTGTGACGCTTTGGGAGCTCTTCGATAATGCTGCTCAGCCTTATTCCGACCTCTCCAACTTAGATGTTCTCAATCAGGTCATTCGAGAGAGAGACACAAAACTCCCTAAGCCCCAGCTGGAGCAGCCTTATTCTGACAGATGGTAGGTAGCTCCACTTTACGTTTTGTGGTCCTCAGAAGGTGAGGACATCCTCTGTGGGTGTTAGTTGTGTAGTCCCTGTTTGTATTCATTTGTTTGTTTGTTTATTTTTATTTTTTGGTTATCTTAGAGAAGGAGCACCACTGGAGGAAGGGGCAGAGGAGAGGAGTGGGGAGAGAGAGAGAATATGAATCTTAAGCAGGCTCTCATTAAGGAGCCTGACACGGAGCTTGATCCCATGACCTTGGGATCATGAGCTGAGCCAAAATCAAGAGTTGGACTCTCAACCTGCTGAGTCACCCAGACACCCCAGTATATTCCCCATTTTTAAGTGATAAATGTTGTGAAAAGCCAAGATTTGTGTATTATTGACCACTGATTTTAGAATTAACATATTTTTTAAATGTTAATGTTATTTTTGGAAAAAATGTGTAGAACAGGTAGGAATTTATTCTGTGCAAGAAGAGAAAATGTGAAGTCTAAAGCAATTAGAAAAGTCAATATTAAGGGAGTCTCCTATTGTGGAATTGTTATAAAATGAAGCTATTTTGCGGTTGCCTGGGTGGCTCAGTCGGTTGAGCATCCAACTTCGGATCAGGTCATGATCCCACAGTTCATGGGTTCGAGCTACGCATCGGGCTCTGCTGACAGCCCAGAGCCTGGATCCTGCTTCGGATTCTGTGTCTCCCTCTCTCTCTGCCCCTCTTCCACTCACACTCTATGTCTCTCAAAAATAAATAAACTTTTTAAAAATGAGGCTGTTTTTGTAAGTGATACCTAATATGTGAGAAAAGAGCATAGGAAGGATAATATTTAAATTTAAATTGGCAGAGGAAGCTAATTTGCATAGTGCATGTTGACATTTGCAAAACAAATTTACCTCTTATTAGTCTTCAGACCAGTTCTTACTCCATTTGCAGTCAGGATCACGTTCACCTCTTTCTAAGCCTCCGTCTACACCACTACCTGCCCAGTAGGCATTGCCTATTGCAGCGTGGCAACCCCATGTAGGCATTGCTCAGCTCCCCAAGCTGCTCGCACTGTCTCACCCAGAATAACTTGACGTATACTGTGTACAGTTAATACTTGAAAGTTGGCTTTGTCTTCCCTTTTGTTCATGGCTCTACTGTAAGATGTTGGCTCTATCCAGCCAACCCTTCAAAGACCCAGCTCCTGCTTGCTCTCTTTGGACTTCATTTTCTGCGGTTTCCCTCCACTTTCAGCCACTTTTATGATCTAAGGAAACCATGTCCTACATAAGATTATAGTGTTACTTTTTATCGGGTAGGAGAGTTAGAGGTCAGTTACAACTGCATTTGTCTCTGAGAATTCTTAGAAAATAAAGTGAGTAAACCTAAACATGTAAGACAAGTGCATTCTTCACAGAACACTTTTGGCAATTTTTTAAAGAGGAGATCACATTAAAGCTGTTTCTAAATTCAGGGGATAAGTCACTGGCTAAACACTCGGAAAATGACAAACCCTGGTACTGGGAAATGTCCTGGGAACACAGAAAATTAGTAGGCCTGATGTTTATATTTCTTCATTTCCTCTTCCACCACAGTCTCTTTCACCATGAACCAAGGTCCTTCGTGTGGTTGACAGTAATTATAGCATAGAAACTTCCGAGGTGCCGAGTTGGCTTAGGAGGCCTTGTGAAGTCCTTTCTTATTTTAAAGCAGTTTACCTTCATTCCATTAATTACCTCTGAATTGTTGCTCAGGTATGAAGTCTTACAGTTCTGCTGGCTGTCCCCGGACAAGAGGCCTGCGGCTGAGGATGTGCATAGGTTGCTCACCTACCTGCGGATGCAAAGCCAAAGGGACTCCGAAGTCGACTTTGAGCAACAGTGGAATGCTCTTAAACCAAATGCAGATAGCAGAGACACCTCAAGTAATGCCGCGTTCCCAATCCTGGACCACTTTGCCAGGGATCGGCTGGGCCGTGAGATGGAGGAGGTCCTCACCGTGACTGAGACCAGCCAGGGCCTGAGCTTTGAGTATGTCTGGGAGGCAGCTAAGCATGACCACTTTGATGAGCGCAGTCGGGGTCCCCCGGACGAAGCCTTGTCCTACACAAGCATCTTCTTTCCAGTTGAAGTTTTTGAGAGTTCACTTTCAGATCCTGGGCCAGGGAAACAAGATGACAGTGGCCAGGATGTGCCCCGCGGGGCCCCCGGAGTGGTTCCTGTTTTTGATGCCCACAACCTTTCTGTTGGAAGCGACTATTACATCCAGTTGGAAGAAAAAAGCGGTAGCAACTTGGAGCTTGATTACCCACCTGCACTGCTCACCACTGAAATGGATAACCCAGAAAGGATAAGCGAGGAGGCGCCCCAGTTCCTGACACTCAGGAACCTTGAATTAGAGGAGTCCAGTACAGATGAGGATTTCTTCCAGAGCAGTACAGACCCCAAAGATTCCAGTGCACCCGAGGACGTACAGGTCCCCAGGGGCCCTGAGAGCCCTTTCAACAGTATATTTAGCGATCTTGACAAATCAGAGGACTTGCCCAGTCACCAAAAAATATTTGACTTAATGGAACTAAACGGAGTTCAAACTGACTTGAAGCCGACCGCTTTAAGTTCAAGTCTGGATGACTCCAGAGAGTCCGTCATAACATGCCACTTTGAGAAGGAAAACCCCCGTAAGCTTTTTGACTGCGAGCCTCTTTGCTTATCAGAAACCCTTATACACCAAGATAATTTTGATCCACTGAATGTTCAAGAGTTATCAGCAAACTTTTTGTTTCTTCAAGAGAAAAACTTACTAAAAGACTCCCTGTCCAACAAAGAACATATTAATGATCTTCAAACAGAACTTAAAAACGCTGGCTTCACCGAAACAATATTAGAAACTCCACATAGAAACTCTTTAGATCTTGAAGTTAAGTTTGCCGAGACTAAAGCAGCCTTTCCCTTGCTGCAGGAAAGCCTCGGCACAAAGGGAGAAGATACAGATGTCGCGCTTGAGGACAACACTTTGAACACCTCGTTACGGTCTTCCCCAGAAGTGCAGGTCCCTCCTACCTCACTGGAGACAGAAGGGGCATCTCCTTGCTTCCCTCCAGACACCCTCCGGAAGCCCGGAGAACCCACAGGCCCGGATGTCCGTGGCCGCGAAGACTGTCTCTGCCAAGAAATAAATCCAGGCCCTGAGACCATCATGGTAGGAACTCTCGCAGCAGATGCCAGAACACACGGCGTTGGTGACGGGTCCCAGGACCTGACCCACCAAAGTGAAGAGGCCTTGAGACCGACCAAAAGGGACTCGGTCCTTGCTGATGACATTTTTGCCAATAAGGTGAGTATAGGAAGTAGTGTACCAGAATCAAAACAGAACCTGGAACATCAGCCACTCTTGGAAGACTGCCACAGTGATGACGTGCTGGAGAGAAGCTCAGAAGGTGTGGACTCCCAGAGTGAGCGGCACTATGAAGATGCTGCAAAGGAGGGGGGCCTGGTGTCCGCCCTCTCCTCAGACTCGACCAGTCAAGACAGCCTTTTAGAAGAGAGCTTGTCAACACCCATTCCGACCTCAGAACAGTCTGTGGAGACCCCGGACTCTCTGGATTCAGTGGATGTTCGTGAAGTTTTATTGGGTTCCTTAGGCTCTCACACTCCCCAGAAACTCGTGCCCCCTGATAAGCCTGCGGATAGTGGCTACGAGACAGAGAACTTGGAGTCCCCGGAATGGACTCTGCACCCCGCCCCCGACAGCGCCTCAGCCCCAGAGGCAGCCATGGCGGGCGATGGCAGCCCTGGCACTCCGCCCCCCAACCCAGTCATTGTCATCTCGGACGCAGCCGACAGCCACAGAGGTACAGAAGTGGCCCCACAGACTTTCGCGCCTGGCTCTCAGAGCTCATACCGTGACTCTGCTTACTTCTCAGATAATGACTCTGAGCCTGATAAGAAGTCCGAGGGGGTCCCGGGACCCTCGGCCTCGGCCTTGGTAGTGGTAACGGACCAGCCCCTGCCTGAGCCGGTCGCGCCAGAGCACAGCCCTGGTGCCACGGACAGTTGCCTGGAAACCAGACACAGCCAGCCGGACCAAAGTTGTCTCCCTGCTTTGCACAGTCCCGGTCACCCGGAGTCCGAAGAGTCGTCGGAACCGGCACCAGGCGATGTCTCCAAGCAGCCTCCGCCTCTCGAAGATGAGGGCGGTAGCCCCTTGAGTTTGGGGAACTCCGAGCTGAGCAGCAGCGAGGACTTGGAGGCACCAGAGGAGCGCCCCTGCACGCTCGCTTCCACCGGAACCAACACCAATGAGCTCCTGGCCTTTGCAAGTGCCGCCCTGCGCCCCAGCTGCGCAGCGGACCTGATGGCCGAGAAGTCCTCGTGCGACCGCTCCGAGGGCCCCAAGCTGAAGGAGCCGGATATCGAAGGGAAGTACCTCGGGAAGCTGGGTGTGTCAGGTATGCTGGACCTCTCGGAGGACGGCATGGATGCAGACGAGGAAGACGAGAACAGCGACGACTCGGACGAAGACCTGCGGGCGTTTCACCTGCACAGCCTGAGCTCCGAGTCGGAGGACGAGACCGAGCACCCCGTGCCCGTGATCCTCAGCAACGAGGACGGGCGGCACCTGCGGAGCCTGTTGAAGCCCGCTGCCACTGTCGCCATTGACCAGCTACCGGACGACTGGAAAAAAGAAAAGAAGGCGGTGACATTTTTTGATGATGTCACAGTCTATCTGTTTGACCAGGTATCTGTTAACTTCCAAGCATTGTCATATATGGGAACTCCAAAACGTGTTGGGAAATTTGAGTGCGCCTTGTTTTTCTGATTGACATTTTAAGGCCACAGGCTGTTTTAGGGTTCATCAAAAATAGGAATTTGGGGTTGGTTACAATTCCAAGGATGTGCAGAAATGTAGGTGGGACAGGGAACTCCTATTCAGTTACGGGAAGGAGACCTGGATGCCCTTTCCGGGTCTCCTGGCAGAGTAGGACCCGAAGTCAACTGCGCTTTACAGGCCAAATTTCCAAAATCCGACAACTGGAAGTAGCAGTCAGCACACCAGTGCAGCTGGGACAGTGCATGACCCACAGGGAGCCCCGGAGTTGCTGGTTACCGGCCATCGCTGTGGTCAGGACCAGGGAGTGACAGCGGCAGCTTCCATGGCCCTCCGGCTCTCTGGTGCCTGAGCTCAGATTTCCGCCTCTTTAAAGATGGCGAGTTGAAGGTTTTCTTGTATCTGTTACTGACTTCTAGTCTGTTATGGTCAGAGAGCATGTCTGATACGGTTTCAGTTCTTTTATTCTTTTTATTTTTATTTATTAAAATTTACATCCGAGTTAGTTAACATATAGTCATTTCCTTTCAACTTAGAAAGATTTGTTTTGGAGCCAGGCTACTGTCTGTCTTGGTGAATGTTCCACGTGTTCTTGAAGGAACGTGCCTGTGTGTCAGTTAGGGCTGGATGGTGGGCAGTGCTCAGTTCCTCTGCACTACTGCTGCTTTTTCTGCAGGCTGGTGGGTTCCATCTGTGGCTGGAGAGAAGAAAGGTGTTGAAGTCTCCAACTGCAGTTCGGCATTTGTCTCCATTTGTTAGTTTGTGCTTCCTCTGTTTGGCAGCTCTGTTAGCCACATGCACATTTAAGATCATTAAATCTTGTTGATGTGACCTTTTACCGTGACAGAATGTCCCTCTTTATTCCCTTGTCTGATACTTGTATAGCCACTCTAGCTATCTTTTGATCGGCATTTGCATATCTCTTTCTTCACCCTTCTGCTTTCAGTTGTACTACATGTATCATGATGTATGACCTCAGTTTCTTGTGAATAACAAATCGTTTTTTAAATCTCTTCTGAAAAATCCTGTCTTAATTGGTGGTTTTAGGCCACTTACATTTAATAAAATTAGTCTTGTTTGGATTGTGGCATACCATTTTATTCGTTTCTGTTTGTTCCTCTGTTCGTATTTCTTGCCCTCTTTGGCAATTTAAGCACTTTTTAATATTACCTTTCGATTTATCATTGCATTTTTTACTGTGCATCTTAGTAGCTTTTATCATGGTCTTGGGGACTAAAATATACATAACTTGTCACGATCTACTTAGATCAGTACAGTGCCATTTCCAGTGGAAAGCACAAACTTCATTACTACTGTCTGGTTTATTCCACGTGCTTACACTGAAAGCCTGTCAGATGGTGCTCTGCGTGATCAGTGTTTCCAGTGATCAAATGTATTTTAAGAAACTCAGAAGGAGACAAATTGGGTTCTGCTTATCCAGACAGGCCCTACTGTTTCTCTGTCTTCATTTTTGATGTTCCAGGATCTTTCTGGTATCATTTCCCTTCTGTTTGAATAAGTTTGGCTTTTTTTTTTTTTTTCAATCAAATCTACTGACAAATTATCTTAGTTTCCCTCACTCCTTAAGGATATTTTCTCTGAATCCACAGTTCAGAGTCGACAGCTCTCTTCTCTCAATAGTATTATGTCTGGTTGCTGTCAGGACATTTTTCTTTTTCTTTTTTTAATGCTTTATTATTTATTTCTGAGAGAGAGAGACAGCGTGAGCAGGGGAGGGTCAGAGAGAAAGGGAGACACAGAATCTGAAGCAGGCTTTAGGCTCTGAGCTAGCTGTCAGCACAGAGCCCAACACAGAGCTTGAACCCACGCACCGTGAGATCATGACCTGAGCCGAAGTCAGACGCTTAACGGACTGAGCCACCCAGGCGCCTCTGTCAGGGCGTTTTTCTTTACAAAATTCCCTTTTCCTCTTAGCAACTTGATCATAAGCATGGATTTCTTTGAGTTTACTCCGTCTCAAATTTGCTGAGCATCTTGAATCTGTAGTTTTATGACTTTCACCAGATTGGAGAAATTTTCAGCCATTATTTCCCCAAATGCTTTCTTTGGTCACACTCTGGATTCCCTCCTCTAGTGCTCCTGGATCAGACCGTTACGTGTCTGTGGCCTGTTGGCTTTTTCTCCAGGGTCTGTTTTCATCATTATTCAGACGAATCATTTCTCTTGATCGCGTTCAGATTCAGTTATTCTTTGTCATCTTGCTATTGAGTCCATCCAGTGGATTTTTAAGTTCTAGGTAGCGTATTTTTCTGTTTTCAGATTTGTACGTGGTTCTTATTTTTATCATCTGTTCTTTTGCCAAGACTTTTCTCTGTCAACATTCATTTCGAGTTGCTTGTAGGAACGTTTTCATAAAAGGCTTTCAGACAGTCCCAGCATCTGTGTCACCTTGGCATTGGCCTCTGTGAATTGAGGTTTCCCTGATTCACTGGATGCAGAGCGATTTTTCAACCGTATCCTTAGTGTGTTTATGATTCTGTTCTTGTTTAGATTCTAAGGAGAATGCTGATATTTTTGGTCTGGCAGGCATTGACCCATTGGGGTCCGGGTTTGTGAGTTCCAGCCACCTTGTGTGTGCTGGGGGTTCCCCGTTCCAAGCTTTTGCTGTATTGTTCGAACCTGTGCTGTGCACGTTTCCCCCACTGGCCAGTGGTCTGGCCTGCGATTCAGTTCCCAGAGCCTGTTGGTGTGCTGTTGACAGTCAGGTTTACCGTGCACAGCTCGGAGCTAAGGCGAGAGCTCATAAACTTGATAGGGTCGCTTTCCCAAGCTCCTCCCTGTCTGTGCTGTCCCTTTTCCGACATCTTGAGCCCCCCCTTTTCAGTGCCACAGCTAAACATCTGGGGCTTTCATTAGCACATGACGCTGCAAACTGGATGCCACTGTGCAGACAGAGAGGAAGACAAGCGACAGGGCTTCTCCTCACTCTCAGCTTCCCCAGGGGGAGAGGGCGTTCACCCCCCTCAGAATTCTAGGTGCCTGCCCCCGCCCCTCCGCCCCCCGGGACTGTTCGGGGCTAGGGAGCCAGAGATGGAGGAAGAAGATCTGGAATTCCCCTGCCGGGCATCAGAAGATCTCCTTCCTACTTTAGAACCAGGACCAAAGGGCTTCTGGAACTCTCTCCCATTACTGTGGCTCTCGAGCTGTTGAGGGGGCAGCCGGGGGGTGCGTCTGCTGCTGCACGCGAGTTCTTCCCCAGCCTGCCTGCCAGTGCTTACTCTCCAGGGACCCCCGCAGCCACTTCAGGATGCTGCCTGGGTCCTGGAGCTGCTCCGGTGGGACAGACAGGGCTGTGAGTTTTGTCGCACCTTCCCCGGGCCCGAGCCCACCCTGTCGGAAGATGAGCATTTTACGGCTGATCAGCGAGACGCGTGCGCCGGCGGACTCCCACGAGCCGGCCTCTGCTGATGGGAATTTCTCTCTGGCTTTTCAGGAGACCCCAACCAAAGAGCTGGGGCACTGTGGAGGAGATGCCCACGGCCCCGAGTTGAGCAGCCCGGCCCCGTCTTCAGGTTCTCCCTACCTGAGCAGGTGCATAAATTCCGAAAGCTCGACTGATGAAGAAGGTATTTCCCTTCATTGACGGGTTTAAAAGGAAACTAAAATTGCATTGTAAATAAGGGAAACTTTTGTGGAGGGTGACATCATGTACTGCTTTAAATGACATTGTGAGGACATGCGGGGAGCAGCCCTGCCACCTGTCGGGCCCGAGTCGGTGTTGGTTGATGTGCGTGGCACACTCGTGTGTGCCCTCCTCTGTCTGCTATTTATGACGAACTCAGAGAAGGAAAACTGGTTTGTATTTGTTTTCCTTCTAGGTGGAGGCTTTGAATGGGATGACGACTTCTCCCCAGACCCTTTTATGGCAAAGACAACAAGTAACCTTCTTAGTTCCAAGCCTTCTCTTCAGACATCTAAGTACTTCTCGCCGCCTCCGCCGCCCCGGAGCGCGGAACAGAGCTGGCCTCACACCCCGCCGTATTCCCGATTCTCCATCTCACCCGCCAACATCGCCAGCTTTTCTCTCACTCACCTTACTGACTCGGACATCGAGCAAGGAGGTGAGAGGGGTGCTGTGTGTCCAGGAGGGCTGGGCGTCAGCCTGCAAGACCTTCCCCGCTGGACTTGAATGCTTGCTGACTTGGTGCCTTCCTGGTGTTTGCGGAGTAGATTATGAAACAAAATCCCTCAGAAAGCTCTCTCAGTCCAAGAGCTCGCTCTCGGGGCCACAGCCCCTGCCTGCAGGCCTCTGTCACTCCACAGGCTGAGCGCCACTTGGGGTGTTCCCTCGCTGACCCTGGTGGGCCGGGTGGCCCAGACTGACGGCCTAGCCACAGGTCCCTGAACTTGTCCAGGGTGCTGCCACCTTCTTTTCTCCTTTTTACCCCTTTTGGCCACAGCCCTGCTCCCCCCACCCCCACAGGAAGAAGCCGCTTACACTCTTCGGAACACTTGGCCGGAGATTTTGGGATCGAGCCCAGATGTGCTCTGGTCCTTCCCCGGGAGTATTGATTTTGCCATTAAGTCTCCGTCTTGTGCGATAGCAGAGGTCTGGGTGGGAAGTCATGGGCAGGGCACATTTGAAGTGGTATTATCTCAACATACGGGTCCTTTTTTCCCCTATAACTAGATTGGGGGGTGAATGTTAATAGGTATGTTTTTTCGATTCTGAAGTTCGAAGTTCAGATAACCACCATGAACCATAAAGAGCTCGTGTTTGTGTTTGTGCTGTTTAATTGTGCCGATTAGATAACACCCATTCCCTACGATCTGCCAGAGATCAGAGCCGGTTTTCTCCTGCGCCCTGAGTGAGGACGCTGAGCTGCGTGTGAGCTGAGCAGATGTGTGCGCGAGAGTCTGGCAGGTGCCGCTGGCACAGGAGGAGCACCCGCGGCCACAGCAGGTGGTGGGCAGCCGCACTCCAGGCATCAGTTCCTCTTTCTGTGGCACAGCTCAGGTGCCGCCCAGGCTGTTTTTATCTGGGACGGTCACCGCCTGAACCCAGCTTTGCTTCTCTCTCCTCAACAGGAAGCAGCGAGGATGGAGAGAAGGATTAGGTGGCCTGATGCACGCTTGGGCCCCGGGCTGCTCTCCGTGGGTGGCATTCCTGCGCTGCAGCCTGGCGGTGACTTCCCCTCGACAGTGTGACGGCATCAGCTGCAGCGGGTCCGGCCCAGGAGAGAGACTCGGAGGCCCGCAGGGAGCCGGGGAGGCCCCATGGCCGCTCGCACCCTGGTTGTCCTCGGGGGGCACTGCCCCCGCTCTGCTGTGTGGGAGCTGTAGGCTCCGGGCCATTTCCAGTTTCCCTGCAGGGGTGTCATCCACGTCCACGTCTGCGCATCCCTGCTGCGCACGAGGGCCCGGAGGATCCCGATGGGAGTGGGCGCCTGTGAGTGAGGCATATTTATTACTTGTAAAGAAATCACTACTTGCTTTCTGTAATTGCACTGTGGGTAGGTGTTCTCTGAGTACCGATACTGTACAGAATCTTAAATTATTCGAGGACAGTAAGGCAGGTCAAGCTGGTGCAACCCACTAGTTTGATGGTTTCCTCTGTTTTATAGTTTGTTTGCTCTGCATGGTACTTGTAAAGCTTAAATATTTTGAGTGTTCTGCTGTCTAGAATTGTTGGAATTGTACATATGGTACTTTTTCGTACATGATAAATGATTCCGAATGTTAGTGTTTTTTTGTTCCTACAGGAAATATTTTTGATGAGTACAAAAAGACTGTTTTGTTGACCGAATGGAACACACGTTTGTCTCTTTCTATAACGCAGGTTCCTTTTAGCAAGGGAGGCTTCCCTGAGGCGGTGAGGGGTCTGCAGCCCCTCCGTGTGCTTCTCCCGCCCCACCCTGCTCCCTGACTTTGTAAACCCTTTCGGTAAAACTTGACAGGCTGTTTACCCCGGGACTCAGCTGCGGGGTAAGGTCCAGGTCTCCTGTCCCCCTCCCCGGGGAGCCGAGTGCCCCGCTCCCCCCGTGTGTGCTCTGGGGTGGCCCCTGCACCACGTCACCTCACAGCCGGCTCTTCTGCTTGTTGTCTGGGAGCGTGGCTGCTGTGGCTTCAGCGTCCCCGTAGACAGTCCGGGGCTCTGAGAAAGAGCTGCCGTGTGGGGCTCTTGTCGCCGAGGACGGTCTGAGTTCCTTCTGTCTGTACACATTAGGTGGTGAGCTTTTAAGTAACGTAGAGCGGGCTGTCCCCTCAAGAACCACCCCGCGTCATGGCCAGGTGTGGCTGCTCTCCGTCACCAAGGAGATAACACTACATCCTGCAGCCGGGAGCAGGGACGAGGGATGATGGCGGAGCCTGCGCAGCCAGCATGTCCTCCCAGTTGGGGCCTGGGGCCGCCCCGATGGCCGTCACACCCAGACGCGGCCCCGGGCCTCATTTGCACTGACCCTTCCCTTCTGCATCAGCACCTCGTTCTCCCCTCGCCTCGAAAGGGACTGAGTGTGTCGAACGTGGCCTCCCAGCGTTGGCAGGAATTGGTGTTTGGGATAAAAAAGCTGACCTCATCTGCAGTCTGTGAGTTCGTGCCACGGCTGAGGGAGGCTTGGTGTGTCCGCCACGAAGCCATGTGTGTCGGGGGTCTGACCTCGGGTCTGTGGCTCCCACACACTGGCCCCTCACCCCAAATGTTTTCCGGTGCTGATTTGCTTGCCTGACTCCAGCGCCACACAGGTCCACTGGGCTGTGTGACAGAAGTCCCAGCAGCTCTGGTCCCAGTGGGAGATGCAGGTGTGGGTACTGGTTGGAGTTTATGAAGTAAATGATGACCTTGATGATCAGTTCTGGCTCAGTCCACTAACTTTTTATACCTAGCAATAACCTTCCCGAGCGAGAACTCAGACTGGAAAGAGAGAGCCCCCTTTATCCTCCGCGCGGTGTGAACAGGGGGAGCGCAGCGGGGAGAGCCGGGCCCATGGCACACAGCCGGGACCCCACCATAGGGCATTAGAAGGTGATTTTGCCAAACTGTCATAACTCTGCATTTCTTGCTGTGGAGCCTTCCTGAGATTCCTGAATTTTTACATCTAACTACCAGTCTTTGTGAGGAGGTCAACGAGAGGTGGTGATTATACACGTTTTTTCAAACTCTAAGGAGTTCAGATTTAATGACTGAAATCCAGCAGATCCATAGAATATATAGTCTTATACAATCAGCCCGGGATAAATTTATAGGTATTTGGGGGCTGTATCTTTTTCACTATGATTAAGGAGATTTTAACAACCTAATTCCCATTTTAACTTAATTTAGATCTTTATTGCTGTCATGATTAATTGCCAAAAGAAAGCATTTTCTACACTGAGTTGGGGGGTGGGTCTGAGTAGTAAATCTTACTGTGGTGTTGCATGGCGGGGAAGATTTTATATTTATAGTACACATGTGAGCTAACACGTTCTTTTGAAATCTCAAGCAATACACAGGAAAACCAATTATGTAGATTAAAATTTTGAGCCCGTCTTTGAAGCATCAGCATGTGCTTTTGTTGTTCAATTCCGTTGTTTTGTTTTGTTTTTGGCTCCCCCCCCCCCCCCCCCGCTTTTACTATGTCGGTTACTAATAGCGGGTTTTCAGACCAAACTGGTCCTGAGAAGTTATGCAATGAAATAAATCAGTGGAATTCTCTAGATAATATGTTTGAGGTTTAAAATGCCTGGTCCACAGTGGTATTTCCTGGCCTCTTTTGGAGTCTTACCAGGTTTTGGTTAGTGTCACTCTGGTGGAGTTTATGTATTTTAAAGCCCAGAATAAAAATAATCTCACCTTCATTTCCTTCCTAGCTAAATGTCCATTTTGTGTTATCAAATGATCGTGTCATAAGCCAGAAAAAGAAATGTAAAAAAAGTGCTCCCCAAATCCTTCTGGAACTTGGACCGTGTGTGTGGGTAAGAAGCCATTCATCTTCACGGTGAAGAAGCTCTACTAAGCTGAATTGAAACAGAGCATCTGTTCTATTTTTAAACGCACAGGTGATTGTTTCTATAGAAATGGGTTTTATCTCCGAAAAGTCTTTGTACATCTTGCTGCCATAAAAACGCCTTTCAGAACCTCTCCCTTGTCCCTGGTGGTCTAGTGGTTAGGATTTGGCGCTCTCAGAACCTCTCCCTTGTATCAATATTTCTGTAGGGTGCTTATAGGGCTAGTGACCTACTGCATGTCCATCTGGAGGGCCCAAGGCTCGAGGGGGGCAGCTCCCGGCTGTGTCCTCCCCAGCCCCCCCATCATCGGAAAATCCTGGAAGTGAACCCAGTGTTAGGCTCCAAATGTCAGGCCCCGGTGACAGGGGCTTCAGGACAGTAGCCTTATGAGAAGTAGCCTTAAAATAAGATTGGGCCACACAGTTAACTTCAGATTTCAGTCTCCTCCACAATATTCCTAACGGTAACGGGGTCGCCTCAAGTGTTGGCTGTTCACAAAGCAACTTCTCTCCAGTACATAAATTCCGCGACGTGTAGACAGTATTGAACTACCAACAACCTGTTACGGGAGCGGCCTGGACGTGTCTGAGCCACTCGGGCTCACATGGCGCAGACAGACCTTCCTGACCGGCCGGTGTGCGAACCCACTGTTGAATTCCGTCCGCAGATAAGGACCCCCCGGGACAGTCCACCCACGCGGCTTCCCTGTCGTGCTTAAACACAGTTGTGAGAGGTTCACGGCAATATAACCGCTAATGAACTTTCAGTTTAAATTGTGTACATTTTTAAATTGTAAGATTTTTACTGTATATTGATGCATAGTGTGATTCAATAAATTGCTTGTAATTTAAAAACTATTTAATATTCAAAATAAATATAGTTATATATTTATAAACTCTGTTGTGGCGTTTATTTCGTGTTCTTCTACTGTGCGAGGCCTGGAGTGTGTGACCAGGCGCTTCCCTGCGCAGGCCCTCGCAGCGGGTGGCCCAGCCAGTGGCCCTGGGACACACACACACAGTATGCCTTTTCCGTTGGAACTAAGATTTGTATCACCACTGGAAAACTGGACTTTGATGTAGTGACGCTGCTGCCTCAAGGTGGATCTGTAATTCGAAGCCTTTGTCCTTATTGATGAATTTCAGAAGCCTTTTGAGATACAGCCTCTAATGAGCTGTAAGCCAAGAGGCTAATCAGCTCAACACCAGCCTTTCTATGGCCGGTGGACCTTGGCCTCCTTCATCACCCCGACCATGCTCCCCCTGCCCAGCTGCCCAGAGAGCAGGGACAGCCTCCCACCAAGCAGGCCTGGCCCCCACTCCAGTCACGCCAACTCCCTTGAGACCCCCAGGGAGTAGGTGGAGACCTACTAGTGCCCCTCTGGGCACCTCCAGCAAGTGCGAGATCTGTGCCAACGACCCCTGAACCTGCTGGTCACAAGGGGTGGGAGCCCAGGCACGGTCTGCCTGCACTCCGGGGGCACCCCATCAGTCCAGAAGAACCCCTGAAGCCAGAAGCTTTTAACACTTTTTAGTGCTCCTGTAAAAGGGAAGGAAACTCAGGCAGGCAGGCGTTTTAGGAAAGCGGGTGGGTGGGAGCCAGGTTTAAGCCCAAGCTGACCACCTCTCGCCCCCTGGAGACCTCGTAAAATCGATTACCGATGACCGCGCATTTCCCCTTGACCTGCAAGCAGCAGCGGGCGGGAGCAGGTGCTCCGCGGGGCAGAGCTCCGCCCACCTGCCCCCCCCCCGGGACCGGCGCCCTGCGGGCCTGCGACCTGCGAAGTGGTGGGGGAGCTCACGAAGCCCCCGGGCGCTGCAGGGCCGCCGAAACATGGGCCGCTACCCATTTAGGAGATTAGTATTATTGCAAAGTGGCTTTTCCGCCAGTTCTGGGTTTGATTTCTGTTCTGAGCCTTCACCTCAAGGCCAGGTGCGGCGGCCAGGCACGGTCCCAGGGCTTCCCCTCAGCGCCGGCGGGCTCGCAAAGGCCTCAGTCTCCCACTCTGCCGAATGGGCTCCGGGCCTGGGCTCTCAGCAGAGGGGAAGCTGTG
>NW_027529425.1:2331966-2338390 GCF_008692635.1 Crocuta crocuta | reverse complement strand
GATTCACGCGGTGGGACTGGGGGCTGTGGTAGGCTCTGGCCACTGTCGACCTTTGACCGCAGACAGCTACCCCATGTCCACAGCGGTTCTGACTCCAGTGTCTTCCTGGCATGTGTGACATCCGCGATCAGTGTGGTGGCCGGAGTGGGTGCCTGTCCATGAGGGCAGACACAGCAGCCGCAGGCAGACCATGACTTAGAGTCCCGCCACATCTCTACCTGGTCTGAGAAAAGTATTAAAAGCCACCTAAACTCTGGAGGCATTCAGGAGGGCAGTGAGACCCTGGGGGGACAGAGAAAGGTCCAGGGATCAGTGCATGTCCAGTTGAGGGGGACCCAGATAGAGAAGTCTGAGGGGTCGCTGTGAGGTCAGACGGGAATGGGGGAAGGGTTGGCTCAGGGCTCCGTGTATGAATGGGAAGGACTCGGGGGTCACTGTGTGCCAAGTGGTCAGCTGTCATTGGGCAGTGGGAGGCTGCCGAGGACGGCTGCCCTGAGTGTCCACTGGGCGTCCTAAGCCTGCCTGCCGTGTGACCACAGGGTGGCCTGTGTTCTGGATTTCAGCTCCAAGGGCCTCCCTCAGAACCGCCACCCCCTGGGACACGGAGCCTGGAGCCATGAAGACCAAGAATCGGCCCCCCAGGCGCCGGGTGCCCGCGCAGGACCCCGAGGCTGCCGCTGGCGCGCGGAGCCCGGACAGGCCCCAGCAGGGCTCGGGGCTGGAGCTGGCCAAGGGTCTGCGCAGCAGGACCGTGCGGGCACAGGGGGCGCGGGCCGAGGGTGGGCGCAGGAGGCCAGGGACCTCGGGGCCTGGCGGCCGGCGGGAGAACAGCATCCAGCGGCGGCTGGAGAGCAATGAGCGCGAGCGGCAGCGCATGCACAAGCTGAACAACGCCTTCCAGGCGCTGCGAGAGGTCATCCCGCACGTCCGGGCCGACAAGAAGCTCTCCAAGATCGAGACGCTCACCCTGGCCAAGAACTACATCAAGTCGCTGACCTCCACCATTCTGACCATGTCCAGCGGCCGCCTCCCGGGCCTGGATGGGCCGGGCCCCAAGCTCTACCAGCATTATCAGCAGCAGCAGCAGGCGGTGGCTGGGGGCGCGCTGGGCACCACTGAGCCCCAGCCCGAAGGCCACCTGCAGAGGTACTCCACGCAGATCCACAGTTTCCGGGAGGGCTCCTAGCGCCTGGCCTGGGGGTCCGCGGCCCAGCCCGGCCCTGCTGCCTCTGTGCCGAGAGCCCCAGTTTGGTGGGGACACCCCACGTGGAGGTGGCCCCAGCGGCTCCATTTTCTCCGAACGCTCAGCTGCCTCCCTGGGGCACGTCCTGGTCCCCAGGGGATAAGATTAGTTGAGTGGCCTGCTTGAGGCCCTGGCTCTGGGCAGCAGGAGGCCCGAACCTTGACATAGGTCCCAGGACCTGCTTTTTAATGGACTAGGCCGCAGTTGACAGGCCTACTTTGTAACTAAATTCTCTCCAGTCCCAACTCCCTCCTGAGGCAAAGTGGGGGGTGATTCCAGGAAAAGGTCAACGTGGGTAAATTTCCACAGTTCCTGCTCAGGCCCAGGCACGGTCCCACTCCAACCTGCAATGTGGTCTCATTCAGGGTAAACTGAGGCACAGAGTAAGCAAAGGCTACGGCCATGGAGTGTGGCTGAGGTGATTGAAACGTGTAGCTCAGCGTGTGTCAGATAGAAACCCTCAAAACCCCACAAATCCTAATCTGATTACCTCAAATTAATTCTAAAGGGACCTTGGCAGGAAGAAGGGCTGGGATCTTTTCCTTCCTCCTCCTGGGTGGGGGATCTGGCCCGAGGGGCTGCAGCCCAGCGCTCCGGGGCTGGAGACAGGTCTGGCAGGATGGCCAGGAGTGACCTCGGCAATTACTGCTTTGCCATATTTGTCACTGCTGTGGTTGTATCACCGGCAGAGGACGGCTGACAGAACTGCGGGGTGTTCTCGGGCCCTGGCTGGGGTCGGAGGCTCTCCAGGGCTCTCTGGGGGAGAGAGCCTGGGGTGGCAGGAGCTCCCCTCCCCCGCCTGGTGCTGCTCCTTAAAGGCGGGCCTGGGCAGTTTGGCAGGTACCCCTGCCGCCTGGGGCCAAGCTTCCTTCTGTGGCGTTTCTGCCCGTTCTGGCTCTGGCCCTGACGGGCTTGGCGACTTGGCCCTCAACACCCCTCTGGCATCTCTCCTCCTTCATCCCTGTGCCCACAGCCAATATGGGGAGGGGACCGGGCAACCTTGGCAGCCACGGGCAGGAACCCCACCGACAAGAGCTGTAGTGAGGGTAGAGTTGGCCTGGCATAGGCGACTAGACCTCACAGCCAGAGCTGTGCCCGAGGCCATCGGGGGGCTGAGCCCTCTGGGAGCAGAGCACCTCAGCCTCCCAGCCCTGGTGTCCCGGCCCCAGCCGCTGCATCCACGGCCTGGCTTGGTGTCAGCATCAAGGACAGCAGGCGGCAGCCCTCAAACAGCCATTTTGGGCTTCAGTCCTGACTTTCCAGGTCAGACACTGGCCAGGCCCTTCCCGGGCCCCACGCCTGGCCCCCTGGGCACCCTGGTCCAATGCCGGCCCCACCGCCCCAGCCATCCTGCAACACCGTTGGGGGGGGGCGGGTACCCCTGGCCTGCCCCTCAGAGGTAGCCGCTCTGGAAGGTCAGTGGTAGGACCCCCCCAGCGATGGGAGCCAAGGTTGAGGACCACTTTGAGATCGGGATGGCCTGCAAATCTCACAGTTCTTATTCCAGCCGGGCTGAGGCCAGAGCAGGGGCTTCATGCACCCCTGAACTTGCTGAGTGAACCGACAGGCTGAGCCGAAAGCACGAGGGGTGCCCCGCGGATGCTCTGTCCAGGGTACCATGCCCATTGATCAAGGGGGGTGGGAGGGGCTGCGTGTGGGTCACCACCGTGCGATGACAGCCTTCGGAGCTCCTTCTGTCCCAAACTGGCACACACATCCCCTCTGCTTCCCAGAGGGTGACCTGGGCCCAGGTGTCTGGTCCTTCTTCCCCCTTGACCATGTCACAAAGGACCCTTAAAAGTTCCAGTCGCACTTTCAGGTGTTAAGTACGGGGGGCAGGGCAGGTTCAGTTCTGGTGATAGGCTGGTGAGGCCTGGATCTGCTCCCTTGACCCTTGTCTCGGACCCCAAGTCAGCTGGACCCTTCTGCCCGGGGAGGGCTCCCAAAGCCAGCAACCCACGGGCTCCAAGCCCTACCAGCTGGCCTGTACCCGGGCCTTGCATCCGCCTGCAGACCAGACCTGTGTGAGCTCCGGAGGCCGAGATCCCCATGGAATGCAGCTGAGAAACCGGAACTGTGACTTCTCTGCGTGGGAAACCCTGCCCTGGCTGCAATTGTGGTGAAGATGTTCCTTAAATGACCCGAATTTGCTTTGATTTCTCCTAATGGCCCCTTCAAAGTAGTAATGAAACCAATGCTGTGTCATTAAAAAAAAGAGAGAGATTTTACTGTGACTGCTAACTTTTGCCCCGGGCTGGAAATGCACGGGGAACTGCATTTTGATCATAACATAGCAATAAAAAAATAGCATGTCGTTTACACCCTGGTGTGACTTTTTATTGAATAAAGAGCATCCAAGGAATCGGGATGGTTCAGTGGGGCCGAGCAGGTAAGACAGTGGGTACTCAGCGGGACGCAGTCGCCCTGGAGCAAGGGCAAGGTGAAACCAGCTACAGGAGAGTGCGTCACGGAGAATGGCAGGTTGCTGCTGTAGAAGAAATCGACAAGGCCATCCGGACACAACCAGCTGGTAAGATGTAAACAGACAGGACCGTGTCCCCCAGCCCATGCTCACGCCTCCTGGTACCACATCCAGAATTCACGGCAATGCAGAGACCATCAGCTCCCTCCAGGGACCCTTGGGGTGGCGGGGACCCCAGAGGAGACCTCCTCTGAGTCAGCCTCTGGGGGACAAATCCCTGCATGGCCCAGCGGGATCAAATGCACAGCTGACCCCTCCTGATGCGAATCCCAGGGAAGGCTGGGGGCAGTTCTGTTCCAAAACCAGCAGAGATGAGCTTGGGCTCTAATGGCCTCCAGACAAAGAGTCTGGTGCAGGAAGCAAACTTGGGGCTTCACCAGTGGAGCCAGAATCAAATAAAAAGCAGCAGAAAAGCTGGTTATTATTCAAGGAGCTTTCCTACTGGCCTGGCGGGGAAGGCTCTTGCCCTGGAGTGTCGGCTTCGGGGCTGCGGCCTGCACACCCCATGTCTCTATGGCCCCCTATGCAGTGTGATCAGACACGATAGGGGCTGCCCCCTAGAGCTGCTGGGGGAAAGGCCAGCTGAGAGCAGATGCCCACAGTTCTCTGCATGTGGACAGTGTCCCCGTGCACCCCTGTGCCCATCCAGGAAAAAGACGCCCCTCCCCAGCCTTCACTCCCAAGCTGTCAACTCTTGCTGACCTTTTGAAATTTACCATATTTGTGAGTCTGGCTCTGAGAAAGGATGACAGAATGGGGCAAAGCGGCCATGAGCCCCATAAGCCATTTTCTGGGGGGGAGGGGCAGTACCCTGGTGCTGGCTGGGGACACCCAGGGCCTCATGGGCTCAGCTTCCCTGGAAGGCTCCAGGCTCCCTTTCTCTGGAAAGGCAGGAGGCATGTGGGGAGGGAAAGGCGGGAGAGGCTGGGGTGGAGGGGCCCCCACCCCGCTCCATGGTCCTCCTGGCAGACAAGGACACTGCGGAGCATCCGCAAAGCTTCACATTTCTGGGCTGGTTCAGCCAGAGCTTCCGAGGTGGCTGTGACCTCAGGCCAGGTTCCCTCCAGGATCCACATTCAATGGCTCAGACGGGAAGGCTCATCCTTGATCCTTCACACCTGCGTGAAGCCTGCTTCCAGGTGCAGGGAGGCAGCTTAGCAGCAGATGGGGCCAGGGGCCTCCTGCGCGGCTCCGGCCACCCCTGAGGGCGCGCTGGGGAGGCCCTGCTCCACAGCGCACTGGGCAGCTCTCTCCTGGGACCTGCCCCTGAGGGCTCTGGTGGCATTGGCCCGGACGGAGATGTGATCCCAGCCCCCCTGGAGGGAGAGAGCCTTGTCACCCATGGCTGCAGGGAGGCTGCAGGGGGCCCAGGGGAGAGACCAGGAAATCAAGGGTGCCGGAGGGGCTGTGTCTGGGACCTCCCACCAGCCCCAGCGCCAGGTCCCGGTGCACACAGTGTGACCACGCTGCCCCAGACCAGCCTTGCTCACCCCGATACCGTAGTCCCAGCCCTGCCCCTTGGGCTCTCGAGGCCGCACCCCTGTGCGATGACAGACGGTCCCCCGGCTCAGGCTATGGCTCCCCTGGACCTTGTTGGCGATAACCCAGACCTGGAATGCAGACCCGTTGAAGGCCCGGCCCCCAGCTTCAGGCAGACTTCGGGGGTGGCAACAGGGAGACCAGAGCAAGGACCCAGAACACCCCAACCCCACCTCAGGCCCCGGCCCCTCACCCAGGCACCCAGACCTGGTCCAGGGGCCCCACGGACACTCGGCGCACGTTGTTGGACACATGCTCCCAGCTGGAGCCCTGCGGGTAGCTGGGCGTCACCCCCTGCCGATACCACAGGTTCCCTGGGGAGAGAAGGCCCAGAGGGTTAGGACGGGGATGGAGGGGGCCGTCCCCACACTTCTGGGGTCTCCTGCCTCCCCAGGGAGAAAGCAGCTCAGGTCTGAGCCGCTCTGTCCTCTGTGCTCCACCTGAGCCCCTTAATCGTCTCACTGGGCCCGGCTGGCAAGGCCCTGCTCTCTACGCATGAGAAACTGAGGACAAGGAATTCTTTGAACAAACACAGAGAAGAGGCCTGGACGCCAAGCCCTGGTTCCAGCCCCGACTCTGCCCTTTCTCCACCTTGCTTTGCGACAACAGCTGCAGAGCAGAAACGGGAGCTGGCGAGATCCCTGCCAGAGGTGGCAAAGGTAGGCGGCCTCCGCCAACCCCAAGCTGCCCATGGGGCTCCCACGTGGCTGGCCTATGTGGCCCCCTCTGGCAGGCGCTCCCAGTGGCCACAGAGCATCACGTGGCCTCACCCCGCACCCTCTGCCGAGGCCTAGGCACACCTGACCACCCTGCACCGCTTGGGAGACAGGCTTGTTCCAAGGCTGAGGCCTCTCGTGGGGGCTTAGGGGCTTAGGAAGGTCTTGCATCAGGGACCCGGGGTGAGGAGGGTCTCATCCCACCGGGGCGGCTTAGGGAACCCCTAATCTCCCCTGGTGGCTACTGAGGATCAGAAACAACTTGCCGTTTTCGTCCAAGGCATACACTGACGTCTGCCCCACGGATACCTGCTTCAGTCTCTGCTTTGGGGGGGACGGGATGTGGTACCAGCAGTCGCCTGCAGCAAGCGCAAGGATGGACTTAGGATGCGGCTGGGAGACTACAAACCTGCTGCCCCACACGCTCGTGGACCATGTGACCTA
>NW_027529425.1:2322712-2331867 GCF_008692635.1 Crocuta crocuta | reverse complement strand
CATTGGACCCCCCCCCCCCCCCCAGACCCTGCATTTCTCAAAGTCAAGGCAGGTGTGGCTGGCCTCTGTCCCCAGACCAACCAGGTCACACACGTGACAGGCCTGGCGTGAGCTGAGGGCCAAGCAGAGCGAACCCTCCAGCACCCCACCCTCGGAGCCCATGGCAGGTTCCAGATAACGGGGTCCACGTGGCCCATAATAGGGACACCAAGGTGCCCAGCCTGGCATGTGGTGGACAGCCCGTCCCTGGACCACCACGCATAACCATCACACAGGGCCCCTGTCCTCCCGTGGACGGAAGCAACGTGCAGGCCACACCCATCTGTCTTCCCACCTCTGGGCCAGCCTCCTCCACACCAGACACTGTCTAGACATCCAGCCCAGAGCAAGCCAGCCCGGCCTGCGCACCCAGAGGGCTCCCCAAGTAGTTCTCTGTGCAAGGGGCTGCAGGGCTGTCCTGAAGGGCAGAAGGTGTGAAGGGCCCACACCAGCAATGCCCTGGCTAGGAGGCTGCTGTGAGGGACTGTCCCACCACCTGGGCGAGGGTCCCCATCTGTCCTGGCAGGAGGGGGCATGGCCTCTGGTGAGAGTCCTGGCTTGGCCCCCGGGCCAAGTCCCCAGGCAGCACTCAGTGCTTGTCCAGCTGAACTGAATGTTAGGAGACCCATCTTCCTTCCCCCAGAATCGCAAGCACGTGTGGCTCACCCTGACCAGCCTTGACCTCCCCTTGTCCCCATGCACAATCGGGGGGCGGGGGGGGGGGGTAGGGATCATCCTAGGGGCACAGCACTCACCGGCCGGCTGGGCGGGGGACACGGAGCCCCGGTAGAAGGCCGAGCCATCCCTGGCCACGGCCCACACCTGGTGACAGGCCCCAATGGAGACAGAAGTGAAGGGCTGGTCAGTGCCCACGTGCAGCCAGGAGGAGCCCTGGAGATGGGAGCCAGAGGGGACACTGAGGGCTGCCTGGGCCCAGCCTGGGCCCCACCCCCTGCCCAAGGTCCCAGGAAATGGCAGCTCCTCAGGCCAACCTCAACCTCAGCTCCAACTACCCCCGAACCTAGTGACCCCCTCGGGCCACATCCAAGGGCCGCCGGTCCCAGGGACTGTCCTGGGCAGGCCCCGGGGAGGCCTGAGCCCAGGCAGGCTTCGTTCCAGAATTCTATTTTGGGCAGAATCTGCCAGAACCCCCTGGAAGGGCGCAAGGGCTGGCAGGTGAACGAGGGTGCTCACCGCGGGGTTGAGCTCGGACACACCCAGACGACACAGCACATCCCCCTTGTCACTGACAGCCCAGAGAGCGATGCTGTGTCCACTTCTGTTGGCGCCTGGGCTCTCTGGGATGATGGACACGTCCGTAAGGGCAAGAGGGGCCACCTCCAGCCAAGGCCCAGTGGTCACCAGCTTGCACTTCCTGCAGTGGGAGACAGCAGAGCCCCGGGGGTCCAATGCTGCAGCAGGCCCCCCTTCTGCCCACCTGGCTCCGCGGGGCGGGGGTGGGGGTGGGGCGGGACCACCCCCAGCACCCTCTGCAGGGCAGGAATGAGGGGCCTGGAGGGGTGGCTCCACCCTGCCCTGCCCCCAGCCAGGCCTCCCATCCCCGACCTGCCTGTCCTGCTCAGAGCAGAGCCTGCCAGTGACATTTCTCTTGTTTGTTCTTGAAAACAAACTCTTCAGAAACCAGAGAGCAGTTGGGAGCCCAAGGGCATTTCCTGGGCTGACATTTACTTTGTCTCCCTCTCACCCTCTCCCTCTGCTTTTTTTCCAAGGGGACTGGCGCAGGGCGGGCACCTGTAGGAGGGGGCGAGACCACGCCTCCCAGCTACCACTTTACCTGGCCCAGCACCTTCTCCTGACAAAATCCTTCATGGTTTTGTACCCATGGTACGAGCTGCAAGAAGAAGAAGCCCAAATCAACACCACATTGTGCAAGTTTCCAGAAAGTGACACGGGGCACATGCACACACATCTGTTCTTTTTCCACCCGTTAAAGGGCAGAGCCTGTGAGCCACTGCGTGAGCTCAACAGGCAGCAGGTATCACAAGCCACGAGGCTGATCCATCAGATGCCTCTAGCTCGGCTGGGGCCTCTGGGGTTCGGGTCTTCCTGGGGTCAAGGTCCCTGGGCCAGGATGTGGCAGCTGCTGGACCAGGGGTCTTAGCTCGGGAAGCTCTGAGCCATCCTCACCACTGGACCCACCAGAGCCCTTCGGGGGAACAGCCGAGCTGAGGCCAAGGGGAGGGTCAGTCCAGGAGGCTTGGCTGTGGCCGGAGGGGGTGCCTACTTCGTCGGCCCCGGGCCTGGCCCTGCTCAGAGGCCCAGGCTCGGGCTCCCACTGTTCGGTCTTCCGCTTGGATGTGACTTATGCACCATGAAGGGCCTGATGCCCACCAGTGCCATGTACCCACCCGCCCTGCCACCAGGGCCCCGCCGCTTTGCAGACTTGTCATCCACGTCTCCCGTCGCTTCTTAAGATGGCGCTTGCCTCACCCCACTCTTTGTTCAAGCTGCCCTTCACCCGACACCTTCCTCCAGCCCCGCCCCGCCCATCACCCAGAACCGGACCCAAAGCTCCCCAAAGCCACCCCTGATAAAGCAGCCTGGCACACCGGGTCCCCAGCCGGCCCTCCCAGGACGGACAAGCTGGGGGCTGAGGGAGCCATGACGGTCCTCCCCAAGTCTGTCCACCGAACTGAGTGTGGCTCTTTTCTCTGACCGGCTCCAAACCCTGCTAGCAGCTGAGGGAGGCATCCAGGGCTCTGCTCCTTGGCCACAGCCGGGGGCTTATGGGGAGGCGGAGTGACCCAGGACAGCAGGGCAGGGGGCAGGGGTCCCGCGTGGCAGAGAGATGCTTACGCGGGGAAGTCGCTGGCGTACTGCCAGCCCTCCTGGTCGGTGCCCCCAGGAACACTGAAATCCACAGACCAGTCAGAGACCTATGGGGAGAGGCAGCTCAGCACGGTGGCCCCCAGCCCGGCCTCTCGCCCAGGCCCGGAGCTCACCCAGGTCCACTGCAGGGACGGGGGCTTCGTGCTGGCCTTGGTGCATTCCTGCAGCCCCGAGGCGTCGCTCCACATGTACCGGTCGGTGGGCAGGCCCCTGCGTGGACGACAGGCGTGGTGGGGTCACGTGAAAGAGGAGAGAACAGCCAGCACCAGCTGGTGACAGACAAGATGTGAGCACCCGGGACATTTGCATCTCTGAAGGGGTGAGGGGCAAAAACAGCTGCCCCGCGCGAGGGGGGGGGTGGTAGGGGGGGTGGGCGATGGCAACCATGTGAGCTCGGGACACACAGGAGCCTGCGCCGCACCGCGCCACGCCCGTAGCCAGGCCATCTGCCTGGGGGCTGTGGTGCGCTGTGGTCCGGAGCCCATGCCCTTATCCCCAGTACCTGTGGGTGTGACCTTAATTGGAGACAAGGTCTTTGCAGATGATCAAGTTGGAATGAGGTCACCAGGGTGGGCCCTAAACCACTAGGACCATGGCCTCACTGAGTTCAAACTTCCCGAATTGGGAAGGCGATGTGAACATAGCAAGGACGTTACCGCACACCAAGGGGACACGGTGGCTGCAGGCTGGGAGGCTGGGAGCAGGTTCTCCCTCGAGGCCCCAGGAACAAGTGGCCCTGCTCACACCTTGATTCTAGACTGCTCCCACCAGCCCCCGCTGTTTAAACTGCTCAGCGTGTGGTGCTTGGTGATGGCCACGGAGCCGACCCAGACACAGGGCGATGAGAGCACACAGCAGTGTCAGGCAGGTGGCTGCGAGGCTTCCAGGGGCAGGAGCTGTGGCCCTCAGTGTGCACGGTGCTGCCCTGTCCCACATCCCAAGGATCAAGGAGGAAGCTGGGACGCTACATGGCCCAGTCAGAGGTTTCCAGGACGTATTTTGGCCACGGGTCTCAACTGCCTTTGAAAAAGCTCACAGCCGGATTTGCTGAGGTGGCCAGAGAAACTCACAAATTCTGACACACAAGGAAGTCCCTCAAGCCGTTTGCACAAACCCATGAGGTCATGCACAATCTACCTGTCTGAGCCTGAGTGGATGTCAGATGTTGAGCTGGGTGACCCTCGGGTATCGATGGGTGAGCCCATCACAGACCGTCTTTACGTTCCTGCCAGGACTGTGGCTGAGGCTGGGCGGCCCCCTGAGCAGCTCACCTGCTGGAGTAGCCGGTGACAGGGTTCCAGCGCTGGTTCTCGTAGATGTAGACGCATTTCACGTCTGACTGCGTGTAGATGTTGCTGGTGCTGCTGGCCAGGCCTGGGGGTGAAGAGGCTGCCGGCTAGGGCCTCAGGCTTCCATCAGAAGCACCAAAGAGGGCAGAGAAGGGGGCCGGGAGAGTGGGGCCAGGGAGGGCCGGCAGAGCGGGGCTCACAGGCCTGCAGAGCATATCTCCCGGGGCTGGCCGGGGTTTCTCCCCCCGTGATTATTCTGGGCTTGTACACCCTCCATGAGCACACTGTGCAGCACACAGAATCTCCCGACCATGCCACCTTCTAGCTCTGGTTTTGGCCCCATCACTTCCTCCCTGTCTTCCCACTTACTAGACACCAGGCAAGTGGAGGGCCCACTAGCTCCTTTACTAAGGCTAACGTAAAGTCTGTGAGCCCCAATTTCCTCATTTGTAGAATGGAGACAAACATTAATTTCTGCCTCACAAGTCAGGGCACTCAAGCCTGGGCAGATGTGAGACTCCTGGGGTCTCAGTGGACCACACCTGGTTCTACGGGATTGGCCACCTCTCACTGCAGAGCGTGCGGGCTGTAGTGTGGAATTTTCCACCTGAGGGTTTGCTTCCTGCCTCCATCTCCCAGGACGAGACACAAGGACTTGCCTTCCCAGAACTTGGGGAGCCAACAGGGGTTCCCTAAGGCACGACCCACCTAGTCAGGGACTAGAATTTGAGACCCAAGTCCTGGGGCTGCCCCTAATGTACCCTGAGGCCTCGTCTGTGAAATGAGTGGTAGAGACTCTGGTAGCTGCCTTTTTAGAACCTTCAAGGGGTGCCTGGGTGGCTTAGTCGGTTAAGCGTCCGACTTTCGCTTAGGTCATGATCTCGCGGTTCGTGGGTTCGAGCCCCGCGTCGGGCTCTGTGCTGACTGCCAGCTCAGAGCCTGGAGCCTGTTTCAGAGTCTGTGTCTCCCTCTCTCTCTGACCCTCCCCTGTTCACGCTGTCTCTCTCTATCCTAGATATAAAATAAAAATATTAAAAAAAATATATATATTTTTATTAGAACCTTCAAGCCCCCCGGCTCAGCTGTGGGTGCCAGGGAAGGCAGGTCGGAGGCAAGTCCTGGTCTCCGGACTCTCACACTTCCTGGGGTGGCCATGGGAGCATCCTCTGTGAAAGCTGGTGGCGTGGTGAAGGTCACCTGTCAGCCAGCTGCCACCGGAGTCAACACTGGGACAGTGGCCCTGATGTGTGGCGGGAAAGCCAGATGGGGTCAGGGGAGGGACCGGTCGGGGAAGGTTCAGGGAGCTGGCCTCCCTTACCTTGGAAGCAGCCTCCGCCGTGGCCGCCCGTGTACACCCAGGCCGTGTGGTCGTAGCCGATGCCCCACACCACACCCTGGCCGTTGGCTTCCACCACCCTCAGGTGGCCTCCCATCTGACGCCAGAACCTGGTAGGGAGGGGAGAGAGGCCAGGGAGAAGCGTGTCCCAGCGGCCTTTGCAGCCTCCTACCCCTGCAGCCCTGTTTGCTCAATGGCCTCCCTCAAATATCCTGTTTTTATTCATCTTCAGTCTCCAAATGGTGGCCTTCATTAAGGATGATGGCACCTGCCTGGTTTCCATTCGGTAGTGATCAGAGCTAACTCAGCCCCAGAGTCTGTGGGGCAGGGGGCAAAGCCAGCAGCCCTCATGTGACATGCTCTCCCCTCCCCACCCCCTGGGTCATGGCAGAAAGCAGGGTCATCTCATAGGGATGAGCCATGACACGGGCCGGCTCGCTGAGGGCAGGCAGAGTGCAGGCTACCACTTGGGCCACCCTCCTGTGGGCCCAGGTCCTGCCACTGGAGGCAATGTGACTAGTTCATCCGGGTGTATACACAGGGCCTCCAAGAATGGAGAACCGAAGGTGGACAGACTCATCCACTCTCCCCTCCTGAGCGGGGATTCCTGGCCTCACCTACACTGAGCTTGGGGCGGCCTAGGGGGAGCCCCAGGTCAGCATGGGGAGCTCGTTTCCCCTGCTGGGTCTCCCTCTGCTTCCCCACCTCGAATTCTGGGTGCCCCAGAATGGTGCCACCACCGCCCCCTGGGGATGACCTCATCCATCTCCTGGTTTTGAATGCCACCTACAGAGCCACCTCGCACCTGTCCCCCAACAGCTGCCTGAGCCCTGTTGGGCTTCCCATCCCCCTTGGGGTCCTCGAACAGACCCGGGAAGACCCAAGGCCTGGGAGGCAGCAGGCTGTTCCTGTGGCTGGCTGGCGGGAAGCGACACCCTCCCTCCCAGAGGCACGGCTCAGGCTGCCCCAGGCGAGGCCAGGGCACGGCCGACTCACATCTGGTCGCAGGGCAGCACGTGCTCGGGGGCCTCCAGGTCTGGGCTGGGCTCACTCACGAAGATGTCCCCCTTGCAGGTGACGGACCAGATGGCTTGTGAGGAGGGGCGGCCATGGACCCTCCGGCTCTCGCAGCAGGACAGGTTGAGAAGGGCAAGCTGGCATGGGGAGACAGTTGGTCACTGTTAGGACGGGGGGTGCTGGCGGGCTAAGGCCAGGCTTCCCTGACACCGCTGCCTGCCAAGCCTGGCCTGTCGTTCACGTCCACTCACCCAGTCATTCATGTCCTGCTCGGTGGCAGCGGCCAGACGCACAGGCCACCTCTGCCGGGTCCTCTCGGGGGTGTACAGGGCGAAGGAGTGCTTGGTCTCATTCAGCACGGGCACCAGCACAGTCACCTCATTGAGGAACACGTGGATGTACTGTTCACAGAGGGTGGAGGGCGGGGCTGTCACCAGGGCACGGTAGCCCCGTGGGGCTAGGGGCACAGCAGGCTTTTGGGTGGAGCCCCGCCGTGGTGGGTGGACAGGGAGGGCCTGGGTCACCTGGTCACCCGATTCCACAGAGCCAGTCCCAGCGGCCCCCGGGGCCCATGGGGTTTTAGCAGTGGGCTCTGCGACCAAGCAAGTTCAGCACGGAAGCCTAGTTCACAAGCAACCACGTTGCTTACATTCTCGATGTTGACAAGACCGCTCTCGAACCCAACTGGCTGGGTTCAGACCCTAGTCGTGGGAGCGCTGAGTGGCTGCACACCTCCCTCAGCCTGACTGCTCCCCCAAAAGGCTGCAGCAAGGGGGGCCTCCGCACACCTGTCCCCCACTGCTGGGGGTGTTGTCACCGCAGGCCTGACACGCCCCCCCCAACAGAGCACCTGGGGGCCTGTGTACCGGTCCCCTGTGTGCCCTTCCCACGGGACCCCCCCCCCACATACCTTCTTCTCCTCATGGACCACGTAGTAGATGAAGAGGATGCTGTCCCGAGCCCCGTCGAGCCCTGTGAACTGCTCCAGGGCCACACGGACGTCCACCCACTTATGAGGCTTCCAGTCACACCACCACTGCAGGGCCCCCGTCTTCACCCACACCGACTGCAGCACGGGCCCACAGGGCACAGGACAGAGTCACAGGTGGGCCCCACGTGCACCTGGCTCCCAGCGCCCGAGGGCCACCCTGCCCAGCACTCCCCGGCTCCCCAGCTCCCCCCAGCAGCAAGGGTGGTGCTCTCATACACCCGACAGGTGCGGGGCCCCAAGTCAGCCCTCCACGCACAACCTCCTCGTTCTCAAACAGCCGTGCTCTAGATGTGGAATCTGAGGCTCAGAGAGTTTCTGTGCCTGACCCAGTGTCACCGAGTAAGTTTGGCGGCAAAGCAGGGGCCCACACCTGGCCTGCCTGTATCTGGAGGCCCAACGCTCGGCCACCAGCAGCCAAGGCCTGAAGTGCACAAGTTCGGCCTCCCAACCTGACTGTGGGCGTCTGGGACTCGGGCCTGCCTGGGGGGGTCCGGGACAGCCCTCCGCCCTGTTCTCCCTTGTCTCCATAGAACACCGCACCGTCATGGCTCAGGGGGTTCCTTCCAGAGGGAAGGGAATGACAGCACTGCCCCACCCACCCCCACTGAGGTTGCTTCGGTATCTGGGCCCCCAGGGCCTGAGCTGTGCTGGAAGAGACCGCTTGCCCCCCAGCCAGCTGGACACAGGGCCGTACCCAGCCACCTCACCTGAGGGCTGGTAAACTGCCCACCCGCTCACCTGCTCCACCGCCTGCTCGTAGTGCCGGAAGTTCTCCAGCTCCCGCTTGGTCCGTTCCGTGAGCTGCTGGAAGATCTGCTTCCGCCAAGCGGCGGTCTGGGCCGGCGTGATGGACAGGGACAGCGTCTGCATCGAGGGGGACAGGCCTGCAGGCCAGCAGAGTCTCAGGGCCAGGGCTTCTGTTTTTGCTTTTAACCAGCCTCTTCCTGCTAGAGCGCTATGAGCTCTGTAAAATGCCCCATGGGGGCGCCTGGGGGGCTCAGTCGCTTGGGCGTCCCACTCTTGATTTCAGCTCAGATCGTGATCCCAGGGTTGTGGGACCCGGCCCTGTGTCAGGCTCCGCACTGAGCGTGAAACCTGCTTGTGATTCTCTCTCTCTCTCTGCCCCTCTCCTGTTCATGCTTACTCACTTATGCTATCTCTCTCAAAAAAGAAACAATAAAAAAATGCCCCACAAGCCCTCCCCACACGGTTCACCCTGATGGGAAAGCAGACGGACCCTCAATCCAGCCTGTGAAACAGCTCCCACTGCTAGGGCAGGGAGAGGGGAAGGGGCGCCTCGGCTGGTGTCCAGAGGCTGCTGACAGATGGGCCGAACCAGAGGGGGAGTTCCCGCAGGACACCGGGTCGGCTCCCCCGGCAAGGAGCACCCTATGGGGTGCTGGACCCCCAGACCCCTGTGATTACCCGACTGGATGGTGAACCACTTGAGCACGGTGTGGGCTTCCACGGCACAGCCTCCTCCTGACACCCAGGCCCAGAGCGGGTGGTCATCAGCCCCATAGGGCTCCTCCAAGCCCAGTGGGAGGAGCCCCATCGAGGAGAGGCCGCTGGCCTCTGGGAAGCCAGCAGCTGGGTGGCTGGGTGCTCTCCGGGGCTCCTTCAGGTCAATATT
>NW_027529425.1:2313417-2321858 GCF_008692635.1 Crocuta crocuta | reverse complement strand
ATAAAATAAAAATATTAAAAAATATATATATATATTTATTAGAACCTTCAAGCCCCCCGGCTCAGCTGTGGGTGCCAGGGAAGGCAGGTCGGAGGCAAGTCCTGGTCTCCGGACTCTCACACTTCCTGGGGTGGCCATGGGAGCATCCTCTGTGAAAGCTGGTGGCGTGGTGAAGGTCACCTGTCAGCCAGCTGCCACCGGAGTCAACACTGGGACAGTGGCCCTGATGTGTGGCGGGAAAGCCAGATGGGGTCAGGGGAGGGACCGGTCGGGGAAGGTTCAGGGAGCTGGCCTCCCTTACCTTGGAAGCAGCCTCCGCCGTGGCCGCCCGTGTACACCCAGGCCGTGTGGTCGTAGCCGATGCCCCACACCACACCCTGGCCGTTGGCTTCCACCACCCTCAGGTGGCCTCCCATCTGACGCCAGAACCTGGTAGGGAGGGGAGAGAGGCCAGGGAGAAGCGTGTCCCAGCGGCCTTTGCAGCCTCCTACCCCTGCAGCCCTGTTTGCTCAATGGCCTCCCTCAAATATCCTGTTTTTATTCATCTTCAGTCTCCAAATGGTGGCCTTCATTAAGGATGATGGCACCTGCCTGGTTTCCATTCGGTAGTGATCAGAGCTAACTCAGCCCCAGAGTCTGTGGGGCAGGGGGCAAAGCCAGCAGCCCTCATGTGACATGCTCTCCCCTCCCCACCCCCTGGGTCATGGCAGAAAGCAGGGTCATCTCATAGGGATGAGCCATGACACGGGCCGGCTCGCTGAGGGCAGGCAGAGTGCAGGCTACCACTTGGGCCACCCTCCTGTGGGCCCAGGTCCTGCCACTGGAGGCAATGTGACTAGTTCATCCGGGTGTATACACAGGGCCTCCAAGAATGGAGAACCGAAGGTGGACAGACTCATCCACTCTCCCCTCCTGAGCGGGGATTCCTGGCCTCACCTACACTGAGCTTGGGGCGGCCTAGGGGGAGCCCCAGGTCAGCATGGGGAGCTCGTTTCCCCTGCTGGGTCTCCCTCTGCTTCCCCACCTCGAATTCTGGGTGCCCCAGAATGGTGCCACCACCGCCCCCTGGGGATGACCTCATCCATCTCCTGGTTTTGAATGCCACCTACAGAGCCACCTCGCACCTGTCCCCCAACAGCTGCCTGAGCCCTGTTGGGCTTCCCATCCCCCTTGGGGTCCTCGAACAGACCCGGGAAGACCCAAGGCCTGGGAGGCAGCAGGCTGTTCCTGTGGCTGGCTGGCGGGAAGCGACACCCTCCCTCCCAGAGGCACGGCTCAGGCTGCCCCAGGCGAGGCCAGGGCACGGCCGACTCACATCTGGTCGCAGGGCAGCACGTGCTCGGGGGCCTCCAGGTCTGGGCTGGGCTCACTCACGAAGATGTCCCCCTTGCAGGTGACGGACCAGATGGCTTGTGAGGAGGGGCGGCCATGGACCCTCCGGCTCTCGCAGCAGGACAGGTTGAGAAGGGCAAGCTGGCATGGGGAGACAGTTGGTCACTGTTAGGACGGGGGGTGCTGGCGGGCTAAGGCCAGGCTTCCCTGACACCGCTGCCTGCCAAGCCTGGCCTGTCGTTCACGTCCACTCACCCAGTCATTCATGTCCTGCTCGGTGGCAGCGGCCAGACGCACAGGCCACCTCTGCCGGGTCCTCTCGGGGGTGTACAGGGCGAAGGAGTGCTTGGTCTCATTCAGCACGGGCACCAGCACAGTCACCTCATTGAGGAACACGTGGATGTACTGTTCACAGAGGGTGGAGGGCGGGGCTGTCACCAGGGCACGGTAGCCCCGTGGGGCTAGGGGCACAGCAGGCTTTTGGGTGGAGCCCCGCCGTGGTGGGTGGACAGGGAGGGCCTGGGTCACCTGGTCACCCGATTCCACAGAGCCAGTCCCAGCGGCCCCCGGGGCCCATGGGGTTTTAGCAGTGGGCTCTGCGACCAAGCAAGTTCAGCACGGAAGCCTAGTTCACAAGCAACCACGTTGCTTACATTCTCGATGTTGACAAGACCGCTCTCGAACCCAACTGGCTGGGTTCAGACCCTAGTCGTGGGAGCGCTGAGTGGCTGCACACCTCCCTCAGCCTGACTGCTCCCCCAAAAGGCTGCAGCAAGGGGGGCCTCCGCACACCTGTCCCCCACTGCTGGGGGTGTTGTCACCGCAGGCCTGACACGCCCCCCCCAACAGAGCACCTGGGGGCCTGTGTACCGGTCCCCTGTGTGCCCTTCCCACGGGACCCCCCCCCCACATACCTTCTTCTCCTCATGGACCACGTAGTAGATGAAGAGGATGCTGTCCCGAGCCCCGTCGAGCCCTGTGAACTGCTCCAGGGCCACACGGACGTCCACCCACTTATGAGGCTTCCAGTCACACCACCACTGCAGGGCCCCCGTCTTCACCCACACCGACTGCAGCACGGGCCCACAGGGCACAGGACAGAGTCACAGGTGGGCCCCACGTGCACCTGGCTCCCAGCGCCCGAGGGCCACCCTGCCCAGCACTCCCCGGCTCCCCAGCTCCCCCCAGCAGCAAGGGTGGTGCTCTCATACACCCGACAGGTGCGGGGCCCCAAGTCAGCCCTCCACGCACAACCTCCTCGTTCTCAAACAGCCGTGCTCTAGATGTGGAATCTGAGGCTCAGAGAGTTTCTGTGCCTGACCCAGTGTCACCGAGTAAGTTTGGCGGCAAAGCAGGGGCCCACACCTGGCCTGCCTGTATCTGGAGGCCCAACGCTCGGCCACCAGCAGCCAAGGCCTGAAGTGCACAAGTTCGGCCTCCCAACCTGACTGTGGGCCTCTGGGACTCGGGCCTGCCTGGGGGGGTCCGGGACAGCCCTCCGCCCTGTTCTCCCTTGTCTCCATAGAACACCGCACCGTCATGGCTCAGGGGGTTCCTTCCAGAGGGAAGGGAATGACAGCACTGCCCCACCCACCCCCACTGAGGTTGCTTCGGTATCTGGGCCCCCAGGGCCTGAGCTGTGCTGGAAGAGACCGCTTGCCCCCCAGCCAGCTGGACACAGGGCCGTACCCAGCCACCTCACCTGAGGGCTGGTAAACTGCCCACCCGCTCACCTGCTCCACCGCCTGCTCGTAGTGCCGGAAGTTCTCCAGCTCCCGCTTGGTCCGTTCCGTGAGCTGCTGGAAGATCTGCTTCCGCCAAGCGGCGGTCTGGGCCGGCGTGATGGACAGGGACAGCGTCTGCATCGAGGGGGACAGGCCTGCAGGCCAGCAGAGTCTCAGGGCCAGGGCTTCTGTTTTTGCTTTTAACCAGCCTCTTCCTGCTAGAGCGCTATGAGCTCTGTAAAATGCCCCATGGGGGCGCCTGGGGGGCTCAGTCGCTTGGGCGTCCCACTCTTGATTTCAGCTCAGATCGTGATCCCAGGGTTGTGGGACCCGGCCCTGTGTCAGGCTCCGCACTGAGCGTGAAACCTGCTTGTGATTCTCTCTCTCTCTCTGCCCCTCTCCTGTTCATGCTTACTCACTTATGCTATCTCTCTCAAAAAAGAAACAATAAAAAAATGCCCCACAAGCCCTCCCCACACGGTTCACCCTGATGGGAAAGCAGACGGACCCTCAATCCAGCCTGTGAAACAGCTCCCACTGCTAGGGCAGGGAGAGGGGAAGGGGCGCCTCGGCTGGTGTCCAGAGGCTGCTGACAGATGGGCCGAACCAGAGGGGGAGTTCCCGCAGGACACCGGGTCGGCTCCCCCGGCAAGGAGCACCCTATGGGGTGCTGGACCCCCAGACCCCTGTGATTACCCGACTGGATGGTGAACCACTTGAGCACGGTGTGGGCTTCCACGGCACAGCCTCCTCCTGACACCCAGGCCCAGAGCGGGTGGTCATCAGCCCCATAGGGCTCCTCCAAGCCCAGTGGGAGGAGCCCCATCGAGGAGAGGCCGCTGGCCTCTGGGAAGCCAGCAGCTGGGTGGCTGGGTGCTCTCCGGGGCTCCTTCAGGTCAATATTGGTCCAGGGCAGTTCGGCCGGGGTGGAGGCAGGGCCGGGGCGAGGCTCCAACCTGGGGGTCTGAATGGCGGGGCCAGCAACCTCCTCCTCAGCAGGCTCTGGGGTCCCGCCGGCACCTGAGCCTGAGGCCAAGCCGTCCCTGGGGTTCCTGGGACTGTCTACAGACCCTGCAGGGCCAGGCTGGTCCAGACCCGGTCTCTCGGCTTCTGAGGAGGCGTCTGTGTCGCTCGGAGCACAGGACTCACCACTGCCCCTTACCTCTTCGCCGAAGAAGCAGCCAGCACTGGGAACAAAAGGGGCAGACCCGTGACTCCTTCGAGGGAGGCACACGTGCTGCTGTGGGCAGGCCCGGCGCGTCTGCTGTGACCCCGTGCCAGCCACAGCCACACCGCCACGTGACACACACAAATAGCTATCTTCCACAGAACTGGAGAGGCCGGGTCACACCCCAGGCCAATCAAATCATTGGCGGTACTACGATTTTCTTACTGTGCCAAGACGTAATACTGACCATCTCAAATGACGTGGCATTCACGACCCTCACAAAGTGCCACCACCACTGCTGAGTGCCAGAACTCTGTCATCACCCCACATGGCAACCCTGTGCCCATTAAGGAGCCATGCTCCATAGTCCTCTTTCCCTGCCCAAACCTCCACTGATCTGCTCTCAGATTTGCCTAATACCGGACACTTCGTAGAAATGGTATCGGGTAACAAGCGAGCTTTTGCCACTGGTTTCTCTCGCTCAGTACGATGATGTCACGCTCACCCATGTTGCGGCACCGATCGGTACCGCACTCCTTTCACTGCTGAGAAATATCCTGCTGTAGGGATACGCCACATTGTCTTTCTTTAAATGTGGATGGACTTCGGAGCTGTTTTCACCTGTTGGCTATCGCGAGTAATGCTTCTCTAAAGGTTCACATAGAAATTTTCGTTTAAATAACATTTTCAGTTCTGCTGGGCATATATCTCGGAGGGCACCTGCTGGGCCCCACGGGAACTTCTCCAGCGCTACTTTCCAAAGCAGCCGCACCGTTCTCTCAACACCTGCTATCGCCTTTCTTTGATGGTAGCTCTCCTGGTGGGTGTGAAGGGGCTTCTCAGCTTGGGTTCTGATTTGCATTTCCCCAGTGACCAATGACGTCAGGCATCTTTTTCTGTGTACTTTGGAGAAGTGTCTATTCGAGTCCCTCGCCCTCTTCAAACTGAGCTGTCTTCCTGTTGTTCACTGCAAGCGTTCTTTACGTATTCTAGACACCAGGCTCTTAGCAAATGTAGGACCTGAGAATGTTTCCTCCCACTCTGGATGGTCTCTTCCCTGTCCTGATACCTATTCCCTTTGACGCACAAAGCTTTTTCATTTTGATGAAATTCCAATCGATCTATTCTTTTCCCCTTTTGTTTCTGGTGCTTTTGATGTCATATTTAAGAAGCTCCTGACAGGTCCCAGGTTTGGTGTCTGTAGCTTTGAAAGATTCTCAGCTGACTCTGATATTTGAGAGCTACCAGCTGAGAGCCTAAACCCTCAGGTAAATGAGGAAGGCCCAGCCCCCCTGGCCTCCTGGCCCTCTCGGCAGCGTGGGGACGGCCATGCTGGGGGAGCAGAAGGGGTGGGCCAGGGTCTGGGCAGGGCCCACGCTGCAGACAGGACTGTGGCCAGCCACGGAGCACTGTACCAAGGACTCCCGTGCCACAGGACCAGGCAGATAAGCACTTGCGTTAAGGAGCCAAGGCGACCCCAGCTGAGCCGCTAAGTCACCTGCCCACATTTAACCCAGTGGGCAGAGCTGGGACTCGGGGCTGTCTACCCTCGGGGCTCTCAGGGCGCGGCCCTCAGAACTGCAGCAGGGGCATGCCTGGGACCTTGCGTCTCCTGTAAAATCTGCTGAAACAGAAGCTCCGGGGGACCTGGCCATCTGGGCGGGGACAAGCCCTCCCGGCATTTCTGGTGCAAGCCCAAGTTTGAGGCCCCTGCTCTAGACTGAAGAGACCCTCTGCTTCCCTGCTGTCCTCTGACGGAAGGGCTTTAGCCTGCACCCCACGAAGAAGTCTTTTCTCTCCGAGACCTTGAGACTTCACAACCAATGGGTCAGCCCCGTTCAGAACCGACCCCTGGCTCCAACATGGACAACCTCACCCACCTGCCACCTCCCACCTCCCGCAAGCCTGCTACCGTGCGCCACCCTCAGGCTGAGCCGGGCACTGGGCGCAGGAAGGGGGAGACCTCACAGCCCATGGCTCTTGTGGGCTGAACCTGGTGCTCCCCTGCCTGAGACAAGGCTCAGCGCCCCACCGAGAGGCTACTGAAGGCCCTTCCAGACCCGACCCCTCCGTGCCCTCCTGCCCTTGGGATCACCTGAGGAGACTTGATGAGCTACCAGAGTGTGAACGGTCACACTCTCGGCCGGCGACGATGGCCTTCCATGTTTTCCCGCTGAGCTCGCTCTGGGTGACGCCCTGACGGAAGTATATGGCCCGGTCCTCACAGCCAATGCCCCACACCTGGCGGAGAGAGGCGCTGCTGGGTGGGAGGCCAGCCCAGACCCTTCCTGGGTATGGGGGGAGGGAAGGAGTACGAGAGAGCACCCCAAGGCTGGAGGACGTGTCTGCAAATGCAGGCAGGAGACCCCCGACCCATATGCGCGGTCGGGTGTGCACGTGCACGAGTGCTAGGGCCGGGAAGAATGACGGGGCGGATGTGGGGTGCGTGCACAAGTCAGACACAGGGAGCAGAGCCCAGAGAAGACCGGGGAGGACACAGCACCAAGCTCGGGAGAAGCAGGGACCCTGGCCTGGCTCCCCAACCTCAGGCTGACTCTGGGCTTTGGGGTGACAGAGTCCAGAGAAGGCGGTGGTGCCACCAGACACTGTGCCGGCACACAGTGTCCACCCAGGTCCCTAGCTTCCGAGTCGCCTCTGGTGGGAGGAAGGCTGTTCCCCAAGTGCACCCAGAGAAGGCTCTGGGTCTTTTTAAAGACGCAAAATAGGGGCCCCTGGGTGGCCCAATTGGTTAAGTGTCCGACTCTTGATTTCAGCTCAGGTCATGATCTCACGGTTTCTTGAGTTCAAGCCCCGCGTCAGGCTCTGTGCTGACAGTGTGGAACCTGCTTGGAATTCTCTCTCTCTCTCTCTCTCTGCCCTGCACCAGCTCAGGCTGTCTCTTTCAAAATAAGTAAACTTAAAAAGAAATTAAAGATGCAAAATAACCTCCTTGATTCTGATCTCTTTTTCAGTGAGAAAGGGGGCCAGGCAGCCACCCTCCTCCTCCCTGCCGGCAGGCACTGATGAAGGAAGGCATGCCTGAGCGGGTGGACGCCCCGGGGAACAGCCCGCTTTGGGCTCTGGCCTGCGGGGGTGCCTACAGGGCTGCACCTGCCCAGGGTGGTCCCAGGGGGCCCTGCTGGGAGGGCGGTGGTGTCACCAGGCTGGCCTCCATCCTCAGCCCTGGTGGGCACCAGCTAGCGCCTGTCTCGCCCCTGGCCGCCGTGTGCCTGGCTGACTAGGGTGGGTGGGGGGACAGAGAGGTGGCACGGGGGAGGTCAGCGGCCCCTGCCCTGGGAAGAGCTTCTAGGGCACCATGTTGGGACACAGGGAGTCTGAAAAGCAGCCAAGCCTCATTATCTACAAGGAGATCACACTATACGGGCAATGTTTTCAAGATGCGCATCTATCAAGTTGGGAAGATCACTTGCATTTTTCACTCACTGAGCAGATTTTGCCCAAGTACTTCTTGACAAAACCCCTCGAGTCTCCAGGATGTGCTCCCCACGACTGCTCTGGGGATCCTTACGGGAGGGACCTGGGATGAGTGGGGGCTCTGGGACCCAGGTGGAGCCCCTGCAAGTGGGAAGCCTAAGGAGGTGCTGGCACCCCTCCCCCCACCCATGATGGAAGGGGCGGCAGGAAGCATCAGGAGCCCCCACTCTGAGACCCCTGCTGTGTACGAACTGCTGACCCCGGCTGTCGGGACCCACAGCTCAGTGTCACATGCACACCTGGTCATTTAGCCCCACGTTCACCATCGTCATTTCTCCAACCATCTCGATCCAGCTGGTGCCACAGGGGTTGTGCGAGTTGATGCCTCTTCGGAACCATACCTGGGAAAGTGAGAACCAAACACGCCCCCTTGGAGGGCCACTGAAAGCGATCATTTTTTAAAGGTTCTGGAAGGACAAACAAATAATTTGGTCCTCTGGTCTCTGGTCCGTGGCCACAAATGAGCACAGCACATCCCTGAGAGGAAACGTCATCTCTGTTCCTCTTCCCCAAACTCCCTGCTGTACCTCCCGCTGGGCCTGGCACTGTCCCCCAGGGCTGAGGGTCACCTGCCCCCTGCCACACCTATCCTAGTGGCTTCCTGTCTGTTCCCTGGCAGCAGGCATTGCCCCTCTAGGAGACAAGGCTGCCTGAATCTTTCTAGAACCTTCTACCAGTTCAGCACCTCTTGGCACCAGGCAGAGCAGCAGGTGTCAGCTGTT
>NW_027529425.1:2311175-2313329 GCF_008692635.1 Crocuta crocuta | reverse complement strand
CCTGGGAGGTGTCTGGTGGGGGGTGGGCACGCACCGCATCTCAAAAGCAGACACTGGTCTGTGAGCCTGACTAGAGACATCTCACCCACATGGACCACTGTGCAATCCTCACACCTGATGCTCGGAAAATGCCATTTTTCTGGTCAAGTTTGTCCCTATGTGAGATAACGGCCTTAATGATGTTATTTAGGAAAACCATTTTTTCTAAACTTATTTGATAAATAATATATTTTGGGTCTACTCTTGGTGCTTTATGAAATAGTCTCTTTAAGCCTAACTTTTTTCGGGTCTCTTGGCTGGCTCAGTTGGAAGGGCATACATAAGACTCTTGATCTTCAGGTCATGAGTTCGAGCCCCACACTGCATATATAGGTTACTAAAAAAATAAATAAATAAATAAACTTAAAAAAAAACACCTAACTTTTTTCACTTTAACTTAGAAAAATACACATAATCCCACCAAACTTCCCTCAGGCCCACCTACGGCCCCGTGGCTCACCTGGCAGTCACGCTCAGGCCGCCCACCTCGGGCCCTGGTGTGCTCTCCAGGACTGTCCTTACCTACTCTGGATGGCCATCTGAGCAAGACCCCTCAGCTCTGAGACCCTCCGAGAGGAACACGCATTATTAGTACTTACGTTTAATTGCACAATTCCTGAGATGGGATGGGGGGAGGTGACTGGTTAAATGAGAAACCCTAAAATCGCTTTTATAAGGATTTCTAGGGGCGCCTGCATGGCTCAGTTGGTTAAGCGTCCGACTTCGGCTCAGGTCATGATCACACGGTTTGTGGGTTCGAGCCCCATGTCAGGCTCTGTGCTGACAGCTAGCTCAGCCTGGAGCCTGTTTCAGATTCTGTATCTTCTTGTCTCACTGACCCTCCCCTGCTCACGCTGTCTCTCTCTCTTTCTCTCTCTCTCAGAAATAAGTAAAACATTAAAAAAAATTTTTTTTTAAATTTCTAGAATGTCTAAAATGTCTCTTTGACCCAAAGGAAGTCTGCACAAATATTTCTCTGAAGACTGAGCAAACTGCCAATATAAATAAAATTTCTGACTCATTTAATTCACCGTTCTCAGAAGGGCTCAGTAGGTTGTGGTATCTGGGAAGTGGATGTTCTGGGTGGCCTGTGCTTTCTCAGGCAGGGACGGCCTGAGGTGCAGGGACCTTCTGCATGGACACACACTCGGACGTGTGGACCGTGCTATGGGATGCCTGTGGGGCTGGAAACACCATGGGCGCAACCTGAAATCTGCTCATTTTACCGGACTTGTCTCTGATGATTTAAAAATGCCGAGCACTGGAGAGGATCAAAAGGATTCAAATAGCAGAGGGTTTCAGAAAATTGGCACCTACGTGAAATGCTATGGCGTGCTGAGTGATGAATACAGTTGTTCTGTACCCGGTATGGGGGCGTGGGCATATCGTGGCGATCACCCACGCCTTCAACCCCAGAAAATGCATGGTGCTTGGCTGGATTTGTTCTAAAGGGTTTAGGCCACACTAGTGAGAACAAATAACCACACAGCGCTCAACCGAGGGTGAGCCCTCGGTTCAATTCCCATATGGGCCAGGGATGCCTTTAAAAATGAAGGAAGAAAGAAAATAAAGAAATTAAACGGAGCCCTGGGCCCCAGCCCCCAGAGAGGGGGCCCCCAGCCCCCCCGTCTTACTTTCCGGTCCTTGGTGACGGCCCAGACCACACCAACTCCCACGGAGACGTGCATGATCCCATTTTCAGACGTGGGAGGCTCCACAATGGACCAGGAACTCCCTACCCGGCCCCAGAAGAAAGAGTAGGCGGCCCTCATCAGCGAGAGCACTGGGGGGAAGACAGGCGTCCCCCTGCCTCTCCCTGTATGGGGCGTAGGGCTGCCTACCTTTGGGATTGTTCCTGTTGATTCCTTCTCGGACCAAGGCCTGCCCCTCCCAGAGCGTGGCCCACAGGAGGTCATGGGGCCCACAGCTGATCTGCACCACCTCTCCTGGGGTGTCCATGAGTGACCACGATGAGCCTTCAGGGTTGGGGTGGCTGACGTCCTCTCTGTACCACACCTAGTGGTGGAGAAACCCATGGCAGGGTCAGGCAGGGCCCGGCTCAGGCTCTGGGTCAGGCTCACAGTCCAAGCCTGATTCCGCTTGCATTAGCACAAA
>NW_027529425.1:2309409-2311047 GCF_008692635.1 Crocuta crocuta | reverse complement strand
GACAAGGGGCCCTGACTGTCCAGACTCGCTCTCCCTGGCCCCCTGCCTTAGGGATCCTCATGTCAGATAAGATGCCCCCCAACCCCTGCTAAAAATGCCACCCTGGATTCCAGCCCTCCTGGCTTTGGATCATCTGCTTTCGAGAACCTCTCCTATTCACCTAGGGTCCCAGGGAGACCTCTGGCCCCACCTGGGTGTCCTGTGCCCCCTAGTGGCGATGCACTCTCAGTACACTGTCTCTAGGGGAAGGGGGGGGTCCCTGGGGGTTAAACAGGAAACCCCCTAAATCCCTTTCATAGGAATGTGTAAAACACCCACTTCTTTTTTTCCTTTAACCTGAAAACAATGAGTGTAACAAAATATTTAAGACTGAGTCACCCGCTCATTTTGTCCAAACCATTTGGCTCATTTCAGCATTTCATCTGGAAGGGGCTTCACACTGCTAAGTGGTCCAGGAGGGTTGGGGACCCCCTCCCAGGCTGTCTTCACACTGGGGACCACAGCCTCCCAACCCTTAGACCTCTCCCTACGGCCCCCACCTGGGCAGCCTCTGTTCTGATACCTGCTGGTTTGGGGGCCCCTCAGTCTCTCTAGCTCCTCCTGGAGCCCAGGGTCCTATGCATACTTTTATGGCTCACTTGAGTGAGGCAGGGCTGTGGCTGACAGCCAGCACGCAGTGACCACGAACACTGCTCTCATGCCCCTGTTCTCCCCTCTCCCTGCATCCAGGTGGGCATGGCCCCTCAACGGGGGCTCTGTCCCAGCCAGCTCCGTACCATCCTTCAGTATCGCTCAGGAAACAAACAACTGTGGGCTGACTGATGCCCAGGCCAAACAGCAGTCCAGAGGTAAGTAAGCCTGGTAAAAACCTACTGTGACCATTCCAAGGCCAACCTGAAAATTTTGGTGAATTTATGATAAAGGGTACTGAATAGACAAAGTCTGCTCTGAAACTCAAAGCATTGAGTCACCTGCATGAAGGACTACCTATGTCACTACTGCCATCAGGGGCTGGCTTCACTCCTTAGTTCATAAACTTCCTGAGAGAAGAATCACCTCTTCTCTCTAAATATCCAACCACCTACCCACCGACCTCCCCATCTCCTTAGCATCTATCTGTCTACCCACCCACTGACCATCCATCCCCCTACCCACTCACCTACCCGTTATCCATCCATCTACCCACTCACCAATCTATGTACCCACACACTCACCCATCCATCCATCTACCCATCCACCCACCTACCCCTCACCCATCTATCCATTCACCTCTGTATATAACCACCTATCTCCCCTGCCCCTCTCCATCCACAATATTGTTGGAGACTGCTGGGTGAGAACCACCCGAAGGGAACTGGCAGGGAGTTCAGAATCTGAGGAGATAATATTGATGACATCTGAGCTCAGGGTGGGCACTGATCAATGCTCTGGGGGCTCAGTGAAGGGACAGGCCAGGACCAGGCACAGGGTGGGAGGTCAGAAGCTTCTGGGGGGAGTAGGACCCAGTAGGTCCACAGAACCACAGGATTCACAGGAGGGGTTACTGTGGGGATCCTAGTAACGTGGCGCCTCGCCTGCTCAGGGCAGTCCCAGCTGTAGAGGCAGGAGGCAAGGAGGGGAGAAGGGCTCGGGGGAGCC
>NW_027529425.1:2278337-2309352 GCF_008692635.1 Crocuta crocuta | reverse complement strand
CCCCCCCCCCCCCCCGCCCCTAGCTTCCACCTCTGGGAGGACCCTGGAAGGCCAGTTTCTCTCCTGCATGCTCTCGCCTGTGGGTGGCCTCCCCAAGCCCCCTCCCATCCTAGGACACAGGGGGACACAGGCCTTACCTTTCCCTGCAGAGACACTACCCATACGGACAGGCGGCCCACAGGCTCATCTGTGATTTCCCACCCCCCCACAGAGAGGTCATTGAATGGGTCGGGCAGTTGCTCCGGGTCATCCTTCGAAGGGATCTGAAACAAGGAGGCATGTGGCAGTCAGTCACTACCTGTGGGCATCTGGGCCAGGAGGTGGCAGTGTTCCCCTCCTGGTGGACGCCTGAGTGCCGGGGCCCCTCCAACACTCCCCTTTCCCCTCCCCCAGCACGCTGCCCTCTGTTCAGCTCGGCCCACCCATGACTGCCTGACTCCACAGAGAAGCCAGGTACAGGACAGAGAGCTCCCTGCCCTAGCTCCCCTCGGCCCTGTCCTCCTTCTGTCGGCCACTAGGCCTGGGGCTGCCACCCCCGGGGGCTCACTGCTGCTCCAGTGTGGACGGCAGATGTACAAGCAACGTCTCGGCTCTGTGCTTTACAGTGACCAGACGGCTGTGACCCTGTCCCCTCACCTAGAAGGGGGCTGATCGCAGAACCTGGCCCTTGGTGTAATCTGTTACCCTGCTCTCTGGGGGGCTGCTCCCAGCACAAGGGGCTGGCAGGCTGGGCTAGTGGCCCCACCTCACAGCAGGATCCCTCCAGAAAGGTCTGGAGAAGGCCCAAGGCCTTGCTCTCATTCAAGGCCACAGAGGACCCCAATCCAGGCTTCACATACCTAAGTTGGGGGGTGTCTTGGGGTCACAGGAACAACCCAGGAGCCAGAGTAGATCCTGGGGGGTTGGGGAAGGAGGAAGGGCACAGACTGAGCCTCAGTCTGGGGCAGGACAGCCTGGAGACCAGGGTCAGGTCAAGTTCTGTGCTGTCCTGGGCCAGTCTAGTCCAGCTTCCTGTATGGCCAGCTCCCAGCCAAAGGAGCACACAGCCCCACAGTGTTCAAAGGCCAGGTCCCAAAGTGGGCATGGTATCCCCCCTGCACAGAGGTGGGCTGGGCGGGGATGAGGGTCCCATGGGACCCTCCAGACAGCGAGACTGGTGTCCGGGCCCTGCCCCACCACCCCAGGGCACACTCAGGCATCTACCTTAGCCCAGGTGTCCCGGGACTTGTATCTCCTGTACCGGACCCACCGGCGCCGCCGCACGCAGGAATTCCACTTCTTGTCTCTCGTGTAGGTGGCGGGGAAGTCGATGGCGTATGTCCACCCCTGAAATACCAAGCAGGGGGCGCTCTGTCAGGCTCGTGGGGAAGGAAGGAAAGAACTGGGGATAGGGGAGGGGGGAAGGGGACAGTGGTAGGACCCTGAGCACCCATCCCCCAGCAGGGAGCGGGACCATGCAGGGCACCGGCTGAGGGTGGATGTGGGGGCATCGGGGGCAGCACCGCGGACAGCTCCAGGGGGGCAGGGGTCCTTCCCCACGGGGGGCCACGGTGGGAACGGAATTCACCTACCCCTTTCTCGGTGGGTTCCCCTCCAAAGTTCTCGTCCACGTACCAGTCCGACTCCCACGCCCAGTGCGGTGAGGGCAGCGCCACCCCATCCAGTGGCCGGTGCTGGAGCCCACTCACATCACTCCACTGCCAGCGGTCGCTGGGCAGGAGCTTCTCACAGAAGCCGCCCACAGGGTTCCAGCGCTGAGGGCCAGGAAGCAGACACAAGACCTTAGGTCTGCTGCTGGCCTGGGGTGGCTGGGACGTCTCCAGTGTGAGTGGGACCCCGCCACTAGGGCCCCCTTGCTGAGATTTCTGAGATGAGAAGCGAGCAGGGATCTGCCTGGAACTCAGGGATCAGAGCCTCCCATGGCCAGCACGTCAGGATGGCCCCAAAGGGCAGAGAACCTGCCGCAGGATGCAGGGCCCTGGGGGGCAGACGGTAGGGGTCATGGCCCTGTCCTGGGCTCCTGGAACCACCCGGAGCCCCCCTTGTGCAGACCTGGCCAGCCTGCTTTTATAAGGACACAATAGGGGCTCTCGCCCCAAAAGCCCTGGATGCTGGACAACTCAGACCTTCAGCAGAATGAAGGAAACGAACACGGGGCTTGGCCATGAGTGTAGGGCGGGGCGATCTCCTTCCTCGCAAACCAGCCGCCCAAACCCACACGACTCCACCTGGTTCTCGTAGGCCTCCTCCCGGCGGCGGATGGGGACGTCACTGGAGCACACGTACACGTAGACCTGGTTGTCACAGGCGATGCCCCAGCAGCACTGCGTGGTCGCGCTGACCCGCTTGAATTCCAGCTGGCTGTCCCTGCAGAGCTCCCAGTGCTGCCCCGCCGTGGAGAGCGTGTGTACCTTCCCGAAGAGATCCACCGCCCACAGCGCAGAGTTGGGCATGGCAGCGGCACCCGAGGGAGAACTGGCGGCAGGAAGCTAAGGTCAGTGTCCGCGGCCAGTCCTGGCTTCCAGTCTAGGGTCCTTCTTCTTCTTATTTTTTTTTTTAATGCTTATTTATTTAGAGGAGTGGGGGAGAGAATCCGAAGCAGGCTCCACGCTGTCAGCACAGAGCCTGAAGCGGGGCCCAAACTCATTAACTGTGAGATCATGACCTGAGCCGAAATCAAGAGCCAGACACTTAACTGACTGAGCCACCCAGGGGCCCCCAGGGCCCTTATTCGTGGTTTGTTCTTTCCTTCCAATTATGGGGATTACTTTCAAACATATACAAAATGTACAGGGAAAAAATGTAACATTTAAATTGTCTATCTCCCCAAATTTAATGAGTATTATTATTTGCTCATATTCCCTCCACACCTTTCTTATCAAAAGAATAAATGAAGGGGCGCCTGGGTGGCCCAGTCGGTTAAGCATCCGACTTTGGCTCAGATCATGATCTCGGGGTACGTAGGTTTGAGACCCATGTCAGGCTCTATGCTGACAGCTTGGCACCTGGAGCCTGCTTCGGATCCTATGTCTCCCTCTCTCTCCCCACCTCTCCCCCACTTGTGCTCTCTTTCTCTCAAAAATAAACATTTAATAATAATAATAATAATAAAAAGAATAAGTGAAAAGTTACGGATTTAGTTCAGTCTTGCGCCCGTGGCCTCTGCCCACGGTGGGCAGGTCCCCTCGTTTATGCTGATCCCACAGTGACAATCCTATTATAGGGGTGGTGAATGCATCCCCACAGCCAGAGCTGGGCCTGGTCCCACAGGAGCCCCGCGGCTGTGTGGTAGGGATGTGACGGTCCAGTCTACGACCTCCTTGGGTGACTGCCCCCCTCTCCTCCCTGATCCCTCTCCATCTGCCATCTTCCACTCCTGCCACCATTTTCTGTCCTCTTCCTTTCTGCTCTGTAGGCGGTGGGCAAGGTGACTGGTAAGCTCTGTGGCCACCCCCACACCTCCAGGGCTGACTGTGCTGCTGCTCCCGGGGCCTAACTCCTGGAGCCTGGCTTCTGGTAGGGAAAGCCTCCGACCAGGGCAGGGCCACTAGATCCGGGATGACAGCAGCCTGGGGAGTGGCAGTGAGAAGCTCCACCTGACATCACCCCAGGGCCAGGAAGGAGGGAAGAGCTGCTAGAAGAACAGCATCCCATCCTCAGACGCCTGGAGGCTGCTAGGTCAGGCTGTTCTGCTCCTGCGGGCAAACGAGAGGCTGTGGGCACGACTACACAGATGCGAAGTGTCTGAGAACAAGAGATTCTGCTATAGGCAAACAGGCTCTTCAGGAACAGAGCATGTCTTATAAACACCAAGAAGAAAGAGTGCGGGCTGAGAAGGAAGTAACCAAGGGATGAGGAGGAAGGGAAGCAGAAGGAACAGGAGGGGCGCCTGGGTGGCTCAGTCGGTTAAGCATCAGACTTCAGCTCAGGTCATGATCTCACGGTCTGTGAGTTTGAGACCCGTGTTGGGCTGTGTGCTGACGCCTGGAGCCTGCTTTAGATGCTTTATCTCCTTCTCTCTCTGCTCTCCTACTCCTCTCAAAAATAAACAAACATTTTTAAAAAAATTTTTAAAGAAGGAACGGGAGCCAAGCTTTAGGAAACATCCCATAATCTCAACCTCTCCACCTGGGCACCAAGGCTCAGTCAAACGTATGGAAGTCACAACATCAGCCCTCGGGAGCCATTTGAAAACTGGTATCTGCATCCAGGTGGAAGAGCTGGAAGACACCCCCTTTTGATCCTGGCTGGCCCAGGGGTCCACTATCTAGCCTCCGGCATCTATGCTGTGACTAAGCATGCCCAGAGCCACTCTGGACCCACACTGTTGGAACCTGGGTCCTGGGTCCATCACTTTCTGGCACCACCCAGAGCTGACTAACTTCTCTATGCCTCAGTTTCTTAATCTGTAAAGGGCGGAAGGGAACACCAACCTACTCAGGAAGTCGTCATGAGCGTTAAGTGAAATCACACAAGTGTAGAGCCTATAACAGATTGCGCTCGGTACTCAGCAAGAATTCAATGAGCATTATCAGTATTGTTTCACTACCTGGCATTTGTGACCACAAACTACCACTTATCTTCCATTTTGTAGAAAACAGAAAAAAAATCAAAGCCCTTTCTCTTCAACCTGAGTCTTTAGTCTTTCCATTTCCTTCACACTTAACAGTGCTCTGCACATAGTGGGTGTTCAACTAAAGTTTATGGATAATCACAGCCACCTACATCGACTATACTGCCATCTCTCTCTGCTGAGATGGAAATACTACTGCAGGAAAGTCAAATGCTATCAATTAAACTTAAGGTTTAATTTTTTTAAATTTATTTCTGGGAGAGAGAGTGCGCGTGAGCAGGGGAGGGTCACAAAGAGAGAGAGATACAGAATCTGAAGACAGGCTCCAGACTCTGAGCTGGCTGTCAGCACAGAGCCCAACACGGGGCTCGAACCCATAAACCGTGAGATCATGACCCAGCCGAAGTCAGACACTTAAACGACTGAGCCACCCAGGCGCCCCAAAACTTAAGGTTTAAAGTAAGGTCGTAATAGGTGGAAAGGTTTGTGATAAAACAAGTAGGGTAAACGATCAATAGAATGCAGAGGGTGGGTATAGTGGTGTCTACTGTATAATTCTTTAAACTTAGCTGTGTGTCTAAATATCCTCATCATAAATTATTGGGCAGAAAAGTAAGAATTTTGGAGGTGAAGGGAATTTGGCTCCTTTGATGTCAACTTAATATAAAGCCACTCTTCCACGCTATCTCTCAGCTCACAGTTCACTGTATAAGGAACCACTGGAGTCAGGCTCTCTGTGGGTTGAGCTCAATGAATAGTGACTTTGACTTGTATCTGATACACTTCCCTTCAGAGAAATGACTAAGCAGTAATTTCCATACAGACATAATTGAGCCTTCTGGGCAGCTAACAAAAGCCTCTGCTGCAGAGAAAGGACAGGAATGGCGGTAATGTTTGTAATACACACACGCACTTCAGAGTGCACACCCAGGCACCATCGCTTGCCAGCTAAAGATGACAGGGGTGAACATCCTTGGCCAGCCTCACCCCCTTTCTCCTCTTGCCAGGACGCTACCCCAACTGCTCATATGCCACTTCCTGGCTGTGAGGTGACCTGGTAACCAGCCCAGGGATACTGGGTCACTGGGTTAGAGGACTCTTGAAAGAAAAGGGAGATTTGAGCCTTAAGTCCCATGATTCTGGGATCTTGGGATTCCTTTGTTTTGTAGGGTTAGAGAGAACACTATACAGGAATCCAAGAAAGCAACTTCGGTTTCGCCAAGAACTTGGGCACAGTTAATTCCAGTTGGACCTTCAGTCATTCCACTCAGAAGACCTGTTGACCACCCTCAGAGCCATCTGCCTTTCTGCACAGGTTTATTAATAGATCCCTTTGGAGGCCAAAAGGTCCCCAAGGGAAGGTGGGGGTTTGGGGAGTAGGGCCAGGGTATGGTAGAGGAAGGGACACAAAGGACCAAGAAAGCCCCTGAAGCATCAATTTCCCTGAGTCTGCCTTAGGATTCCTTCCTGAAAGGTTTCCTGTTGGTTTTTCTATTACATCCTGTCACTCCCGCCCTCTGTACAAACAGAGGGAGCCCTGGCTATTGAGGTTGCTTACTGCCAGTCACTTTTGGAGGCTGTTGGAGAGCGACATAGGGTCCAAAGACGCGGGAGAAAATAGAGACATGCACGAAGTTAAGTCCTTCCTGAATCAGGGTCCACCGGTCGCACTGGCCAGGAGATGACCTGAGCCTGCAGTTTGGGGATGAACCGCACCCCCATTCCACCCCCGATCATCACGGGCAGGTCGGCCTCGTTTCATTCCGGTTGCATGCACTTGGGCGACAGGTGGGCCCCCTGCCCAGCCACCAGTAGCACAGTCGGTGCGCCCGGCCCTCACCATCTGCCCTTGCTAATCCCACGACAAGCAGATTTGCTCCTACCGCTGCCTAGAGGAGGGACAGACGGGTTCCTAGCATCTCAATCCCCTAAACCCGCAGGCTCCAGCAATCACTCCAGCGCAGAGGCTGGGGTGGGGGCGTCTCTGGGCGTTCCGGGGAACGGCAACGGCGCCCCGCACAGCGTGCAGGAAAGCGCACCTGCAAAGCCTCTCCTACCCCTCGGGTGTCCGGGGCAAACGCAGCCCCGGGAGGAGGAGGCGCCGCTGCCCTCCGCGGCCCCAACCCGTCCGGAGAGGCCGGGGCGCCCATCCCACCGCCCCCCCCCGCCGCCGCACTCACCCGGGCTGGCGCCCAGCGGGCGGGGTCGCTGCGATCGCTCCTCTGCTGCGGAGCTAGCGGGCCAGCCCTCCCCCGGCGGCCGGGAGAGCGGGCGGGCAGGAAGAGGCAGTCAGGCCGGCGCCCATTGGCCGGCCTCGCCGTGACGCAAGGCCGGGCGCGCGCGATTGGCTGCGGCGCACCGCGTCACAGGCCGACCTGGTGGTCGCGCGCCTACCCACTTCCGGGGTCGCGGAGGAGTAGGTGAGGCGGCGGTCTGGTGCGACAGGGTTTCTGCGCGCTCCGAGGAGCGAACCTCGCAGTCGCCTCCAGGATCCCCCCCTGCTGCTCCCCGAGACCCTTGGCACTCCCCAGGACCCTCCCCCTCGCTCTTTAGAACCCAGCCCGTNGGCGGCACTGTTGTGACCCGAGGCGGCCAGAGAGCCGCGTGCCCGTCTGCGCCTGCGGCGTGGAGACAGATGTCTGGGTGAAACGTCCCCTTGAGCACACAAACCTACAGCTCGAACCTCCCCGGGAGAGGTCCTCCAAACCGGGATTTTGTGAGTCCGTGGGGGTGGTCCCGGTAACAAGCCACTGCTTTGCTCAGGCTCTGCTGTGGCCAGTAACAGAAAACCTGACCTAGTAGCGGCTCCGATGTTGAGCGCGCGCTGGGCGCCGGGCGCTCATCTGAGCCGCTCAGCACTCGGAGAGGTATCTCTGGCCATTAGGACAGAGATGAAAAACAAAACAGAAAACAAAAAACGGAGCCGTGATTGATGAAAGGCTAGGCACAGTGGGACATAACTGGCTGACACTGGGTCCCTTGGCCCTAGTTTCCCTCCCCCTCTGGCGCCTACTCCTTCCTGAGGATGCAGACTAGCTTTTCTCCTGCCGGTGATGTCTGGGGAAGCCCACGGCTGCCAACTCTACAGGGAGAAAAGTCAGAGGCTGGTGTGTAACCCTCACCCTCACTTAGTCCGGAGATGGGCGTTATTATGGACCCTGTGCTCTTGTCCCCGTAAAATTCAGACCTTGAGGCCTTAATCCCCAGTGGGATGGTATTTGGGGATGAGGCCTTCGGGGGTGGCATTGGGCCCAGAGGGTGGACCTCTCCTGAAGAAGGCAGTGCCCTTAGAAGGAGACACACAGAAGAGTTCAGGCCCCCTCCCCTTGTGAGGACACTGTGAGAGGGTGGCTGTCTGCAGTCCAGGAAGCAGGCTGTCACCAGACACCAGATGTGCTGCTGCCTTCATCTTGGACTTGCAGCTCCCAGGACTGTGAGAAAGAAGTGTTTGCTGTTTAAGTCCCCCAGTGTGTGGGGTTTGTTTGATGGCAGCCCCAGCGGGAGGCCTGTGAGACACGAGGTGCAGGGTGGGGGTTCCAGAGAGGAGAATTAGGTACTATTAGCAGGAGGATGAGCGGCTGCTAGACAGCCAAAAACGGCAGTCCAGATGCAGGGAGACCTGTATTCTCTTCTGTCTGTGACATTTTGGAGCCATTTTTCCTATGTGGCCTCAGTTTCCACAGTAAGAGAGGCATTGCGTTAAGAGCACCTTCCAGAGCTCCTGTGCTATGGCAGGGCTCAGTACCAGTTTGCCTGAGTCAGGGTCTGACACCGCGGACCTTCTGGTGACCTATATGGGCCCCTCCCCTTGCGGAGCTGACTGTCTTCCTTTATCGCAGGAGGTCTGCATTTATCTGCCCTCTCCGCAACTGCTAACCCTGGTCCCCACACATGTGCTTGTTTTAACCTTCATTTCCTGTTTCTTCTCTAACCTAACCTTGCCCTTTCTCTCCCGTATCCCAAATCCCGGCTCCACCACTTACCGTAGGAGTCACTGGACCTCTGAGCCTGTGTCCTCATCTGTAAAATGGGAGTAACAGCACCTGTATGGGCTGGAGGGGGGATGAAGTGAGAAGGTGCCTGTAAAGTGCTCACAGTGGGGCCTGGCACCCAGCAAGCACCCACATATTACTGTATTATTGTTGTAGTTCGTGTGTTTGGGCCTGAGGCACTTGGCCATTGGCATCATATCTTATGTCTTAGTGAGAGTTCCAGAAACACTTTACAAACAACACTGGGCTCAGCAGTATCCCAGATGATCGATAGAGGGCTGCTTTCAGGATGAGGACATTACTGTGTCTATCTCTGATATTTGGGACACCGTGATATGTTTGAGGGAGGGACTTTCTTACTCATATTAGAGTTTCCAGGGCTTAGTGATTGCCTAACACGTAATAGGTATTCAGTTTTTATTAAAGGAATGACTATCCCTCCCCCAGCCCCCCAGATAATGGGTAAGTCATGCGTTGAAAAACATTGGAAGAGCCTGAGCAAACAGGGCAGAGATTAGCTAGAACTGGCCCGCAGATGTCGCTTCCTCAATACATTTCACCCCCCACCTGCACCAATGAGGTCTGTGCAGGGCTGCCTTGACCCTTAACACGGCTTCCAGAAAGCTCCCCATGTGTTGAATGGAGATGGTCAGGTTGTTCCTAGGATCTTTCTGATAGCATACCTTTTTGCTAATTACTGTTTGCTTTTCCTTTCTCTGTGGAAACTCATTTGCTGGGAGTAAGCCCTTAATCACGAGTGATTCATGGTACCTTAATTCTGCTTATTGCCATCCCTCCCTTTGTAAAGCCAAGGAGTCAAATGTCTGGCACTGAGCCCGGTATTCATAAGGCGGGACCCTGGGCAGCCTTCTCCCTGCTCAGCCAGTAATGCCCCCCCCCACCCGCTCTAGGAATGACCCACTCTGGACACAGCTCTTTCTTTGTATCTGCTAATTTGATTAATTTCAACACTTTCGCTTTTCCTTGTTATACTTTTGATGCTAGAGGAAGTCGTTAAACGTGGTGTTCCCCCCAGGTCTGGTGAGGAAAACTTGCAGAAACCATCGGTAGAAAAGGGCATGTCCTGATTCACATATTTAAGTACGGGCAACAGTGCCTTCAAGTGAAGAAGTCATGTTTTTGCTTCTAAGAGGAAACCCCCAGCACCTCTAAAATCTAAAACAAAGCAAACAGTGAGCTGCCCCTGGAAGCCAGTGTTAGTCACTGTCTCAATTGTCTGATCTCTGCCTGGTTATACAAACTCTCGCAGACACGGCCAAGTCCAGCGCCCATTCACGACCGTCTTCAGAGTGCTTACTGTGTGTTAGGTTAGTGCCAGCGCTCTTGGGGATCCAAATTGGCCAGGAAATCTTTCCCCCGGAACTGAAAAGGTCCAGTGGGAGAGAGAGAACTACATTAGAAGGCAGGAAAGACTATAAGCCATTGGGGTGTTTTTGAATTGTGTATATGAAGGCAGTTAATTAAAGAGAAGGTCAGTGGTAAAGTACAAGGGTCAGTAGTAGACAGAGAAAACCCAGGTTCATTTGCTTAAGATTAACTGCTACAGGAAGCAAAATAAGGCTTGCACTCATAGCTTTAATACCAGAAGGCATACGGCTCTCCGCATTTATTTCATGGTCCAGAAACCTCTCATGAAGGACTTACTTGGCACTCCTTTATGCTTCACTCTGTTCTAGACCACACGATGGCTACTGCTGACAGTAGTTTAAGAACTTTTCTCCTTTTTTGAGATTTTTATTTTTAAGTAGTCTCTACACCCAGTGTGGGTCTCAAACTCACAACCTCAAGATCAAGAGCCACATGCTGTTCCATCTGAGCCAGCCAAGTGCCCCAGGAACTTCTAATGGCAGTAAAGTCACACAGAATGTTCAAAACAAACTGTAATCTGTGATACACTTGTACGTAAGAGAAACCTACTGTATTTTTGATTCCAGAAATAAAATGTGTCAAATAAGCCACTTGTACCTAAAGTACCTTTCATTGTGTTTTACAATCATTTACACAAACAGCGTTTATTATTAATCTTCCCAGGAGTGATGTTTCCTATCACCCATCAGCTCTCTTTCCAGCACAGAAGTGGAATCCGCTGACAGCTGCCACAGGTGGGGTGTGCCCTGGGTGGGGACTGACTGAGCACTTCCCAGCCTCACCTCTGCCCAGCTCACCACGGCTGTCCCAGGCGGGCAGTGCCCAAGGATGGGGGCCACAGGCCACTAGGCGTGAAAGCCAGACCCAGACCCACTCTTCTGAGGCATTCACGCATGCTTCTCTGTACCTCTCCAAGGACAGGTAGTCCGTAGTGGCAAGAAGTAGAATTAACTGCTGCTAACTTGTTCTGAGAAGAAAAGCTTAAGAAAATTTTCAGACACTTAAAACATTTTTTTCTTTTAAGTGTTTGTTTATTTTCTGAGAGAGAAGGAGACACAGAATTCGAAGCAGGCTCCAGGCTCCGAGCTGTCGGCAGAGTCTGACATGGGGCTCAAACCCACAAACCATGAGATCATGGCCTGAGCCGAAGTTGGATGCTTAACAGACTCAGCCGCCCAGGGGCCCCAGACACTTTCTAAAAGTAAGAGGGATGCCAGCTGGAGGAGATGCTAGGACAGGAGTCAGAAACCTAGACATATGGCCCCTCTAATTACAGATGTAAATGTGAAAAACAAAACTTCTTGAAGATAATATAAGAAAATATCTTATTAACGATCTTGAGGTAAGGAAGGACTTCTATAAGAAAAGATATGAAGAGCACCGACTATAAAGGAAAAGATTGATACATTCAATTACTCTCAAATCAGGAACTTCCCTTTATCAAGACACCATTAAAGGGGTGGAAAGGCATGCCCCAGAGCAGAAGGTATTTGCAACATGCATAACTGACACATGGCTGGGATCCAGAATATATAAAAAGCTCCTGCCAACCAGCAAGAAAAAGACAAACATCTAAATTGGGGAAAGGTAAAGGACCTGAAAAGGCACTTAAAAAAAAAAAAGACGAAATACAAATGACTAATAAGCTTATGAAGAAGTCCTCAACCTCAGCACTGAGCAGGGGGAAACAAATTACAGCCACAAGGGGATGCCTACCACATAGGCCTGATGGAAATACAGGCTGGTGCTGTCACTGGGAGGCCAGTCTGACACTGTCCAGCAAACCGGAAGATAGGCCCATCCTGGGGTCAAGAGTGCCTTTGCTAATACCCACACCAGGGGCACATACCAGAACGTTCTCAGAAGCACTGCTTCTAATGGCCCCCAGTGCCCATCAGCGGTGAGACGGATAAATAAATGTGACTTAGTCATACTGTGGAATATCACTGGTGACAATGAACGAAGTACAACCAGATGCCACAACGTGGATGAATCTTGAACATAATGGTGAGTACAAAGGAGTACATATGATCCCTTTTATACGTGCAGTTCAAAAATAGGCAAGAATTTAGTTATACAGTTTGAGGATGTATGTTTATGGAAAAGATATAAAGATAAGCTTGTGGCTACCATAATGTTACCATTAAAAACCAGGATGTGGATGCCTTTGGAGCATGCCAGGGACCTGCCGAGATTTTGGGATGCCTCCACTGTTTCAGTTCTTGGCCTGGGCCATGGTTATGCAAGTTTTGCTTTATAATGCACAACATCTATGTCTCAGTCTTCTCTGTTGTATTTTAAAATATAAAGAGGTTTTTAAAAGGACATATGGTGGGACCCCTGGGTGGCTCAGTCGGTTGGGTGTCCAACTTTGGCTCAGGCCATGATCTCACGGTGCGTGGGCTCAAGCCCCATGTCAGGCTCTGTGCTGACAGCTCAGAGCCTGGCGCCTGTTTCAGATTCTGTGTCTCCTTCTCTCTCTGACCCTCCCCTGCTCACACTGTCTCTCTCAGAAATAAATAAAAAACATAAAAAAAATTTTTTTTAATTAAAAATAAGAGGACATATGGTAAAAATCAACTGTGCTAGCTTTACGTGAATGAGATAACTTAACCAGGGACAGCATCACACGGGATGTTTTTAAATGTCGTACTTTGAACAGTCCAGAAAAAAAAGATAATGTGCACTGGAAATCTGTCTGAGGGCTCAGAGAGAGCCCTGGATGATGATGACACCGTGGTGATAACTGCATGAAAAGAAGTTTGAGTCATTTCCAGAAAAGTAAGAGGGAAAAACATTTTTTAAAATATTTCACACATGCACCTGGGATTTGAAATGTGTATATAAAACCAAGTTAAGGGGCACCTGGGTGGCTCAGTCTGTTAAGCATTCGACTCTTGATTTCAGCTCAGGTCATGATTTCACTGTGGGATTGAGCCCCACATCAGGCCCTGCACTGGGATTCTCTCTCTCCCTCTCTGCCCCTCCCCTGCTCTTGTTCTTTGTCTCTCTCAAAATAAATATAAACATTAAAAAAAGTTAATAAATATTGTAAATTGATGCCCAACTCGGGGCTTGATCCCACAAACCATGAGATCATGACTTGAGCCAAGATCAAGAGTCAGACCCTTCATGGACTGAGCCACCCAGGGCCCCACAGCCACACCTTTTGTGGGGCCTCCCCTGGGGGAAAGAAGAGCGCAGTCTGTGTTGAGACAGTCCCGGTAGCTGTTACCAGCCCCATCGGACAGAGCACAAAGGCCTGGAGATAAAGTAATTTGCCAGCGTTCACACAGCTAATTCTCAACATTCTTGGGTCGCAGACCAAACAGTGGAAGGGAGCCCACTGCAGTGGTATCACATGCAGCTCCCAGAATCACCAGGTTCGGCGAACAAGCAGGAACAAGGCACCTGAGAGCCCAAATCACTGTGCACGTCCTGCCTCAGCGACAGCCAGGCAAGTGTGGGGGCGACGGTGCTGTTGGCCGTTGCCCCAGCACCACGGCCTCCACTCAGCTCTGGATCCCAGATGCTGGTGCTGCTGCCGCCACAGGTGGAATGCATTCCAGTCCGTCCATCCTTTTTGTCACTCACTCAAACCCAAAGTCCCAGGTTTGAGCATCCAATGGGCCAGCACCGACAAGTCCCTTGCCTGTGTCTTAGGGACTTGGCTGTTGAGGGAACAATAGTCTCACCTTTTAGGGTCCCTACCGATGTCCAGATCTTCCAGGCGACAGAAGGGAGTTCACACACTGAGCAGCCAAAAATTGTCGTGCTTAGAGGCAATTAGTGGCAGGGCAGGCACGTACCCAAGACTGCATGAATTTCCACTGTTCCTTCCGTGCGGCTTTGGACCTGGGAGGTGAGACAGGTGGTGAACACCAGTCACCAGCGGCAGTGTCCCCAACCCCTTGTGTAGCCACTGGCGTCAGATCCCAGGGGAACAGAAGGCTGTCCTGGCTGTGCTGGACTGGGGGCTGCACATGGGAGCCTGCCAAGGTCACCCACACCAGAGTCCGTCCCAGCAGCATCTTCAGTGACTTTCAAGCCTGTTTACCGGTTTGGACAGTGTGGGTGCAGGTACAAAAAGAAATACTCCAGGGGCACCTGAGTGGCTCAGTCAGTCGAGCGCCCAACTTCGGCTCAGGCCATGATCTCACAGTTCATGGGTTCAAGCCCCGTGTCGAGCTCTGTGCTGACAGCTCAGAGCCTGGAGGCTGCTTTGGACTCTGTGTCTCCCTCCTCTGCCCCTCCCTTGCTCATGCTCTCTCTCTCTCAAAAATAAATAAACATTTTAAAATTTTTTAAAAAATAAAAGAAATACTCCAGGCTCCTGCTCTGAAGAGCCTGTAGTCTAATCTCAGCAGCCGTGTGTTACTACTGCCTTTAATGTAAGGTCTTTACTATAGAATTCCTGAATTCCTCTCGCTGGTCCTCTGTTGTATTTTTAAGTATGTGTTTTAAGGATGAAGTGATCTGTGATCTTTTCCCAATTTATATTTTGCAGTTACTGTCACCCTTGATCCCTAAAGATGAAGATCGTCCAGTAAGGGAAGCTTTAGGAATGTGTACTTTGGGGTTGTTCAACAAGCCACTTCACTGCCTGGCATAGTTCTTTAGACATTGTGAGTACTCACACAGGCAGGGCAGTGGTTGGGGGGTTGGGGCTGCGGCAGGTAGTGGAAGTGATTTGGAGAAATGAGGAGAGGATGAATTTGATTTAGGTATGGAGAGACATAAGGCACCTAGTATGTCTCCTGAAATAAAATTGAGAACAATTTTATAAAGGAAGTTTCTCCAGAAACCAAAAAGGATGAGGGAAGAGACTGGAACAGGGCAGGATCCCTGACCAGGGCCTCTGGGCAGCCACAAAGGTAGGGAGCTGGCCCCGAAACCACGCAGAGCCGTCTCTCAGCCCGGGTAGAAAGGAGTGAGTTGGACAATTGGGTGCCTGAGCCAGGCCACTGTCCTTACTTGACCAAGGATGACCCTGAAGCATGGGGCGGTCACACTGCTGGGAGCCGGCTGGGACTCACCTTCCAGGCACTCGGCCCCAGAGCCTGCGTTCTGCATCCCTACTCTCTGCTGCCTGTAGGAGCAGTTTTAGGATTTCCCTCGTGGGGCGACATTTTAGCGGAGGAGGACATGAGTGAAGCGCACAGTGGGAGTGTCTAGTGCAAGAGCTCAGGACCAGCAGGCAGGCGGGTGCCTGGGGCCCAGGGAGACGTGAGGCTGAGTAACAGCGCAGAGGCCCCAGAGGGAGAGGGCCTTTGGGGTTTCAGCAAAGCCAGGCGTTCAGAATGAAACACCTGGGGACACATTACTATGAAGTGTGCTCGAGGGTGGTTGTCCGTGCGGAAGAGGGTGATGGGTTCTGCTTCATGTCCTCTGCTTTCATTAAGTAGGTGTGGCAGACAGAACCCAGAGTGGCTGCCTGACCTCTGTCCCCACTACAGAACCTCCTGCCTCCCACCTTAAATGTGGGGTGGCCTGCAACTCTTTTGGCTAGTGGAGTACTGTGCAGATGCAGGGATTAGCAGATGTGATTAAGGTCCCAAATCAGTTGATTTTTTGAGTGAATTGGAAGGGGATTATCTTGGGTGAGCTTGGGTTAATTAGATAAAAACCTGTTTAAGAGGGACTTGGTTTTCCTGAGGCTAGAAACTCCTGCTGGCCTTGCAGAAGCAAACAGCTATGTTATGAACAGCCTCTGGGGAAGGCCACGTGACAGGGGACTTCAGGCAGCCTTTAGGGAGGGTCTGAGGGTGGCCAACAGCCAGCAAGAAGCTGGGGCCCTCAGGGGTGCCCTGGTGGCTCAGTCTGTTGAACGTCCCACACCAGCTTAGGCCATGATCTCACAGTTTGTGAGTTTGAGCCCCACATTGGGCTTTGTGCTGACAGCTCAGAACCTGGAGCCTGCTTCGGATTCTGTGTCTCCCTCTCTCTCTCTGCCCCTCCCCTTTCTCACGCTCTGTCTCTCAAAAATAAACATTAAAAAAAAAAAAAGCAGCAGCAGCTGAGGCCCGCACCCAGCAGTCATCAGCTTCAAGGAAATGAATCCAGCCAACAATTTGAATGGGCTGGGCAGTGAATTCTTCCCCTCAACTTCCAGGGGAGGAAACAGCCTGGTGACACCTTGGCTGTGGGCTTGTGAGACCCTGAGCAGAAGACCCGGTAGAGCCATGCCCGGCCTCGACCAAGACACTGTGAGATGATAAATGTGAGTGGGCTTAAGCCGCTACATCTGTGATGCTTTGTCATGCAGCACAGCACACAAGTGCAGTGGGAGACTCCTAACTGTGTATACACGCATTGTTTTCCCTGAATATAAAGCAGTACTTCGTACTCGTGTCTGTCAGTGTAAGTAGAAACAGGTAGATGCTTGGGACCAAGGAACAAAGCCAGTGGCCCCAGAAAAAGCAGGAACTGTCAGTTCTGGTGCTTATTCATGAGAAAGGCAGGTGCCTGCCCCAGTGCTCCCACACAAAGGCCAGACAGCAAGCAGGCTTCATGGTGTGTTTCCAGGGAGGTAACACATCACCTAGTGCCCTGAAGACGTTACCATGAAGTTTCAGTCCTTCATTTCTGGGCAATAAAATTTCTAGAGGCCTTGCTAATTCTAATACAATGCAAATAAGGCAAACATAAATTTTTAGTAATGCTAACAGATAAAGTCACTATTTTGTAGTCCTAGGACTAGGCTAATCCATCATAAAAAGCCAGAGGTGAGTTTTGGACCAGCACCCAGTAAGACTTTAAGAATGCATTGTTTTGGGGCACCTGGGTGGCTCGGTCAGTTGAGTGTCTGACTCTTGATTTGGTCTCAGGTCATGATCTCACCGTTCGTTGGTTTGAGCCTCATGTTGGGCTCTGTGCTGGTGGCTCAGAACCTGCTTGGGATTTCCTTCCTCCCTCTCTCTGTCCCTCTCCTACTCATGCGCTCTCTCTCAAAATAAATATTAAAAAAAAATTAGGGGCACCTGGGTGGCTTAGTCAGTTGAGCATCTGACTCTTGACTTTGGCTCAGGTCATGATCCCAGGGTCATGGAATCAAGTCTTGCATTGGGCTTTGCTCTGAGCATCAGATTCTATATTTTATTATTCTATGTTCGGTTTTATTTTATAATAATTAAAAATTAAAATAAAAATTGCATTGATTTAGGGGAGACATAAGGTTACAAAGAACTAAAACCCACATGAAGGATGTGGGTTTTCTGAATGTGACCAACACAACAAATGACATTTCTAAAAAGCAACTTCAGTCTCATGGCCTCGTTCCAGTCCTCGACAAGAATCCATCTGTAACCAAAATTCCTTAACTCAGCTGGTTTGAGATGGGATGCTTTTCCTCTGGGGCCTTTAACCCTGGTAAAATATCAAAATAAATATAATAGTCACCTTAGAATATTTCTTTTAAGGTAAAGGAAATCATGAAGATGATATTTATATTGATTTATTTTTTTAAGTTTATTTATTTTGAGAGAGAAAGAGAGAGAGAGAATTTGTGTGTGTGCGCAAGCAAGGGAAGGCCAGAGAGAGAGGGAGAGAGAGAATCCCAAGCAGGCTCCACGGTGCCAGCCTAGAGCCCAATGTGGGGCTCAAACTCACCCACCGTGAGATCACGACCTGAGCGGAGGGAAGACTTGGACGCTTAACCGAGGCGCCTCTGTAGTTGCTTTTTAGATACAAAAAGAGAGAAAGATTTGTAAAATTTGGTTCATAAGAGCTTAAAATTGAGCATTAAAAGTACCTGGGTGTGGGTGTCGTCTCGTGCTGGGCGCTCTGGGATAGTTAGGAAGCTCGTCAACAAGGGAAGGGATCCAGGTTCCGGAATCTGTGTGTGGAGCCTGGCCTTCCAACAAACAGGGACATTTATTCTCTAGTAGTAAGAGGACGGACGGAGATCTCAAGTGTCCCCGTGGAGGGGCAGAGCTCTCCGGGTGAGAAAAGCAAATCGCACAACAAGACACGGAGTGTCCACAAGGGGGAAAAGTTCACTCTAGTAAATCACATATGCATGTCACTAGTGGGTAGGGAAGGGGTGTGATGAGATTTGCCCCAAGCCCTCCACTGTGATACCCTTGGGGGCAGATGGACTGTCCTTTTGTCCACCTAATGTCAATGCTTGATGCTCAGATGCCGTGCAGGGTTCCGGGCAGCGCCGGCGCTCAGGGACAGCGGCCACGTACCGCTGCTGGCTGTTCACGGGGTGCCACACACAGCCCCAGCCACCTCTCACAAGGACCTGATGAGGTTGTTGTTACCCCATTTTACAGGTGAGGAAGCTGAGTCTCAGCTGGGCTCCAGGTTGGTCGGTCAAGGAAACGGAGGCCTGGAGTCCGCACTGCTTGGCCTGGAGCCTGCGTGCTGCCTCAGAGCACCGCAGGACAGTGCCCCTACGTCCTGGCGCTAGCGGGGTCAGCGACCTGTCGGAAACGATCACAGCACCAATCAGCTCCAGTTCCCAGGAAAACATGCCAGATGGGTGATGGGGGCGCTCAGAGGAGGAAGGGAAGACCATCCTGTGTGGAGAAAGCTCCCCACAGTGACATGTGCTGTCAGACAATACACAGAAGAGCTGGGATTTTATGCCACAGGCAGTGGAGAGCCACTGAAGGTTCTAAGCAGAGAGCGAGTACACGCTGCAGGGCACAGTAGCTCCCAAGGGTGATTCTTCCCGTGCTGGGTGTAGCCCGTGTGTGTGTGTGTGTGTGTGTGAGTGAGCACGGGTGTGTGTGTGTGTGTGTGTGTGTGTGTATGTGTAGAGAGTGAGCAGGGGAGGGGCAGAGAGAAGGGNATACACAGAAGAGCTGGGATTTTATGCCACAGGCAGTGGAGAGCCACTGAAGGTTCTAAGCAGAGAGCGAGTACACGCTGCAGGGCACAGTAGCTCCCAAGGGTGATTCTTCCCGTGCTGGGTGTAGCCCGTGTGTGTGTGTGTGTGTGTGTGTGTGAGAGTGAGCACGGGTGTGTGTGTGTGTGTGTGTGTGTGTGTGTGTGTATGTGTAGAGAGTGAGCAGGGGAGGGGCAGAGAGAAGGGGGGTGGGGAGAGAATCCCAAGCAGGCTCCACCCTGCACTCTGTCCATGCACAGTGGCTCGAACTTCCCAATTGTGGCGTCATGACCTGAGCCCAAATCGAGAATCAGATGCTTCAGCGACAGAGCCACCCAGGCACCCCAGGTTGTGTGGCCTTTAATAGAAAGACCTCACAATAACATCTCAGGCTGGGGTTTTGTTTTGTTTGTTTTGATAAAGGACAGACTGTAGGTCCTCATTCCTATATGTAGGCACATGGAAAGGGGCATGTCTGCACCGCAGGCGACTTCTCTGACACCAAAGACCAAAGGTTGTGTTATGGGAAGCTGCCGGAGGCCGGCTCCAGCAGGTCCAGGGGTCCCTGAAGGATGGACAGTGTTGGCTAGAGAGAGTGAGAGAGAGAGAGAGCGTCCTGAGATTCTTTCTGATCACCAGGCAGGCATCTCTATCCTGTCAGTTTTGGTGTCTTTATTTATAGGTTAAATGATAACATGACATCCGAAAAAGGAATTTTTACAATGGATACTCTTTGTGATAAGATGCTTTGGAAAGTGTACAGAAGCAGGTTTTACAGAAATACTCTTGCAGAACTACTCCAATTATAGTGAGGTTAAGTAAATCTTATAACTAAGGAATTAACAGAGTAGTCTTAGTAAAAAACAGGATAACATACATATTTGTTCTAAGTTAATAACACTAAGGTTAGGTCATGGATTACGTGTATAGATGGGCTAGGAGTCATTCTGTCTGGCTCTCAAGAGGAGGAATGTTTTTAAACTGGTTAATAAGTTGTTTGTGGAAACCTTGTTGACTTGATGCTGAATGTGTAAACACCATGGAGGCCCTAAATGTGTCGGCCTTTGCATCTGGGTTTATGTCTTAGCTACTCTTATTTATCCTCATCCCAGCCGTCAGTGTAAGGGTGGGTGTTTGCGGAAAATAAGCTGTAGGGAAGGGACTGCCATACATCACCAGTTAGAAGGTGTAAGTATTAACTTAAGTTCTGCCCTTATCTGTTCCTTAACTCTAGGCTCTTTGTCTCGGGGCCAGGCTCAATTGTAACTCCTGTGTTCTTAACCCCCTTTATGATCTAAGTCTTGGGTCTGCAAGGCCCATAGGAAGAGCCTTTTGACAATCATCCACAAAGCTTTCATCTAAAATCCCTTTTGAAAAGGCAGGAATATGCTTTTCCTTATGAAGTATCTGTGCGGAATATCGGTCTGATTTGGAATATTGTGAGGCCTGGTCAATACCAGCAGGCTCATTTCCAACATGAGCCAGTAGTAGCAGGAGATACCACTTTTCGTTTCTCATGGCAGGAGTTGTGCAAACACTGCCATTTCCTTGCTGTGACTGCCATCCAGAGAGGCCGGTGCAGCTCCCAGCAGGAAGCGCCAAAGGCCAAGAATTATCCCACAACCAGTTCTGCTCGCTGTAGTGATGTGAACTTCAGATAAGCTCAGATTGGGAAAAGGATTCCTCAGGTGACGCAGTGTGTGGCGAGCAGCTAGGAGCTGGTCCACATGTCACACGCCTGTTACGACCTCTGACCTGCAGTGGCCAGGTTCAAGTGCCGATGGTCAGTGAGCACGGGACATGCCCTGGGCGGAGTGGACCCTGCCCAGCCTCTCCCTGCAGCGCTTGCTTTTCTGGATCCTGACCAGGTTTGCGCACAGCCCCTGGGCACTCCCTCTCTCCTGGCGGGGTGTAGGGTGTACCTCCCTTGCTCTTCGATCTACACTGAAACTCTGGAAGGAACTTGACCAAGGAAAGTCAGGGAAACAACCGACAGGAAGGAAGGAATGACGGTCTCATTTGAAGGGTGCTTAGTTCCTGGAATTTAAGGGGCCATTCTTGCCGGATGGCTATGGCCACAATCCTTGCTCCACCTGCCCCTACTGACACTTTGCAGGACACGGGACAAAACTAGACACTGGCCCTCTGTCTTTGGCGCCTGTCACATTTGGTCCTTACCTGGCCGGCCCTACAGTTCCTACCTCCCGTAAGTCATGGATCTGATGGAGGATGCCCTTGGCAGTGGGATTAGATGGGCTTCATCCATCCTCCCAGAGGCAAAATCTTGTGGGTGGCGCGGCCAGTCGTCTAGTGGCGGGACTCCACGCTCAGAACCTGAGAATCTCGGAGCAGGGCAGGATTGTGAGGCTGCATTCTGTCCCCTGCATGGTTCCTCCTGGGCCTCCCTGCCCCACGATGGCCCCTCCCCCGTAGCCTTCTCCATGATTGCTTCATGTCAGCCACCGCCAGTCTTCTGCTGGAGCATAAGGGGGCTGTTCCCGGCCCCATTCGCAGGCTCCATCCCCACGGCCAGGGGTGGCTCACTGAAACCAGCCATGACGCGGTGCAAGCCGCAAGTAGGGGCCACTGCACAGGACAGGGCTGGGGTGGGGGCAGGGCCGGCTGGCCAGAGAGGGGGAGGGGCTGGAGAAGGAGGACGGGGCAAGGATGGGCCAGGTCTTCGCAGCAGAGGTGGCCCCTCTCCTTGGGGACCCCAGCCTGCTCAGCCCTCCCCTGCCTTACTGTTTCACAAAGCCCCTTAATGACATCACGTCAAAGCCCCTTCTGCTTCACTCTGTGACCTGCAGCAGAAGCCAGCTCTGGATGTCACTGGCAAAACTGGATAAGGACTGAGAGAAGTTAGGCCAGACCCTCGGAGGCCCTGCAAGGGGCTGTGAAACTCACCAGCGGGGGCAGCTCACAGAGGGTCCCCCCCGACCTAACGAGGTGACCTCTCATCTCAACTTGGTCGTTTGCGTCCCCTCAACCAAAGAAGATGTCAGCTGTCATAAATTCAGTGCTCTGGTAAATGGTCACAAGCTTGGTTTCTCCTTACTGTCACAACTTAACAGTGGCAGATGTCAAAGGGAAACACCTTCTGTAAACCTGAGTGATTTTGGTTGGCCTCTGGGAGAGGGTAGGAGTTTGGGAGGTACACTGTTTTCCCTGAGTGATTCCCGGTAACCACACCGAGTGAGGTCCCAAAGGGCATGAATCCTTTTCATGGATGTCTTCCCTCTACTCTGGGCACTCTTGACTTTTGAAAACCAGGAATGTCTTTCTGGAATAATCCTATTCCTAGCCTGAAGGGGCACGCACTTCATGGCCTATGGGCCAGAGCGCAGCTCCGGAGGCCAGAGGATCTGGTTTGAATTCTTACTACGCACATGATCTTGGGCAAGTGACCTGGAGGTCACCAGTTGATGGAGCACCTACTGTTCCAGGCACTGGGGACACAGGGATAAGACACTATCCGGCCCATGGGGGATCGGGGGGTCAGTGGGCCTCACTTAGTGAAGAGATTGGCTCTTTCCTTATATGTAAATTGGGAGTAGTAAAATCTGAGTATCGTGGCCCTGACATGAAACACGAATCACCACTTAGCACCCAGCCCAGAACAGCGTGACGAAGCTTGGGTTTCTCCCTCTAAGTCCTCTTTTTTTTCTTTTTTTTTTTAATGTTTTATTTCTGTGAGAGAGAGAGGCAGCGTGCACAGGTGAGGGTCAGAGAGAGAGGGAGACACAGAATCGGAAGCAGGCTCTAGGCTCTGAGCTAGCTGTCAGCACAGAGCCCAATGCAAGGCTTGAACCCATAAGCTGTGAGGTCATGACCTGAGTCGAAGTCGGAGGTTTAACCAACTGAGCCACCCAGGCGCCCCTCCCTCTAAGTCCTCTTGAGAAATGGTGATTCTGTCATCGTGGAAGGTGATGAGGTCGATCTGGCCCACACAAGGAGACACTAATAGTTCTGGAAGAATGCTTGAAGTCTTAGTCTGAGAAAGCCTGGCTTACAAAGGCTAAGTGACGAGCTTAGACTTGAGAGCTGTTCTGTTTGTAGAAATCAGGGTGGGAACCAGCTGTTCCCACCTCAGCCCACTTCCTCTGTGCGCCACCCTCAACATCCAAATCTGGCTGCTGTTTTCTTGGACTCTCCCTTACGCCCAATCAAGAAGGCTTGGGGGGCACCTGGGTGGCTCAGTTGGTTAAGTGTCCGACTTTGGCTCAGGTTATGATCTCAAGGTTCGTGAGTTCGAGCCCCGCTTCGGGCTCTGTGCTGACAGCTCGGAGCCTGGAGCTGCTTCAGATCCTGTGTCTCCGTCTCTCTGTGCCCCTCCCCCTCTCCCTCTGTATCTCTGTCTCTTTCTCTCTCAAAACTAAATAAACATTAAAAAAAAAGATGTTTGGAAAAGCACTCTGAACATGGTGGAGAAAAAAGGTGTTAAATTAATGTTGCACGTGGTCACCACAAATGGGTCTGACTTCCATGTTTTCTCCTGTTACTGCTCCAGCCTGCCCGTTACATCCGTTAATACTGAACTGCTTTTCAGGGATTTTGAGTACAGCTACGTGGGAATTTATTTAGTAGAGACTTGCTCCCCAGGATTTGCTCTTTGTTCTTAGGAGAATTGCTAGAAAACGTTGACTCAAAGAGATTATTTCCTGTTTCAGTGTAAGAACGTGTTCTGTGGGTCTGCCTACGGAGTGAGAGGAAGGGTGTAGCATGGATTTAAATCTACTACTAATATATGTCACTTGTGATGAGATTTACCGTGTGACCCAGCAAGAAATTGTCATCTGTGTTGCATAGAAACACTTGTGCTTAATTTATAAAATATTTAGAAATATTTGCCTAGTAGAATTGTAAGGCTTATCACAGGCTTCCCATAAAACTTAAAACTGTGTTTATCTAAGATAAACATTTAGCAAATATTTGGTGAGAGCCTTTCCTGAGGCAGGCACTTGTAATTGGTTGCAGCCTTGGGGTTTGAAATGATATTTGCTGCTGCCTTTTTTTTTTTTTTTTTTACCACAATCCCAACCATGTGAGATGCTAGTTTCCTGAATGTGCAAGACACTCATGTGATGGGTTATCAGCACTTTTCAAAGTCTGCAAAAAAGGGCAGGATCTTGTTTTGGTTTCCTCTGCCTACAGCTGGAGAGAGTCCTTGGTGACTGTCAAGGTCCGGAGAACGGTGACAGCTCCCAGGCAGGGGGCCGGCACGTCCACTGCCCGACCGGATCCCCTACAGGTTGCTCCCTGTGAAGACATGTACACGTAGCAGTTCAGTGAGCAGTTACTTGCTTTTATGGAAATGGCAATACAAGAAAATTGTTTTCAGTGTACACGTATGAACGCGGAGGATTTCTGCTGTCTGTGAGGCGGGCGCAGAGGAAGGGATGCTCCAAGTCTTCTCCAACACGTCTTTCTGTTAACACTGGCAGCGACTGGCTTTTGACTTGTGCCCTTGGCGTGAGAGCAGTACACAGCGATTGTCAGTGGCCTGAGTGCTGATGATGTGGGCTTGGCGACCTTGGAAAAGTTACAGGAACTTTCTGTGCCTCGGTTTTCTCATCAAGCAGTTGGGGGACTGCGAAGGCTACTTTATGGGAGGCCCCGAGGATGAACTGAGATATGAACTATGTTGTAGGTGTTTAAAAATTCAACTGAGTAGGGCGTCTGGGTGGCTCAGTTGGTTATGTATCCGACTCTTGATTTCGGCTCAGGTCATGATCTCACGGTGGTGGGATCAAGCCTCCCATTGGGCTCTGCCCTGGACGTGGAGCCTGCTAGGGTTTCTCTCTCTCTCTGCCCCTCCCCAGTGGGCTTGCTCTCTCAAAACAAAACAAAAAAACACCTGAGTAAATGTAAAGATAAATTGATTTTATTTAGTGACTTGTGAGTGGGGCAGCACCCCGTCCAGCACATAGGAGGGAGCTCAGGAAAGGTGCCTGGGTGGCTGTCAGTTATGTGACCAACTTTGGCTCAGGTCATTATCTCAGCGTCCGTGAGTTTGAGCCCCACATTGGGCTCACTGCTGTTGGCTCAGAGCCCACTTCAGAACCTCTGTCCCCCCCCGCCCCTCCAAAAATAAATAAAACATTAAAAAATGGGGCGCCTGGGTGGCTCAGTCTGTTGAGCATCTGACTTTGGCTCAGGTCATGATCTCACAGTTCCATGAGTTCGAGCCCTGCATCAGGCTCTGTGCTGACACCTCAGAGCCTGAAGCCTGCTTCCAATTCTGTGTCTTCCTCTCTCTCTGCCCCTCCCCTGCTCACGCTCTGTCTCTCGCTGTTTCTCAAAAATAAACATTAAAAAAATTTTTTTTAACATTAAAAAAATAAAAAAAGAGCTTGGGAGAAGCACAAAATGGGAGACTTTTATAGACGGAAGGAGGAAAGGCAAGGAGAGCGCGGGTTACTGCTGACCAGGAAGTTCCAGACTGGTTTAAAATTGCACTGCAGTTGCGCTAGCTAGTAAGTCGTGGTTTGCTGACACGGGGCTGAGCACAAGTGACTCCATTTGGGGCCTTTTTGTCTGTTTTTTGTAACATAGTTAAGATTATTCCTGGTCTTCCTTTGAAGCATCACTGACCTTGGTCAGCCTTTACGCTGCCTTGCGGTCAGCCTTGGCCATGCGCCCATTCTCGGTGACTTCCCGACTTTCTCTTCTCTCCTGGAACCCTGACACTCCTCCCCTATCCTTGGTCTCACTGCTGACCCTGCTTCCTGTGTCCCACGGAAAACAGAAGCAGGCAGAAGACAGCACCTGCCTCTGTCCACCTGCGCGGGCACCCGTGTGCTCCATCTTCTCCCGTTCCTGTGGGTGACTGGGATCCCAGCGGGGGCTGTACCACCACCGGGCACTGGACCCCAGCCCCTCCTGCCACCTCCGCTCTTTATCCCACATCCTCCCTCTTCCTATACTTTATACACATGCTGTTACTTTCCTTCCCCTCAGCACACAAGCCAACACACCAAGCTGGTTCTTCCGGTCCCACAGCTAACTGTGACACTCCCCACCCCCTCCAGGCTCTGCTCACCTTCCCCAAAGTGCCCACTCCAACCATCACTGCGGCCACCTTGCCCACCTCACCCCTGTGGCCTTGACCCTGCTCATTCCCCGCCCCCAGCACTCTCCATTTTCTAAGTGGCCCCGCCCCATTAGAGTGTAACCCCACAAGGCAGGGTGTGCGGTGGCCCACCTCACCCCTGTGGCCTTGACCCTGCTCATTCCCCGCCCCCAGCACTCTCCATTTTCTAAGTGGCCCCGCCCCATTAGAGTGTAACCCCACAAGGCAGGGTGTGCTGCATAAATACTCGTGGAGCGGGTACTTGGCCTTAGGCCACTACAATCATCTCAGATCTTTATCGCTGGGCTAATGCTTTACAGCTACCTTCTGCCTTGCCTTCCTTTGGTTCGGTGTTTCGTCGGGATTTGCGTGTACGAGTCAGCCTGCAGGCAGCTTCATTGGATTTGCATCTGTGTTCTGGCAATACTGTCACCTGAGCCAGAAACCTGAGCACTGCGAGCGTTCCACAACCATCCAGGAGGTGACCAAGGCTCAGTGGGCTCTTGACCTCTCTCACACCTTTCCTGGTCCCTAGGGCCAAGTCAGCGCTGGCATTCTAGCTGGGACTTCCATCCACCCTGCTATTCTTGGGGCACCAAGGGCTCATGGGCACCTCTAACCCTGTCACTGCACTGCCGTTGGGAGTTTACTGTCTGGCTCCCTACCACACTGCTCCTTCTGTGTGTCCCTGGCTTGTCGTCTTTGCCCCACCCCCCAGGCCTTTTGTGGCCTGTGGGATAACAGGTCACACTCAACTTGCTCGTGAATGAAGGGGCAGGACCTGTTTTGTGTCTGTGAGCAATGCCCTCCAGAGTTGGGAAATCCCAAGCCACATCCTCTCATTCATGAATATGGATTCCTAAGCTGGGGGCAGGAGGGTGGGGGAGAGGAATCGATTATTGGAGGAAAAGGGAGCCAGAGGCTACGGGATTTTGTGGAGTTTGATTAGCAAACAAAGGCACAGGAGGAAGGGAGAACTAACCGGGCAAATTGAAGGGACATCTGCCAATTTACCTTTAGTCCAATAAGAAATGACCTCACCGAGCTACATCATTAGCATGGTTGCGAGGTGGGGAAGGATGGGGGACCCCAGATGAGTGTGCACAGCTGGCAGCGTGTTAGCAGACTTGCCCTAAGCCCACTTTTCACTGGTAGGTGAGGTTGGTTGTTTTTCCCCCCGGGGGGGGCGGCGCTTTGCCCCGTGGAGCCATCTCTCCTGCAGGCCAGGACCTCTGCTGGCCCCAGAGTCCTGGTCAGTCTCATCCAGTCTCCTTTCTTGACCTGGCCCTCCCTTAATGCTAGCCAGACTCACTCCTGGTTTTGCCCCACAGGATGCTGGGATGATGGTTACCAGTACAGGAGATAAAAGACAGGTGGGGATGGGCTTCAAGGAGTCACACTTGTGATAAAGAAGATGCTCTCTTCGGAAAAGTTAAAAATAGGCTGGGGGTCTCAGCTGTCCTTTGTCCTCGCACTGGATCAAACTGCAGGTCACATAAAAGAGGGGAAACACCAAATGCTACAGAAGGCCCTGGAAAGGGCTACAGGAGCTACAAATTCAGATCTTTCTTTTTAACGTTTTTTTACAAATCCATTTAGCATTATCAGGTGACGACGAAAATGCTTCATTGAGGGAACCAGACCGAGTGGTTGGTCTTTGCGTCATGTTTAGGCCACTCCCCTTGTCGGAGCCACGGTCCCCGGGCTGTAAACCAGGGCTAGTAAGTACCTCCCGGGTTGCTGTGCCGATTAGTAAAACCGAAGAACAACCGGGACAGTGCTTGTTACGTAGTAGGTGCTCAATATTTTGGGGTTTGTCCCCAACTGGGGACTCAGTGGCTGCAATCAGTGGTTGCAACTCCTAGAAACTACCTAATTTGTCAAGACGAAAACTGAGGGAATGAGCATCAGCTGAGCGCGAGCGGGCAACATTGAGATGCGCGCCCTGCTTCTTCCTGCAGGAGTCTGAGCTTCCACTGACCCCGGCTGCGGCCCTGATGGGGATCCGGGGTCACTCGGAGCGCGAAGCCCCCGGCTCCTTTGCCCAGGATCGGTAATAACCAGGGGACCGCGGTGGTACTCGCCCCTCCTAGACCCTCCTCCGGGCCGCGGCGGACCCCTGCCCTTCCCCGTGGAGAGGGGGCTCGGGCCATCGGATCTCCCGCCTACCACCGGGGTCTCGGCGGGGTCTCAGAGGTGGGTGGGGCCGACCCCGGCCCTGGAAGGGGCGGGTTCCGCGGGCCGTACAGGTCACAACAGTCCCCTCACTCCCGCCAAGTGCGGCACCTCCCCCGAGTCCCGGGTGCGGCTGGCAGTCTCGTCGTGGTGGGAGGTCTGGGGCCACGGAAGTGGCGNGGCCCGGCCGGGCTCGGGGGTGGTCCCCGCGCGGGCGCTGCCGAAGCCGGGAACGCCGAGCCGGCCCACGGTCTACTCGGGGGTCGGGAGCACCAGGCCCGCCCGTCCCGGGACGCGCCGCGGCCGTCTTGCAAATGAACTTCGTTAACCAGGTGCTGTCTGCAAGTTAGCACCCGGTCAAGCCGGTCGTGGGCACTCAGCGAAGGCGGCTGTCGCCCCGATTTTGGAAAGGATGAGCGGGGGGAGGTCGGGGTTGGGCGGGGGGAAGGTAGGAGTAGTCCTCTGGCTTCCCAGATTTCCTCCCTGCCACCTCTGACTTGCCTTCCTGCCCACAGGGATACCCACCCACCACCCCAGGGTCTACAACATCCACAGTCGAAATGTCACCAGGTACCCTGCCAATTCCATCGTTGTCGTTNCTCTAAACACACACACGCAGAACCTCAGAGAGGCCTACTCGTTGCAAGGTGGGCCAGTCTGGTTCCCACCAGCTGCTGCTGACCTGCGGTGTCGGGGGGAGAGGGTTCTTTTGTCCTTAGATTTAATGTGTCCCGGGTCATAGGGAAGGGTTCCCTTTCTTGAGGAGAGTGCCTTTGGGGCCACCGAGTCTCAAATGAGCGGGCCGTAGGAATGTTAGTGTCTCCTGTCCCTGGTTCTGGGACCCGCAAGTTTGCTTGGCAGTTGATTCTGGAAGGTGGTGAAAGGTTTCCTTTTGCTGGGAAGGGGCAGTTAGGAGAACCCGGAGTCGGCCAGTGTGTTCAAGGAGCTGGGGCCTTCCGGGGGCCGGGGGAGCACCCTCTGGGAGGGCGGTTTCATCCCCAACACGGCTGTCAGCTGCGGGAGGACAGAAACACCATGCTTCTTTGTTTGGGGCAGAAGCGTTTTTTCTTATTTTCAAACCAAAGCCTGCGGAGTTTCGCAGGTGTTTTCTTTTTTAAATGTTTTATTTTAGGGAGAGACAGTGTGAGCAGGGAAGGGTCAGAGAGAGAGGGAGACACAGAATCCAAAACAGCCTCCAGGCTCTGAGCTGTCAGCACACGAACCCGTGAACATGAGATCGTGACCTGAGCCGAAGTCGGACACTCAACCGACTGAGCCACCCAGGTGCTCCCGCAGGTGTTTTTATAGGGCCTGAGAGGCAGCCGGGTACGTGCTCCTAGGAGTCAGGACTCGGTAAGACTCGGTCCTTGGCCTTGGTCGATGTGAGAGAGTCCAGCTCTGCAGCCCGTCTGGGAGGAGGAAGTTGGAAGTCTCTGAGGTGGAATTGAGAAACGCTGGTTTACGCTTAGACTTTGTGTCACAGGTGTATCTGGAAGGCCCAGGGTGGAGTCAAGGGGAAGTTAAAGATTTCAGAGTCACGGGGGCAACTGTGTGGGACATGAGTGCCCTCGAAAGGGGTTGGGGGGGGCGCGGGGGATATCCCAGAGATGAAGTAGGAGGTGGATACCCAGAGCCAAACCTGTGCTTAGCAGAGGGGGCTGTGGGCTGGCCACGGTCCTCGTTTGTGAACTCAGAACAGGCATCTTTCTCTCTTTCTTTTTAAGTTTATTTACTTTGAGAGGAAGATTGAGCATGTGAGCCAGGGAGGGAGAGAGAGAGATTCCCACGCAGGCTCGGAGTCAGCCCTGGGCTGACATGGGACTCGAACTCAGGAAGCACGAGATCATGATCAGAGCCAAAACCAAGAGTCCCAACACTTGACTGAGCCACCCAGATGCCCCTTGGAACAGGCCTCTCTTTGATGCAGCCTTTGGAGAACACGGAGGGGTAGGGGGAGGGCGGATGACTCGCACCTTCCTGAACACTGCCTTCCTCTTCATGGGCACCTGGGGGCATCGCAGCTGTTGGGGTTTAAGGGCAAAAGGGTGGGAAGAAGGGACCTGACCTGGGCGCTGGCAGCGTGCCGCCGGGCTGGGCAGGGATCAGGACTTGGTCCCCTGTGAAGAGAGCCACCAGGAGTCCTGGGGAGTTGCGTGTAGAGGTGGGTGATGGGAAACCTACTGTATTTGGCTTTGAGGCTGGTCCTGAGTGCTCAGAGCCCCAGCTGTTTGCACGGTGCTGTCCCCGCGCGGGCCAGCTGGAGGATTCCAAAGGCCTATTTTGGGCGGGAGAATCGAGTGATCTCCCAAGTTTAGGGAGTGGTGTCAGGCCGGCAGACTAGAGGCGGGTCGGGAAGGTGTCTGGAGCAGGGCAGTCTGGGGTTTCTGGGTCTCCGCGCCACGTGCATCTGATTGTCCTGTCGCAGTGCCCAGCCTGCTGGGGGAGCCAGGTTCACATCCTGGCCCTGTTGTCCCTCCTGGGATGCTCTGTGAAGCCCCCGCCCCTGAAACCAGAGACCAGCAGTGAGGCCCACGTGGCTGCTGCAGGTGGGGAGCACCTTGCCTGGGGTGGGAGCCCTGTCATTTTGGGGGCCTGTGGCTTCTGCTGCTTGGGGTCTCAGAGGCCCAGTCCTGCAGAATCTGGATCCAGGTCGGGCTGCCCGAAGGCTGAGGTGTGGGGCGACTGTGCTGGGGACAGCGCGGCAGTCCCCACCCTCCCTCCTCTGGGTGGAAGGCAGGGAGGAGTGGGTGCTCTGAGAGCAAGTCTGGGGACTGTTGGGACCACTACACGGTGACGCCCTCTTGGCACATCCCCCTGTGATCTCTCTCTGTGGCCGGAAAAGGATGGATGCCAGCGCTGAGGGCCCCTCCAGCACTTGGGTCCGTCGTGCAGGAGCATCCCTGCCCCCGCAGTGCCCTCCAAGGCTGGGGGCGGTCCTTTCTGTGCTCTGCAGCAGGGTGGGGTGGGGGTGGGGGTGGGGGGAG
>NW_027529425.1:2262118-2278287 GCF_008692635.1 Crocuta crocuta | reverse complement strand
GAAGCTTTCATTTGGTTTGGGGGTGGGTGTGTGGCCCTGAGGCAGCTCCTTTCAGCAGGATGGAGAGGTGGCCCTTGGGCACGGTGTCTAGAGTTGGGAGACATGTGACTGTACTTTCTCCCTTTTCGTGCAGCCCGCCAGGCTCTGTCCCCTTCCCTCCCTGGTAGCTTGGCAGCGATTTGCCCAAGTCACACGTCTGATTCCTTCTGGGGGAGGCTTGGCTCGAGAGGCCTGTGTCACTTGGCCATCATCTTAAGCAGCCTGACTCTGTCTTCCCTTTTTAGTCGGCTGCAAGAAAACTTCTTGGGAGCCCACAGGATGAGTGTGCTCTTTCTACCCCTGCCAGTTTGGACTGTGTGCTGTCTTGCTCAGCCCCCCCCCCCCCAAGCTGGGCCTCCCTGGGGGGTGTGGGCTGTGCCTGGATTCCGATTCTGGGGAGGTGGGGTGGCAGCACTGAGAGTCCAGGACACCAGGCCTGATTGGGTCCACCTGGGACTGCGCTGGGTCGCCCGTGGAGAAGGTGCTCTGGGGCAGCACGGGTCAAGGCCAGAGCACGCATAAAGCAGCAAATACAGGGCCTGTCCTGCCCTAGGTTCCCCACTGACCCTGGCTGGGCCTCCTTGGGTATTTAGTTTTGGGGTAACCAGAGAGGGGGGAAGGAGATCTGGAAATGAGTGGGGACTTGGAAGCCGAGACAGGCTCCAGGAACAGTTGTCAGAATCAGATGCTGTCCAAAGCCAGCAATAAGGTGCACATGGCCCGCGGTGGTCTGCGTGAGGGGACTGGTGACCCTGGTAGAGCTGGTGGGGGCAGAGGCAGGTGGTGAGGGTATGACAGGGGACATGGGGTGGAGTGTGGGAGGGGTCCTGAGAGGAAGGGGTCTGTGACATAGCTGTGGCCTCCTGGACAGCAGGCCACGGGCGTGTGCCCATCCGGCATCTGGCCTCTGCCCCGCCCACGTGCATGGTCCTGCTGGGGGACAGGTAGCCCCTGGGTGAGTCGGGACTCGGCAGGCTGCACAGTCCCTGGGAGCACTGCGGGGAGCCCCCGGCACCTCCAGAGGCCCCGGTAGCGGAAGTCCCCTGGGCGCCACCCCGTGTTCTGCCTCCCCGATGGAGGCTGCCCGGCTGTCAGGCTTGTTCAGAACGGCCGGAGGCCCCAGGACCGCAGAAGGCCGGACACATGTGCCAAGCGGGAAGGTATGACCTGGGTGGCCCAGTGCTTGGGCATCTGTTCCCCACCCCAAGAAGTCCCCTGCTCCCTTTTCCTGAGGAGGCTAGTCCTTCAGGTGAGGGCGGGTCTGGGCACAGCTCCAGGCCGCATCCTGCCTCCAGTAGGGAGGAGTTGNACCTGGTCGGGGCTGCTGTGAGGAAAGCAGGAGATGGGGAAATCTGGCACCCTCCTGGACGCGGGGCCCTCCCGGGAGACGTGGGCTTGGGCCTCCCACTCTGCTGTCCCTTGTGAAGCAGGAGCCCCATGTGGGCAGGGCCTCTGTGTCATCCTGCTCATCTAGCGCGTCGCGCAGGCCCGCTCTGGATAGATGTCAGGCGGCTTCTCTCTCCATAGGATCAGAGTCAGGAGTCCAATAAGCATTTTCAGAATTGGTCAAGTTCCCTATTTCCCCAGCTCCCCCCCCTCCCCACCAAGCACACAACCTGTTGCTCAAGAATGGGGGCGGGGCTTTCCATCCTCAGCAAGAGCAACTGGCTCTGTTTGGATTCTGAGCCTCTTGAAAGAGTTGAAACTTTGTCCTGGACTGATTGGGGCCCTTCCGGGATGGGGGTGGGGGAGGCGTTCAGGGAGGAAGAGCCTGTGGATCTCTCTGTGAGAGGCCAGCAGGAAAGCCGCTGGGACAGGGCATCCCCTCTCTCCTATGGTGGCCTCATGGGGACCATAATCGGGGACAGGTCTGCTCTGTAGCCTGGAGTGTCACTGCATCAAGAATGGCTCAGAGATCAGATTGTGTGTTTCAGTTCAAATGATTCTGGATTTTTAAGAACTAAATTAAGCCAGCAGTGTTTTTGAGGTCTAGGGTATTACCCCAAGTCAAAACATTAATAGTTTTGTAGGAAGATGTGACTGTTCATGTTAAGTGGATGAATTACAACCGTAAGTGGCCACATCATTCAGGTCATGTGCGGCGGCTGGGTAAGTTTCCTGTAAGCCTTTGAAAAAGCAGTCTCAGAGCTTTCTGTTTGGAATTGAGGGTAAGACTCTTCTGGCGGCAGTGTGGTGCCTTGAAGGCTGACCCTGTGCTTGGGGGCTCCTGCTGGCTGGCGCTTTGTCCCCTTCCCAGGGGACTCTGGGAAGAGCAGGCAGGGCAAAGCTGCCCAGGAGGTCAGCGGCCCCCAAGATGGGCGGTTCGTGGAGGCAGGCCAGCCAGGCAGCTTGGGTAGCTCCCGCCCCCACAGCATGGGGGGCTACACCCAGCTTGGGGGGGGCGTCCAGCAGCCAGGGGTGCAGACTGCCTGCATGTACCCACTTGAAGGCACTGAGGATGGCAGGACAGGCGTTGGCCCCAGACTCCTCCTGGACATCTGGAGCCTTTGAGCAGACATGGAGGATTCTAGGCTGTGCCTCGTAACAGCTAGGATCCCGACACAGGATGATGTGGGATGTCCAGCCCAGGTGGGTGCTCAGCCTGGGAGTTCTGGTCCTCACTGGCCCCCGGAGGGGACACTGGGCAAAGCACACTCCGCTCCGCCAGAGGGCAGGCTTCTCTGCAAAGTTCTCTGCTGTACAGGTGACCCAGCTGTGAGGCCCGGCTCACCTCTGCCCTCCACCCTCTGCTGTTTCCTCGGACACCAACCGAATGTGTGAACTGCTGTGATCCTCGGGACCTCAGCTGCAGGCAGAAGGTTGCTAGATACCGGGAGGAAGGACAGCGGCACCTGGGTAGTGCCAACTGGTGCAAGGCGCCCCGCCCCCCACCCCGGCCGCTTCCAGCTGCTCTGGAAGTGGCTTGATTAGCATCAGTAGTTGCAGGAGTCGAGGCTAGGACTGTGAGCAGAATGGGTGTGTTCCCGGCCCAGGGCAGCCTGTCCCGTTTCCCTGTGTGTGGGGACACAGCTGGTGGCCCAGGGCCTCCCTGGAACCTCACCCCTGACTGGGGCAGCATGGCCGCAGGTGCTTTTTCAGGTGGGACAGGTGTGAGGTCTGGACTCTCAAGGGCAGGGAGGCCATGGGAGGGGCCGAGAACAGTGTGGTGACCTGACGACCTTCGCAGTCCTTGGAAAGGGGACTCCTGAGTGGCTATCAGTTAAGCAAGTTCAACTCTTGATTTCGCCTCAGGTTATGATCTCCTGGGTCATGGGTTCAAGCCCCACGCTGGGCTCTTGTGCTGACAGTGCAGAGACTGCTTGGGATCCTCTCTCTGCCCCTTCCCTGCTCTTGTGCATTCTTAAGAAAAGGTAACTCTGTTGAGAGAAATTCGGGCCTACTGATTAACTTTCTGTCAGATCTGGCCATGTCTGTGTCCAGTCTAACCAGTCAGCACGCACGTCAGTTGGGGAAGTGTCGGCTGAAACAACCGTTCAGCAAGTGGCTTTACTGCAGGACTTCTCAGAGCCATTCCTAAACTGCTGTGTGCTGTGATACCAGGATGGGGAGAGTTTCCCTAAANTCTGCAGTTTAGCAGGGAACTAGTATCAGGACCAGTATCTGGGGAAGTGCTGCTGGGGCATGCTGTCCAATGTGGAGGTCTTAGGCACCCCCTCCTGAGTGGGTAGGAAGGGAAGTGGGCATGGAGTTTGACTTTTTCTTTAAGCAGTTGAAAACCAGGCCGCCTCCTAGTCTGGTTTCTCACAATTCCCCGCCTGCTTCGCAGGATAGGGCACGTGGGCTGGAGCCCTGGCCCAGCGGGTAGACACAGCTGGGAGCAGTGAGGCCCTCAGAAGGGGCAGCAGCAGCTGCTTTGGCATTTTGGATGGAGGAAGTCTTCTATTGGGTGCTTGTATTAAACTGAACCTTCCTCTGCACACACGGTGGCAAAATGAGAAGCAGATGCTTCTAGAACATTCTGGAAGGGCATAAGAGATCTTTAGCGGTGTTCAAAGACAGGCTGAGGCATGGAGAGAGGACATGGCTTTGGGGAGACCAATGCAGCTGTGGTAAAACCAGGGCAAGGGGCTGGGCGGCCACAGGAAGGAGTGGGTCAGGTCTTCCTGGTCACTGCCCAGCTCCTGTCACCCCCTGGACACCTTCCCTGAAGTCCCTCCTTTCTTCCTTCCCAGTACTCAGCCCTGAGCGATTTGGCATAGTTGTTCTCTTGAATTCAGGTGAAGGGCCCTATTCATTAAAAGCCCTGGATTTGCAGTCAGTGGCCAAGGCTAGAGGCCTCCCCTGCCTGCTGCCTGGGGAGGAGTGTGTTTCCACCAGCTCTCCCTGGCTCTCCGTAACATGACAGAGTTCTCATTAAGCGCTGAGCTGGCTATTGCAGCTCTCATTTTAAATTCAGCCTTGGGTCCAGAACTTCCCACAAGTAGCCTAAGGAGCAGGGTCAGAGCCAAGCACATGGCTCTTGCTTCCCAGATTGGGAGCCTTTGAAAGTGACCCTGGAATGTGAGTGGTGACTTTAGATCACCGAACCTATACTTGTTGCTCATGATTGGGGTGATAGCTCAGAGGTGCCTTATGGTATTGTGTCGTGCGCATTGAAGGTAAACTTTTTGAATAAAGATTAAATTTCTCAATCTTTTTTTTAGCCTTTTTTTCTAAGTTTTTAAAAGTTTTTTTTTTTGAGGGGCGCCCGGGTGGCTTAGTCAGTTAAGCGTCCGACTTTCGCTCAGGTCATGATCTCGCGGTTCGTGGGTTCGAGCCCCGCGTTGGGCTCTTTGCTGACTGCCAGCTCAGAGCCTGGAGCCTGTTTCAGTCTGTGACTCCCTCTCTCTCTGACCCTCCCCTGCTCACACTGTCTCTCTCCTAGAAATAAATAAAAAGCATTAAAAATTAAAAAAAAAAAAAGTTTTTATTTTTGAGAGACAGCACAAGCAGGGGAGGGGCAGAGAGGGAGACAGAATCTGAAGCAGGCTCTGAGCTGTCAGCACAGAGCCCAACATGGGCTTCAAACTCATGAATCATGATCTGAGCCAAAGTCAGACACTTAACTGACTGAGCCACCCAGGCTCAGTGCTGCCTTCTTATATTGTGAATATGGCTGATTTTAATTGTTCACTAAAATCTGTTGTACCCCTCCCCCAAATCAGAATTATAAACTTAATAAGTTTTTGGATTTTCTCTCTAAGGGATAGAAGAATTAAACTTTCCAATTCTGGGGGGAAAAACTCTAAAATGATTTGGTTTTTTTGGGTCTTGTTTTCAGAGATAGAAGAATTTATATAGAGACTAGCATTTGCTTCTTGTTCTTCCTTTTGTGACGGAGGAGAAAACACGGCAGGTTATGTGGCAACTGAACGTTCTGGTGTTTGTAAGTGGTAATTCCTTTAGGTAATGTAGCAGCTGAGAGCAGCAGCTAGCCTTCCCCTGGGCAAACGGGCATGTGCAACAGGCCGGGGGTTTGTTGCTGGAGGGGTGAAGGCTGCTTCTGTGGATGTGGTCACTGTGAGGCACCCGGGGACCCTGTGTCCTCATGGTCTCCGTCCCTTCTTGTGCCAGAGTGTGGGGTGGGTCCAGAACTGGGTCTGGCCTGGGGCCCTGCCAGGGACCCTAACATGAGTGCCCCCCGTGTTCTCTCTGCAGAGTCGGGGTTCTGGAGGACTCCTTCACCTTCCTGGGCATCTTCCTGGCGATCATCTTGTTCCCGTTTGGGTTCATCTGCTGTTTTGCCTTGAGGAAGCGAAGATGCCCCAATTGTGGAGCAAACTTCACTTAAAGGGAACACACCTGGCTTTCCTACATCCAGCTGTCTTTTTCTAATGTAAATGTCGTGTACAGTAGCTTTATTTGATTAAGCTTCCAGGACTGTTTTGTAAAGTGAGGCGGGATAGACGGCGTGCGCGTGGGCTGCGGCTTCATGGTTTCGTTGGGCGCAGGGGTCACGGCGCACTGCTTTGGGGTGAATGACAACTCAATACAGCACTGCTTTTATTTTTTGCAGTCTTCAATTTGAGAAAGGTGAGAAATACGGTTTTAAATAAATGAGATTCATACCATTGTTGACCTGGTTCTACCTATTCGGTGTGTGCACACTGCCACTTATATAAATTAACTCGTGCAGATGTTGGAAATTTGTTGTGACCAGACTAGAGTCATATGCCCAGTGCCTGGCTTCAACACCGTCCCTCATGGCAGATCTCCATCTATTCCTCTGTAGGCATTCACTGCTCAAGAGAACATGCTTTGCAAAGTTTTATTTTTATAACAAAACAGAATACCTGGACATTACAGATAATGCACCTCTGTGCCGGGCCTGAGGCAAGCCCCCCCCCTCCCCTGTAAGGCAGGTGGGTGCCCACCGGGGCCCATTCTGTGAAGGTGCAGAACTGAGGGGGGAGGGAGGTGGGCCTGCAGACCACACCTATTCATCTCTGTAAGGAAGCCAAAGGATCCCAGAGGAGTGGCGCTCTGGAGGCCAGGGCCCGCACCCCCATAACACACTGAGGTTGTATCTTTACTCCCCCCACCGCTGAAAACACTGGGCTTCCGTGAGCCCCCTCTTACTCAGCGAGAGGAGTGGTGGGGCCACTTCACGAAATCAGCGTTTTCTTCCCTGGCTGGAGCAGCCTTTCTCAAGACAGCTGTACTGCCTGCTGACCGCTCAGCTGCCTTGGCCCTCACACGGGTCTGACTCCCCAGCTCCTGGGGACATTGTCTGGTTAGCCAACCTGGCCAGGACAGGACGAAGAACGAGAAGTGGCACGCACTCACACTGGTTTACCAGTGTGACCATTTGACCAGCATTTGACCATAAGCAGTTTCAAGCTTCTAGAAAAACGTTGATAGTTACAGCGAGACCAAAGGAGCTGTGACCAACAAGGCCCTCTTTTCCTGCACACAGTGAATGGCCTGGGTGTGAGGCCTGACCCTGCACCCCTCCAGGATAGGGCCTGATCCCCGGCAGCCAGAGATCAGCTCAGCCACCCACTCAGAGTTCCCTCTTACGGGACACTCCAGGTTCTGTGGGGACAATGGCAGGTCTCAGCTGAAACGCAGAACTTCACATCCCAGCCACTAAGGCACGTGGCCTTGTATGCGCTGGGTGGGTGTGTATACACACACCTGATTCAGAAGTGGAGAAACTTGGCCTCCAAGAGGTTTCAGAGTACACTAGCGACGGAGGCAGCTTTGGTCAACTAGCTTAGCGAGAACACCCTGGGTCTGCACATGCAGGGTCCTTACACGCGTGCGTGACGCCCATCACCTGCAGCTCGGCCTGGTGTGTTTTCGTTGGTGAATCCAGTTGGTGAGTCTGAACTACCAAACTCAGTAGCTCTTGGGATTATTCAAGTACTAAACATGGCTGTGACAGGGACAGGCCAAGCCTCTCTGTGCTCTATAGCTATGTCTAAATCAAGGGAAACTTCGGGATGTCTCCATCTTAGGTAGCTCTACATGTGATTAAACAAAAATTAAAAATTTTTAAGTTAAAAAATTAAATTTTATAGAATATTCTCATAATTTATATTAAAATTATGATATGCATGCTAAGATGCAATTTATACCTTTCCTTTAGATAAATGTTATAATGCTAGGTAAGAGCACATGCTTTTTAAGATAAAAGTGTGCTCTCATTTGGTGCAGAAAGCTCGTCATGAAAGCACAGACTATCCCTCATTCTGGCTGTTAAAAAAATAATCACAGAATATTTAAAAAATTATACAGTAAGGATTAGAACCAAATTTATAGTCTTCTGATGACCAGAATGGGAAGAAAATATTTTCATGATTGAGTTGGTCACTAAACTATTTTCTTAAAGACAGAAATGTATCAACCCAACTATGTTAAATTGAGGAAATGCGTCGATTTGCTCAAGTAGAATACATTTAAAATCAGGCACCCTTTGGCGAAGCTTTGCAAAGTTAAGCGCACACCAAACAACACATATCATTTTGCAAGTGAGAACTTAACATCATAGGGACTGGAGCTCCCAGCCTGCTCTTCATCGAATGATAGGTGCAGAGCGGTCGTTTGTCACCGTCGGCCGGAGTTTCACAGTCGCAAAAGGGTTTTCTCCACTGCGGGGAGAGGAAAACCCGTGTCTGCAGGCATATACTACAAGACAGGAGTCTGGTTTTGGAAGAGCTATTACTGTCCTTGCTTTGTGACGTTAGAAGGCTTCTCTGTAAAGCTTGGGACATTTTCTAAACAAATGTTTCACGGTGGCCGTTCTCTCTGTGCACCCATGCCCACCCATCACAGAACTCTCCAGAGCTGTAGACGCTGTAATGGGAGAGCCCACCTCTCTGTGGCCCTGTGTGGGAGGGGTTACGCGAGAGGGCCACTAGGACGGGGTCTGGATTAAGGTGCCAAACGCAATATGGCTGGGAGGTCTCCCCTGAGGATCTGTGACAGAGCCTGGGCAGAGCCTCCTGTGCTGTGAGGAGAACAAGGTGGTCACCTCTCCTTGGACCCCACAGGCCTGAGGGCTGTGCAGCGACCAAGATCCCCAGAGACAAAGTTCAACATACCTGAGAAAAGGCGGCTTTGCTGTCCCATTGGTGTCATTCTGTGAGGAAGATAAAGACGAAGGGTCATAAACTGGGACATTTTCAATGAGACCTAAAGGTAAAGCCATTAGTCCCTAAAGTGCAAGGGACAATTTATGGTTGATACACGTAAGCCCACCTGAGACCAACGTCTCAACATCTAAAGTCACTTAAGGAATAAGGGTAAGAACAGAAAACCAAGGACAGTGAGGGCCCCTCCCAAGTGCTGGCATGTCTCAGGCCTTGGGGGACCACAGTGCCTACAGCTGGTGTTTTGGGAGCCCAATCCTGAATGAGGCCATGATGAACAGTAAGCAAAAACAAAACCTTGTTGGGTTTTGGTGACCACAGATGTGTCAAGGGCTAGCCGGAGATCTGGTGGGAAGTTCCAGAAGATAAGATGACAGGATACCAACACTGTCTTTGCCTTCAGGAACTACCAGAGCCTGTGGACTTGGGGTTCTCCCAATGTAGCCAGGAACCAGGGGTGTGTGTGCCTTCCGTTCATTTTATAAAGCTAGAAGGCTTTAAGAATTTGCTTTAAATCTGCTCTGGCTGTTTGAAAAAAATCATTGGCCCAAGCTTGTGGGGCTAATTCTCAGATGGCTGCCCAGGAGAGGGCAGTGTAATACCGTCTGAACAACAGGCCAGTAGACCAGACCTAGCGACTCCTGAAAGTTCCCAGGATTCCCAGTGGCCTCGGGGCATATGGGCCTCTGAACATTGAAGGATAGCTCCTCTCACTTCCAGTTGCCAGCCTGGGGATGAAGGCCATACTTGGAGGCCAAAGCCCAGGTCAAGACTTTCTGCATGGCTCCTCTTAGTTCTGGACACAGATTTCTCAAAGCAGAAGAGAGGCGGTGGGCACTGGGGCTACTTCAGACCTGTGCCTGCTGTCTCTGTGCCTCTGAGGACCTCTGAGCATGCTTTGAACTTTGAGACCAGCAGGTGACCAAGGTCATCCTAATGGGAAGCCCCAAGCATCTGAAGGCAACCCTGGTCAGCCTTGTGCCTTGATTCAGTGTCTACTTTTTTTTTTTGTAATTTATTTTATTTTAGAGAGAGGAGAGTGGGGGAGAGGGACAGAGTGGGGGGGGGAGAGAATCCCAAGCGGACTCCTGCCCTTAGCCCCAACATAGGGCTCCCCATCCCACGACCCTGGGATCATGACCTGAGTCGGATGCTCCACTGACTGAGCTACCCAGGTGCCCCTCAGTGTCTACTTTTCATCACAGATGCACAAAGCGGCTGCCCTGCTCAGCATATTCTAGTAGGGCTTTAAATGGCTGCAAAACAATTTCTTCTTACTAGGCGTGTTGAGCTTCCCCAGCAGGCCTCAGAGTAAGTCATCTGTGGGGGCAGCGCTCCTATTCTGTGATGGGCACAGGCTAATTTATGACCTACTAAAAAAGCACCAGGATGCCTGCCCTGCAACGGCATGTGTGCTCGGACCGCTGGCCACAAACAGCGTACCACACCACCTAGAGCAGACAGCCCGAGCATGGAGGCGTCAGCTCACGCTGGGAAGAGGCCTCCAGGGTCCTCCCGCCCGGCCTGGGAAGCACACTTCCTGCTCAGCCAGGTGTGGCCTCTGCCCATCTTGCACTTGACCCCAGAGGCACACTCAGCCCTCGTGCTCCTTGGTAGTCTCGCTGGAATCCACCTTCTTGCTGCCTTTCCCAGGGGCAGAACACCGTGTCCCTGCCAGGTACATCCTCAAGTCTGAGGAAAGCTCTGTGCACCCTGAGCTGGAAACCAGAAACAAAACCCTCCCGGAGCACCTGCAAGCCGACCTCAGAGGGAAAACTTTGGGGCTTGTTCCCGGGGCCTCCTGAGTCCCAACTGACCCAATTGAACTTGAAAGTTTACTTAAGTAATCTCTATACCCAACGTGGGGCTCAAACTCACAACTCTGAGATAAAGTGTCACATGCTCTACCGACTGAGCCAGCTGGGTGCCCTTGACTCAAATGAACTTTAAAACAAGTTTAGCCACATTTTGACAGGCTGTGCTATCCGAGTACTTGGCCCAGACATTTGAGAGAAACAAAAATGGTGGCATAGATGCAACACAGTCGATCCTAAAATGACAAGTGACGACTCCTGCCATGAAGAAGGAAGGTTGAGGGTAACCGAAGACCGCGTGAAGCCATTTAGTGCCAGGGCAAACCCGTGTCCTGGTGTGGTATGTACCCCACACGCACCCTGGTCAACCTACACACATGCATGTGGGCACCAAGACACCCAGCAGGACACTCAGAGCAGTCCTGATGGGCCAGCCTCAACATCTATCAACAGAAGGGACAACAGCCTTTGTCCAGTGAATGCCACACAGCAATGGGACACCACGGGAGACCTAGCTGCGTGGTTCGGTTCCTCTGAGGGCCAGCTCAGATGTGCCATCACAGTGTCTGAAGTTGGGGCATCTGGATTGTGAGAAGGGGCAGCGCTGTGTGTGTGTGTATGGGGGGTGGGGTTCTGATGAGGTCTTGATCTGGTGCTGGTTATATGTAGCTGCTTTGTGAAAAGTCCTGCATTTTTCTGTATATGGTATTTGCTTTTAAAAATAACAGGCCATTCTCAGGTTTCTCCTCTCTTTAACACACTTCCACTGAGCCCACTGCCCCCAAATCCACCCCTCCTGTGTTCTCTTTCCTGCCAGTGAAGGGCACCCCCAGGCCCTGTGGCATTGCCCTCATTCAGTCCGTTAGGAAGGCTCAGAAGCGTCTGCAGAATCTCCCCTCAAAGCTGACCACACAGCCCCGTCCCTTGCGCTGGCCAATGCCACAAGCCCGTCTGTCCATCCTGTCTGCTGTCTCTAAAAGCTCCAACTGAGCCTGTCCCTCCACAGCCTCCCTGGGGCTGGGTCATGGGGTTCAGAGTCTCCTGGCCTCTGTGTTCCCCAATCTTGTCTTTCCCTCTTCCAACATCTGCCAAATGCTGCTTTGTCCTACAGGAACAGCAAAGTCTCCTTTCTTGGTCCTGTGTCCCTGGACCGTACCTGTTTTGATGCACCTCCAGCTGGCCCAGGGCCCCTCTGCACAGGCTGCTGGGCCTCGGCAGGCCATGAGCCACCTTCTCTGTGCACACGGTGCAAGGCACACAGCACATGTTACAGCAGGTCTGGGGAGCTGAGCTCCTCAAGATCCCGCAGCCACCTGGCAGAAAAACTCCTTCCACACACGGTGGGCCTTGCTCTGAGCCAGCAGTATGTATCCTGCACTTTTCCACAGACGTCAGTCACCAAGGCCAGCACCCATGGCCTCATAGGTACAGCCAGCTACATGTTCTGGAGTGTACTCAACATGACAGGAGGTGATCAAGTGACAAAACCAGGCACCACTAGGGGCTAGGCATGTCATTAGGAGTGCAGAACAGATTATCTATGAGACAGTAAGGGCAGTGAAGGCCTCAGGCCTGGACAGCAAGATAACCCATAACCAGCTAATTATGACTCAGCAGGAACAGACAGGGTGGGGCACTCTTGATTCCCCTGGCAAACGACACTCAAATCCACCTTGAGTGGGCACTTGCTGCCACATGGTGTCCATCCACCTCCCCATTCCCACTATCTAGATTTCTGCTTGGATGTTCTCCACATGCCCACGTACCTTGAAGGGGACTGCTTGGTCCTAGCTTATGATGGGTCCAGGTTAGCATAAGACCACCTCATACAGTCCATCTCCTGGCGGTAGGCAGATACTCAGATGAGACAGGGACTTCCGTGGCCCAGTGAGAATGCTGAGGGGGTGCCCTCTGCTCTCTGCTCACTATTTAGTGACATGAGCCCACATCCACAGAAGACAGGGTGATTGATGAGAGAGCCCTGAGGGCAGCCTTGGTATACCAACCCTCTCTAGGCTGCTGCTTCGATCAGATAGTTTCTTCCTGTCTGAAGCTGCTGGAAGTCAGCTCTTACCTGCAACACAGGTAGCCCTGATGCTTGTTTTAATTTTTTAAAAATATTTTTGAGAGACAGCATGTGAGCGGGGATGGGCAGAGAGAGAGAAACACAGAATCTGAAGCAGCTCCAGGCTCTGAGCTGTCAGCACAGAGCCTGACTTGGGGCTTGAACTCACAAGCCAGGAGATCGTGACCGGAGCTGAAATTGGACTCTCAAATGACTGAGCCACCCAGGAGCCCCATCCTGATGCTTGTTTTAAAAGTTAACATCTAATGCCAATCCTCAGCATGGGCCGGACTGATCTCATGAATCACAACCTCTGAACTAGTTCAACCCCTTTATTCCTAAATTGGGGACACTGAAGGCCAGACAGGGAAGAGCCAACTGCCCTGGGTAACCAAGGCATCCCCTGTGGAGAATTAAATGCAAAAAAAAAGAAAGAAAAGAAAAAAAGCCACGCTCAGGGGCCCCCCTGTCACACAGCACTTCTGGCTTGTACAGGGCAGTAAACGCTGACTTTGAGAAGCAAGAGTATGTGGAGGAGAGCTTAGTTTTCAACAGTTCTCTGAAGCCTGGTTCTCTGATTATTTAACAGCCCTGTGCAATGAACAACAGAGGCCGTGGCCATCAGGAAGGCCCTCTAGCTTCAGTCCCAGGGACTGCTCCCCTGAGCCCCTCAGGGAGAAGTCGGTATCTCAGAACATCACAGGGTAGTCACAGAATTGTGGGTTGGTAGGTTCAGGAACATTCTCTTCCTGAATAGTAGGCAGCTTCCAGGATTGGGTGTTTAGTGTACTTAAGCTTAAGAATCCTGGTGTTTAAGACTACATGTAATTGACATTAACGGATGTATATAAAAAGTAAGTATAAAAGGATTAAGGTGCTTTGCCAGCTGCCATGGATCCCAGCATTTGGCTGAGAGAGAACATACCTTTCCCCAACATCATCAGCTGGTTTAAAAATTTTAGTTTAGGAAAAATAAATTACCAGCCGGGTTGGGTGTAAGAACTTAAAAAAAAATTTTTTTTTTAATGTTTTATTTATTTCTGAGAGAGAGAGCGAGCGAGCGAGAGCGAGCATGAACAGGGGAGGGTCAGAGAGAGAGGGAGATACAAAATCTGAAACAGGCTCCAGGCTCTGAGCTAGCCATCAGCACAGAGCCCAATACGGGGCTTGAACCCACAAACCGTGAGATCATGACCTGAGCTGAAGTCGGATGCTTAACCGGCTGAGCCACCCAGGCGCCCCAAAGTGTAAGAACTTTTGATACGCAAAATTCCAGGACCGTGTCCCCAGCCCTCAGGGGCTACCAGTCATGCTACGTGCTTCTCAGCCACATTTCTAAGTAAGGTTTTAAATGGAACACTGTTCTATTTTTGTATGATCTACACCTGATTGTCCAAAATGGTAGCTACTACCTGTATGAGTGTGTATATTAAAATTAAATACAAAAACAAATTCAGTTCCTTAGTTGCTTATCCATTTTTTCTCAGTGCTCGGCTGCCCTCTGTGCCCAGTGGCTACTGTGTTTACTAGGTAACCAGTCCTGGGCCACTTCTCTCCAATCCTCAAATTGTTATGAGTCACCTGCCATCCCTGCCCTGACACCAGAAGATTAGAGCCTGTGTCTCTTGCTGCCCCCGCAAGAGGCTACTGAGACGAGGCGGCGGCCAGGTCCAATGCCAGGAGGTTCTTGGGCTCCTGAGAGCACTTCTGGGGAGCAGAACTGGTTTTCGTGTGCCCCGCAGCAGGCCTGCAGATTTCAGTTATGTTCTTGGAACTCCTGATCTGACGTGACAGTGACGAAATGCAATCACTCATCTAACAGAATGCGGTCAGCAGAGGAGCACACGAGGGTGTCCGCTGGTGATGGAGCTGTGGGGCTTTTTCTTTTGCAGTTTGCATAGGATCTTGCAATAGGACTTCAAAACATGTCTGTGACAGAAATGGAATATAAATCATTACTCTCACTGTGAAACTGGAAAGCACTGTTATACTTATTTTCGGGTCATTATCCTCTTTATTCCAGGAGTAGGTGACTCTGTGGTCTTACAGAGAAGGAAAAGTGAGGCTCCTGAAGAGGGTGCTGGGGGACAGTGCCCCTGAAGTCATGACCATCAAGTGCCTTGTTCAGGGAGGCCCGCTGACTTCATGGCCTTTGCTGATTTTTAAAAACCAATTCGTATTTTCTAGTGACCTTTATTAACTGGTGTTTTCCATTATCCTCCAATCACAAAACAGGTCTCAGTATCAGCACCTAGCAGAACCTCATGAACAGCAGTGAGAGGATAGTGGGATTTGTCATACTGAGCATTCTGTTGTGAGGGAGGGGGCAGGACACACTGATATACGGCCAGCTGAGGTGCTGGAGCCATTTCTCAATGTGCCGAAGGACCTCCAGGTCCTGTTGCTCTCGTGTCCCCCTCTCCTCTGTCTCCCAAGGCCCTGCAGTCTGCCCCGCAGTCTGGGAGCTTGGAGAGCTGGGCTGGCTGCGTTCCTGTCATGCACCAGCCCAGGCAGCAGCACTGGGGCTCATCTGGGCTCATAAACACTTTTAACTCGATCTGAGAAAGTGTTCTGATCCTACTGTGTGGGTGCTGGGGAGTGAGGGAAAATATCTAGTTGGGGCTGGGGACCCCTGGGTGGTTCAGTCAGTTGAGCCTCTGTGTCTCTCTCTTTTTTTTTTTTTAATGTTTTTTATTTATTTCTAGGAGAGAGAGAGAGAGAGAGAGAGCGTGAGCCGGGGAAGGTCAGAGAGAGAGGGAGTCACAGTCTCTGAAACAGGCTCCAGGCTCTGAGCTGGCAGTCAGCACAGAGCCCGACGCGGGGCTCGAACCCATGAACTGCGAGATCATGACCTAAGCTAAAGACGCTTAACCGACTAAGCCACCCAGGCGCCCCTGAGCCTCTGTGTCTTGACTTCAGTTCAGGCCATGATCTCATGGTTTGTGAGTTCGAGCCCCGCATAACGCTCTGTGCTAACAGTGCTAACAGATTCTCTCTCCCCCCACCTCTCTGCTCCTCCCCTGCTTATGTTCTCTCTCAAAAATAAATAACTAAAATAAATTTGCCTATATTTTTCCCAAAGGAGATCTAGTGAAATGCTAACAGTAGTCATCCTGGAGGTGAAGTTATAGATATTTTCTTTAAAAAAATTTTTTTAACGTTTTACTTATTTCTGAGAGAGAGAGAAAGACAGCATGAGCAGGGGAGGGTCGGAGAAAGAGGGAGACACAGAATATGAAACAGGCTCCAGGCTCTGAGCTAGCTGTCAGCACAGAGTCCGACGTGGGACTCGAACCGACGAACCCCGAGATCATGACCTGAGCCAAAGTCAGCCACCCAACCGACTGAGTCACCCAGGCACCCCAGAAGTTATAGATATTTTCTAACAGAACAAAAGTTCTTGGGTTATTTTTCTAATTAGCAAACTGTGATACTTTAAAAAGTCCAACTCCTGATTTTGGCTCAGGTCATGATCTCACAGTCATGGGACTGCATCCCCCGTCAGGCTCCATGTTGAGCATGCGACTGCTTAAGATTCATATTCTCTCTCTCTCATCCGTCTCCCCTGCTTGTACATACTCAAAATAAATAAATAAGTAAATAATAAAGAAGTATTTTAAATAAAGCATAAAGATTAGGTATTTTGACTTGGACTTT
>NW_027529425.1:2234027-2262100 GCF_008692635.1 Crocuta crocuta | reverse complement strand
TGGCAGCATTTGAAGTAAAATAAAATATATATAATATTAATATATATATTATATATAAATGAAAACAGCTGTTTATTTCAGTAGAAATGTTATTAATTCGAGAGTATCCTTATTTCTGTCTCAAGAGTTGGGTAATTTATCAGTTTATTTATAATAGAGCCTGAGATAAAATTGTCACCATAAAGCCATATATCTTTCTATGTTAAATATAGTAAAGGCATGATATACACACATGAAAAAAAATGATCAAAAGTGAGAACAGTCTCTCAAATTGTACTTTGTACTTTTTTTTTTTTTGAGAGAGCCAGAGCGAGTGAGGGGCAGAGAGAGAGAATCCCAAGAGAAGGAGGAGAGAGAGAACCCCACATAGGCTCTGCACTGCAGAGCCCGAAGTGGGTCTCAAGCTTATGCATGTACTTTGTATTTTAAAAATCCGTAAGTAACTTTGTCTTTAAGGAATACAATACATATCCTGATTATTTTACATTATTCAAAATGTTTTCCTAGTAGTTACATGTATAGCTTATTGCAGATAAGAATGTTTTTCTTTTTTAATGTTGGCACATCAAAGATCAGGAACTCATAATTACATAAATTATCAAAAAAAAAAACCCCACCCCAAAAAACAGAAAAACCTCCTGGGGCCCTGGATGGCTCAGTTGGTTGAGTGTCCAGACTTCAGCTCAGGTCATGATCCCACGGTTTGTGAGTTCAAGCCCCGTGTCAGGCTCTGTGCTAACAGCTCAGAGCCTGGAGCCTGCTTTGGATTCTGTGTCTCCCTCTCTCTCTGCCCCTCCCCTGCTCGTGCTCTGTTTCTCTCTCTCAAAAATAAACATTAAAAAAACAAAAACAAAAGCAAGCTCCAACATACATTAACGTGAGCAAACCAGAACTGCTTCCAGACTGAAGACAGGACAGTGGTTTCTCCAAGCAGGACACACCAGTTGGTCACTAGCTCCGTCAGTTTTCACCTTAAATAACTTGTCATCCCTTCCCATCTCCACTGGACGCGACTCCCACCACCCTTGCTTCCTGGACGACTGCACTGCTTCCTGCCCCATCATGAGTCCCCAGCACACACCCTGAGGGCTGCCAGCAGATGCCACCCAGGAGGACGGAGGAAGGACGACGTACAGCTTTGATTTCAGCTCGGTCATGATCTCACGGTTAGTGGGATTGAGCCCTGCGTCCCTGCTTGGGGTTTTTTCTCTGCTCGGGGATTTTTCTCTGCTCCTCCTCCCTGCTCTCTTTCTCAAAATAAACATTTTTTAAAAAAATTTACGTGAAACCAAACACTAATAGGTGCTAAAATGAAAGACTAAAAAAATGTCTTCTGGCTTGCAAGACAGAAATAGGGGGACTGACTGGTGTATCAGGGTGATGCTGGCCTCAGAATGAATTAGGAAGTGTTCTGTCCTGTTCTATTTTTGGGAAAATGTTTGAGAAGGATGGTATTAGCTATTCTTTATTATGCTAGGCAGCAAAAAACAGGATTTTTGAATGTATCTAATTCAGTGTAATAACAACTGCATCACTGCTTTTGTTGTAAAGCTTTACCGACACAGTAAAAAAAGAAAAAACAACAAAGTTTTCTAAAACTGAGACTGTTGGCTAAAGTGTCAGTGTTTTCACTGTTATAATTTCAGTGTTAACTATGATTTTGGGGCAAGGTTCTTTTATCTTAAAAGACATCACATAGCCTTAAGAAAACAATGGAGTGAGGCGGTTATTATCAAAGCTGCTGAGATCACAAAAGGAGAGAGAACCAGACATGAGTCCCCCACGGATGGACTAGCCACCACCACCAGTGATGAAATGCTCTAACAAAACAGGTAAAGAAACAAAACCGTAATACCAACTGATGAAGGCCGAGAATGCAGGAGAATGCGGTGAAGGACACCACGTGAATGCGTTCAGCAAAACCCAGCCTGGGGACACCCTCCAGGGCCAATAATCTGGTTCTTCCAGGTGAGTTACAAGGAAAAAGATACGTAGATACAAACACTTGTCATGAGACTTGGTGACCAATTACAACATATGGAGCCAGCCTGAATCCAGACTATACTGTTAAATTTTTAATAAGACAATTAGAAATTTGATGATTGAGGAATGATGATTAATGATGTTGAGGAAGTGCTGTCAATTTTTAAAGGTACTGTGGTTGTGTAAAAATAGAAGGTATTCTATTCAAACATAAAATGTATTTAAGGCATTTATACGTGAAATTACATGAAGTCTGGCACTAGCATCGAATTGACCTGGAGTGGCTGGGGGCAAGGTGAAAAAAGACTGGCAAATGACCTGGTAACTGTGAAAGCTGGGGGTGAGGGGACCAGGTCATTAGATACCAGACTCTTTCCACTTTCGTGTTATGTTCGAATTTTTCCCTAAGAAAAAGTAGAAAATCAAACCAAAACAGGAGAAGGCATTAGGACAGGTCACACCAGGAGACCGTGTATCTTGGTATTCCTGGGTCCTGAGTTTTGTGACATGCACTTGGCAAGGTTTTTTTCCCTAGTAAAAGGAATTGTTATGCTTTTAAAATGCTTCAAAATCATTTCCAAACACTGTGAATATTGCTTTAAAATGTACTAGGGACTTTAATAAAACAGCATTTGATATCTTTGTCCTTCTAAGCAATTTCTCTTCCATCATGAGGGAATGGGAAAGCTCCATTTTCAATGGTTGTGGGTCATTTTTCTGAAAATAATTTTTGCAATTAGGTATTTGTAGCTTGGAATGATAAAGGTGCAAACAATATATTGTACAGTGTGCTTCTCTAAGAGAAGCCAAAGACATTTTTGAATGAGATTGCAAAACCTTGCATTTCCTGGATCAGAACACGCCATGTTAACTTATGAGGAGGTAGGCATGTTCCAAAACACCCCAAGGCTCACACTCTAACAAACACAGGGCACATTTTTAAGAGTGCCCATCCCATGTAATCTCGAGACTGTGGCCAGGCACCATTCACAGCTGAACAGAGGCCGCCAGGGGTGCTGCCAGCTGGGGTAGAGCTAGGAGCCACACCCCCCATGAGAAGCAGGGAGATACTTCAGTGTGCACTACAGAAAGGACTACACAGGGGCGCCTGGGTGGCTTAGTCGGTTAAGTGTCCGACTTTCACTTAGGCCATGATCTCGCGGTTCATGGGTTCGAGCCCCGCGGTCGGGCTCTGTGCTGACTGCCAGCTCAGAGCCTGGAGCCTGTTTCAGAGTCTGTGACTCCCTCTCTCTCTGACCCTCCCCTGCTCACGCTGTCTCTCTCTCTCTCTCTCTCTCTCCTAGAAATAAATAAAACATTAAAAAAAAATTATAAAAAAAAAAAAAGAAAGGACTACACAATAACTGGAAACTAAAAATCAGAGTAGCCGGGAATTATTGCACCCAGTACCTATGGACCGCCCACAGTGCTCTGGGGCATTTCCAGGAGGAAGCCGGCGGCCCCCAGAGTCCAGCCCACTCTCTGGCCCTGGCCTCCCTGGCTCCTTCCCGCTGAAGTCTAGCAACCATGCAGCCTCACAGAGGTCTGGACGCCACCTGTCCCCTCCTCTCCCACCCCCCCCATAGTTCTGTCCATGGCCACGCCTGGATTCCAGGGTCTGGGACACAGCCCCACCCCTGCAAACACCTGGAACTCCCTGCTCCTCCCCCAGCCCCACCACCCAGTAACCCTCCAACACTAGTTCCTTCTTGCCAGAGCTGAGCAGCAGCATGTTGCTGCAGAAACAACCACACGTCCTGACTTCATTTGCGATCAGGACCCTGAATTGTAAACAGGCTTTGGCATTACTCTCGATTGCAACTACTGCCGTGCAGGCACCTTCTCCCTCCTCAGAATGCCTGTGTCACAGATTCTCTTTCTTGAGACTTGCTGGCTCTGCCCCCATCAGCTAATGATCTCACTTCTCTGGCCGACAGAGCGGATGTCCTCAGTTGGGCATTCCCTGTGTGTCCCTTCTCCTGGCCCCACCACTGCCTCTGCCAGGTGTGCTCTTTTCGCCTTCTAGGCCACCAACCCTTTTCTCTATCCTGCTCCTTCTTTGTGATATAGTCTATCCTGAGAAAAAACTGACAGCACGTACCCCTTTCTCGATTCTCTGCCATCCTGGAATCATGGCCTCGTTATCTGAGCATGCTAAGTACGTGCCCTCCTCTGCTCCTGTGTCTGGGAATCTCTCCCCTTGACCCCTGCACGATGGGCTCCTTGCCATTCAGGTCTCAGCTTCGACACTGCCTCCTTGGGGGGTGTAGATACGGTCACATGCTGCCCAGATCCCCCTCAGGACCCAGGAACTGGTTCTTAGCTGCAGGGGGTGCTGCCGTCAGTTGTCCAGGCTCTTCAGGAAACCGCCCTGGATAATGCCCTCATGCTCTAGATGCCCTCACAATCCCACTTCTCCCCTGCCTGATGCCAAACCCTCCTCTCTCACAGGGGTGCCCCCTGGGGCTCCCTCATAAGCGTCTGCACGCAAACCTGGGACATCCATCCGAGCTGTCACCCCTTGCCTCTGTCACCTCACCTCGCTGTAACTCTGCACGGCTAGAATGTGGGTTCCAGCAGAGCCGGGAATTGGTGTTGCTCATCTCTGTACCTGGAGAGCCCACACCAGGCGCTCAGCAGACACAGCTGCTGAAGGCATGAGGGGGCTCGGGGTGCCCGCAGTCCCTCTGGTCTTTCTTATAGGGTTGTATACAATTCTAGAGAACATATGTGACGTGGTGTTTCCCCAGCACCTGGTGCACACTAAGCACTTTCTGAAGGCACCAAGATAAAGTTACCGCTTTTAACCTTAAGCCTTCCTTCAGGGAGTAATATGAAAATCGAAGAAAACGCAGAACCAGGTGAAGTGACTGATGGACTGCAGTCAGAACAAAGGTGGGGAGAGAGTAAAACCTGATACCATCTGACAAACTGCATTTACAGATGAAATACAAACAGAAGAGGGACAGAGCGGCTGAGAGGAAGCTAAGTGGCTGTGTGACAGAGAAGGGAACTCAGAAGAGACAGGACACAGGGCCTGCCCCCACCCTGCCCCACAGTCGCCACCTCAGTCCCTGCAGGAACAATGGCCCACACCCCCCACCGCCCTTCAGGAGTTGCGTGCACAGCGTGCCACGCTGCAGCTCTACTCACAGGAGACGTGCTTTCTGGTGCTTTAAAGGTAGAAGTACTTTTAGAAATGTCTGCTCTTGTATCTGCAGCCGCTCCCAGGGACAAACATTCCAAGTAATCAGGCGGGGGAATGACCACACTGCTTTTCTCGGATAAGTTCACCGTGCTGATGCTTCTCACTGGCGCTGGGCTAACAAGCAACAGGTAGAGAACGTGAGTTACATGATATCCCGCCATCTGAGCCCCAAACATCCTGAACATCCTATGGCCAAAACTACAACAGATTAACATTCATACAGGTTGTGAGGAGGAGAGTATGTGCAATGTACCTCTAGGTAAAAAGTACTGTCATGTTTTCACTGGTTTATGAATGTGCACTCAAACGAAAACGAGCTTAATTAGGGGCTGGATCTTGATTAATTCAAGGAGATCAATAAGAAAATGAAAACTACAGCAAAGGCTGTAGCAAAAGTGCTGAACACTTCAGATTAAAAACAGAAACAAAAAAGCCTCAGCATTTTGACATCGTAAAATGTCAAAATTTTTATTTTTGGCCTAGTGGTAGCTGAGCTAGTCTGCCAGCGAGGAGGATACACAGATGACATGGACCAGGACTTGGGGGGCTTGAGGGCATCAAGTGTGGTGCTCAAAGGTCCACCGGGACGGCTGGACGGGGTGCAGGATTTCCCTGAGATGGAACCACCGAGGATGGGGTGGTTTCGGGTAAAGATGAGAAGGGCAGTCTGGAGGGGTCACTTCTGAGGACCCCACGGGGCAGCTGACCACAACTGCCCAACACACACAGAAATGTTCACAGCCAGGTGTGAGAAAGACCTTCCTGGGTTCTAGCCTTGGCTCCACCTTTCTGTGCCTTGGTTTCCTCAATTTCAAAGTGGCGACCTACCTCATAAGGCTGTTCTGAGAATTAAATCAACTGGTCAGTATAAGGCATGTTGGCACTTGCTAAGCGGTGATAATGATGACGGTCACCTTGGATTTAGTAACCAGTTGGGAGGGGGGTGTGGTGGGTGGTTCCAGAGGGCTGGCGGGGTGAGGAGCAGAGTTTGGGGGTGTGCCCTCACAGCAGAAGCCACAAGGGAAATAGCCATGGGGTAGTNGGGGGGTTCCCTGTGGGGCTGCTCCACATCCAGACAGAATTCTGATATGGCCGAAAACATGTGGTCAAAGGAGAGTTTGGGGTCACTGGGAAACAGGAGCCACTATCAGGTCCTACCTTGGTGTGGGCACAGTCATGGCCTCCTTTGCATCTTCTTCCAGCAACTTCGTGTAAGATGCTGGGAACCAACCCCTCCTGTGGGTGAGATGTGAGAAAAAAACCTGATTGTGGGGTCAGCCGCAGACAAGCAGGCAATAAACGCATGATGGGAGGACTTGGGGCAGCTCCGGGGCAGACCGGTCCCTTTTCACCACATCACACGATGAGTATTTTATATACAGCATCTGTTTTATTTGGATTTCCTTTTTGGCTTTTTTCCACATTTATTTAATAGGTGAATAATCTACACAGAAAACTGATTTAACCAGCTTCCAGTAAAGCCTGTGCAACTACTCATTGAAATGATAACATTGGCCTTTAAACTACTGGTGGGATAAATCTTAAGAAAATCTATCTGATGTGTTGATTATCCTTGAGAAATCCAAAGTCACATAAAAAAGTATTTAAACCACTTTCTGAGGTGACTTCATATAATCAATTCAAGAATCCCACTCGCCTGTAGATGCACAGACGTACAGAAAACAGTCCATGACAGAGTAACTCTGATGAACTAAACTAGAACCGTAACTAAAGTATGAACTTAACTTTGGCAAAAATGCTGCCGTGACCACAAAGACCCTGCCCCTCAAAGGAGATACATCAGTTCCCGGAAGCAGCGGGTGGTCCTGACTCCCACGTGGGCAGGATCTACCCTGAGACTTACACTTTGGTGGTGTCGTGCTCCCCGTAAAGCCAGCCGTCCTTCTCTTCAGGGACAAGCAGTGTGAGGACATCTCCCTGGGCGAAGCTAAGCAAGCTCTGGTTTGCGCCTGCGGTGTGTGGGAAGATGGTTCTCACCTTCTGCTTCTTCATCATGTTCAGTCCGGTTGCGACAGAAACCGATCGCTGTAAACTGGGATCATCTGAAGAATCTGTTAAAAGTGAGCACAGAAGTGATCACTTTTCAAGGAGTGATAACATGGTAAATTCACACCAGCAAACCCCAGAAAGCCACCCACTCCTGTCTGCCAGCATCCCTTCCGCTGCAGCTCCACGTGCTCTATTTCTGCGCCTTAGTCTTTGCCTGGACCGACAGCCGGACGGAGACAGTGAGGAGCAGAGGCAGAACTGCAGCCAGAGGCCCCTCACGGAGGAAGACCCTTGAGGCTGCCCACTCTTCCCCAGGCGGAGAGGACACAGAGTTGCCAAGCCTCACCCGCGCTTGGATTTAGTCAGAGGCTGGCTGATGCATCACTAGAGGGTCTGAGGCTTTCCTCGAGCTCCTCTCCCAACGCGAATCCCAAGGCAGGGAGGGCCATCAACTCAAACCCCACTGCCCACAAGCTGGGCCACAAAGAACAAGAGGAGACTGGACACGCAGCTGCCCCCGCCGTGCTCATTTACTGAACCCTCCCTAAGCAGAGCCATCCATGCTTTGGATGGTTCACAGCTTCTGAGGGAAGGAGTGGTTATCATCTACAGTGACTCGTTGGGATCACACATGGCCTCACTGGACACCGGACGTGGGTGGCCTGACGCCACGGTCTGGAATGCACTATGTGAAGCACGGAGCTGTACATTTCTGTCTCCATTCAAGCGTGAGCTGACACCTACCACCCCAAAGAAACAAAACTGCCATTCTGAAAATCTCTCCCATCTCACCCAGCGCTGCATGGTCTGGGTGGCTCTCTCTAGCACACAGCTTGAACGCCATGACTTTCATACAATGGAGCCCGTGAGACACCTATCACAGAGAGAGGGGTCTCTGGTGTCAAAAACTCTGTGCACAGAGCGCAGCCTAACCGAAGCCGCCTGAAATGCCTGCAAACAGTAACTGGTCCTGATTTATTGAAACAGCAACAGAAATTTAAGCAGTGAAGTGTCCAGAAAGCATGAAGTTCTCTGTTAGAGATGATTAAAAACACTGATTACAATTCAAACTAAACCTACTGATAAGATTAATAACCATAATTTTGTCATGGGAACTTTTATAGTTTGTTTTATTGAAAAAAAATTTTATTGCAATCGCCATGGCTCAGTATGGAGGCTCTTTGTATATTGTATTTTAAAATATAACAGCTTTCTTTTTTTTAATGTTTTATTTATTTATTTTTTGAGATAGAGACAGAGACAGTGTGAGCAGGGGAGGGTCAGAGAGAGAGGGAGTCACAGAATCTGAAGACAGACTCCAGGCTCTGAGCTGGCTGTCAGCAGAGAGCCCGACATGGGGCTCGAATCCACGAACGTGAGATCATGACCTGAGCCAAAGTCGAATGCTCAACCAACTGAGCCACCCAGGTGCCCATAAAATGTAACAACTTTCCATAGCACAGTTACTCTATATAAACATGAATCAGTACATGGAATTAGTATGTGTTAAAGAATGTGTCACTTATAAAATGTCTTATGGTTTTATAATAAACCATACCTTTATTTATTTTGAAATGTAAGTTCCAATATGGCAATGCTGAATGTGTGCTACATGTTGATTTACCTCATGGTAACATTTACCCAAAATAGTTATTAAAAAATTTTAAAAAGCTACTTTAAAAAGAAATCAAAATAAGTATCTTACCTGTTGAATTCTTTATCTTTTCTGAATTCTGTGCAACTGTTGTTGGGTTATTAAACATATCAATCAAAGGACTGGTATACGCTCTGGCAGAAGGAGCTGGGGGCACCTTTGGTGAATATTTAGAAAGGGTGTCATAATCTTTCCCAACCTGTGAAAAATTCCTTATTAGTTTAAAATTAGTGTAACAAAGCAATGGACTTACAGAGATTTCCAGGGCTATTGGAACATGTTTTAAATTCTACTTTCTTCCCAAAATTCTCTTAGTTGGATGGTAATGCCCTATTCTGAATTATTTCAAGATTATCACAGTCTTTTCTTCATTTGTCTTTTTTTCTTTTTTAAAGGCAGTTACTCTCCATTTCCCACCATCCCCTGGCAACCACTAATCTACTTTCTGTCTCTATGATTTTAGGATCCCCTCTAGGTCTACAGGATTGGCCTTCTTGGCTACAGGATTCTACATTTAAAACAATTTTTCCCAAGAATTTTGAGTGCATTGGTCCTTTAATTTCTAACATCTTGTTTTGGTAACAAGAAATCTGGTACCATTAGTGTTCTCTTTGTGAGTCATCTATTTTCCCCCCACTTTGAAATTTTTAGAATTTTCTCTTTGCCTCTTTCTGCAACTTGACCACGATCTGTTGAAGTTTTGTTTTTTTCCTCTTGTCCAGGCTCACTCACTCTGTGTTAAAGAGCAGGCAGATCTATTGCAGTAATCTCTGCAGGGACCATAGTCAGAGAAGCAGAGGGGCAGAAGTGGCTGGGCTTGAATATACTTTGAGGGTGGAAACAAAAGGGCATGCCCGTGAGTTGGAGGGTTGGCTGTGACCCGACAGAGGAAGGGGGGGTGTCCACATTTGTGCCTGAGCTACTGAAAGGATGGAGCTGCCATTTCCTGGATGAGAAAGACTGGAGAAGCATGTTCAGAGTGAGAAAATCAATCGTGTGGTTTTGGACAAGCTGAATTTGAGATCCCCGTTAGACATCTAGTGATTATGAGAAGGCAACTGGCTATCTCCAACCTGTCTATCATTAAGTTTACAGCCTCTTTTTTTCTGTTTTTGTTCAGTGTTTTGGGAGAGCTCTTTGGCTTAATTTTCTAAGCAGTTCCATTCTGCTAACAAGCCTGTCTACTGGTGTGGGGTTTTCTTGTGTCTTTTTGTTTTGTTTTGTTTTGTGGAGGGAAGAAGGGGAAGGAGAAATTTAAAAACCTGTTTTAGGAAATTTTTAAGCAAGTGCAAAAGTAGGAAGAACAGCATAAATCTTCATGTACCCAACACCCTGCTTCAACCATTACAAATTTATGGCCAATATTGTTTCATATATGCCACACCCATCTTCTCCCATGCCTGGATTATGCTGAAGCAAGTCCCAGACATTTCAATTATAAATAATAATCTAATTTTTACTTTCCAAAATCTCTAGTTGATTCTTCCCTGGCATGTAGTATCTTTTCCTCTCGTTCTAAAGATTTCTCCTTCCCTATTTCCTCTGTTACCTCCAATATTGGTCGTTCTGGTTTTTTTTTTTTCCTTTCAGTGTATCTTTTTATGATACTGGTTTTCCTCACTTATTTGGTGTTTCCTGGTTGTCTGTCTACCTTTGTAGCATATTGCATTCCTTATTCTTTTCCCTCTTTATGGCAGTCTGGATCTTGCCTGCTCTCCTTATCACAGACTACCCACAGTGAGGTGGGGGACACAGGAGATACTCCCAGGAGCCTGCTCGGCCTCCGCAATGAAAACACAGTGCTTTGTCCTGTAGACCAAAGCCCCTGCTGCCTACTGTTCAGTACAAGTGGGACAGTGGGGGAGAAACCGACCAACTTAGAGGATGCAAATCATACAAGAACACAACATCCCGGGTTCTCTGCCACTTCTTGCAAACCATTGGCTCTGAGCTTACTGCGCTGCCCTTTGCTGCAGTCTTGCCCTGCACATGCTCAGAGCTAAGGTTTCCTTCTCTTTTGATTTTCCGCACACCGATCCTTTCTCTTAGACTCCTTCAGTGTTTCTGACCCAGTACCAGCATCTTCTCTTATTCCCCATGCAGTTACGGATCTATTCTGTAGGCTTCTGACTGGTCTTTAGCATCTCTGCTGTGTCATTTCAGAAGTGAGGGTGGACTCATGTATCCAAACTACCCATTGGATCCAAATCTCCACACAACATTTGAGCAAAGTAATAAAACCCAGGTTCAAAGAACAGTAAACTACAATGCTTGACTGCATTACCTTGAATACTGTGGTGGCTGTATTTTTTTTTTTCAGTACCATATTATGTTGTGATGAATGGCAGCAGAGTTTTGCTAATTATTCTCTAAGACACCTACACTTCCTTCACTGGGAATAAATTTACAAATGTGGAATCATTACAATTAAAAACAGTAACAATAACAGTTTCAAAACAAAGATAACAGTGCTATACATAGCACTACACAGTGCCAAGTGCTGCACAGCCAGTGTCAAATCTGAAGGCAAGGGGATAAAGTGAGAAAAGGCTGGCCCTAGAATAAAGGAGGACCTGTGATTCCTACTAACAAAGGCCTTGGTCCTCCGTGCAAATTTGGCCCAAATCATATTAGGAAATACACAAATGAAACCTTGGGGAAACCTTGGGGAGAAAATCAATGCCTACCATGTGGCTTCTCTCGATCATTGGTGAAGGCTGAGGCGTTCCAGACACTGGGGTAGAGACTGGGGTCTTTATCTCTTCTATCATATTCATTATTTTCTCAGGCACTTTCGTAGCATCGCCACAGGTCTCCTGCCACCTAGGCAGTTTGGAATTGAGTAATTCTGCAGACTATAAATCCAAAAGAAACATAACTAAACACAAATGTGTATTGCTCAAAGAGCTGAGAAAAGTTACATGAACTATCAGTGATAATGCTTTTCTGGCTTACTATCACAAGTGTGAGACTTTGTGTTAAAATCCAGGGAACATTTAAGCATCTATGAGCATCTGCCCTGGGTTATTGACTGAGAAAGACTAGGCTCCTTTTCTACAGGAGCTCCCCCACTCCCGCAGTGTGAATGTAGGGTTGAAGACTAGGACAAGGATTGTAAATGATGAAGAACAAGCTCAAACACCAAAAGGGAGAGTTGAGCAATTTTATTAAGCCCTACTATTTCCCCAGTGACCCCAGAAATGCCAATCAGTGCTTTCTTCCTCTCACTACTGAGAGAGGGTGAAGCCCTCACTCCAAACCTCCTATGTCCTCAGACTATAACCCTGACACACCAACTGCTTGGTGCTTTAACCAAGGAGCCCCTGAAAGGCCTGGGATGCCATAGCCAGGAAAATGGAATGCACAAGAGCAGTTTTCAGAAAGGTGACGGGGTTGCCTGGGTGGCTTAGTCGGTTAAGCGTCCGACTTTCGCTTAGGTCATGATCTCGCGGTTCATGGGTTCGAGCCCCACGTCGGGCTCTGTGCTGACTGCCAGTTCAGAGCCTGGAGCCTGTTTCAGAGTCTGTGACTCCCTCTCTCTCTGACCCTCCCCTGCTCACGCTGTCTCTCTCTCTCTCTCTCACCCCTAGAAATAAATAAAAAAATTAAAAAAAAAAAAAAAAAAAGAAAAAAGAAAGGTGACAAGACTTCCAGTAGAGAAAAGAAGTAGACTTAGTTTATACTAAAAAGCACAGCTGGGATCCAAAGTTGAGCATAAGAAAGGATCTGCCACCAACTAGAGCTCTCTGGAAACAGGCCAGGTTGCCCTGTGCGACAGTGAGTACCCCTCAATGGTAAGGCTTTGCCGTAGGAAGAGAGCTTTATGGTCACTTGGCCTATGACCCTGGCCCAGCAGGGCACCCTCACTGAAGAAAGAGACTCTGCCAAAACTAGTACACATGCGCTGTTGACAAAAGTGATCATCTTATTAGATGCAATTCTTTCCTGTAACAATGTTAGATCTTAGGAATTTAAATTTGGTAGATGAATAGTCCTGAAAGTTACAAAAACTTTACAGAATACATAACATTTGACTGATGAATACAGATAGGGCCAAGTTTCTTCCCCCTGAAAAACAGGAAATTGCCTTATATGCAAGTGCTTACAAAGCTTCTACCATGGAGCACTCTCTAAATTACATTATAAATAACAATGAATATTTGACTTCACTCAATGCTAATTTTGGATGCTTACACAGTCCCAATATTATTTATAATTTTAAAAAAAACAAAGAGGAAATAACGTATTTTGTAATGATTTCTGTAGTATAACCTCACAACTGTATTGCTGGAAGGAAGGCCGTAAAGCCAGTCATTCAGTTGATGAGATCACAAGGAAACACTTGAGGAGGATAAAAAAGTTAACCACACAACTGTCTTGATGCTGGGACAGAACTTCCAGGGACACCTCTGAACGTGGACTCCTGAGGTGACCGTCTCAAACCACCCAGGTGGGCTGGACTTGGCGCCCACTGGGACCCATCCCATGGCTCTGGTGAAGACACTGATGCTGAGGGTGCATCAGAAAGAGTCTGAGAAAAGCAGACTCACAGGTGAGAAAAGAAAACATGCTATATCTCAATTATTAAACATTATTTTATGAAAGATTTTAAATATGGATAGATCACTTAAATATTATAAGCAACATGTGACCATTTCGTCCACATTTCTGAAAGTTTACATATTTAAGTTGGCTAAGACTATTTCTTTGGAATCTTCTCATTGGCAAAATAGGCCCATGGCTTTACACTGAGGCACATATGGAAGGTAAGTCATTTCTAGGGCATTTGAATATGAAATTATTAATAATGCAACACAACTTATCATGATGAACCCACCTGTAAATGATAATAATGCAAGTGATTTGCAAAGCTACAGTGTTTGTCAACTAGAAAGCAGAAGCGCCTTTTCTCTTCAAGCAGAGCTTCTTTGCACCCATCTGCAATAAATTTCTGGATGTCGCTCTGGCGAGAAGTAACAGTTTCTACATACTAGAAAAATAAATAATAATTATATAAGTATGACATGAGGAATCAAAGAGCTGCACAGCCAGACATTTATCATCTACCATCTTTACACTTGGTTTATTCTGATAATGGAGTAAATGCTAAATGCAGATAAACATTAGATAAAATAACAAAGTTGTAGCCTGACCTGAGCAGGTATCATCATTCTCATTAAGATCATTCTGACTCAAGTGCAGAAGCATGTTGCCAAAGGCCTTCTACTCTGTGCTGGGCAATTTGCACAAAATATTACTTTATGTTTCAGGGACAGGATTGTGTTCTATTGGAAAATCAAAGGCTTTAGAACCAGAAAGTTCAACTTCAAACCCCAGTTCATCCATATGACATAGCCTAAGTCTCATTTTTCTTCATCTGTAAAATGGGGATAGTAATGCTAATCATGGTGTAGGATAGTAATGCTAACCACCCTCCCCCTAATTGGGAGAAAATGCCAATGTTCTTAGGAGGCTACTAATCTCAACTCTGGAAAACTCTGTAGCCTTAGAGGCTCATACCAGGTCAAAAATGCTCATTTTTAACTTCAGCAGTAGCACAGCAGTGAGCAGATGAAATACAGGCTGAGTGAGTTAAGTAAGCTTCCCTGTAAACTGCACAAATCAGCAACAATAAAATAAAGAAGTGCTGAAAAGTTCACCTCAATTTCTTTGTGTTCATATTTGAGTGCATTTCGTCCTCCTTGACTTTTCCTTCTGATCTTCTTCAGCTCAGCTTGAGATTTCTCCAAAGAATCTAATTTATTCCTATGTTCTGTTTGGTATCTTTTAAGAGTTGCCTGTAAATGAAATGTGCTTGTTTTAGTGTATGCCATACAAACTGTTGGGCAGTTACTTTTGCCAGTATTTCCACTGGACGTGGCCCTGCACACCCTCACTTCATAATGTTCCCTCCCTTCCACTTCAACGTATGGCTTTGTCCTCAAGTTCCCTGTTCACAGAAGGAGCCACTGACCACAAGAGCAGCTCCTGAAGGATAACAATGTCTTTTCTTCTTTCCTCCAATGTTTTAGCACACTGAGTGGTAAGTGCTTTGGTGAATTAAAAAACAATATTAAATCACATGTTCCTGTTTTATGACTTAACCATTTTAAGAAACAAACTTAACGAATGCAATCACATTCGATTATTTTGAGTGCTGTGTAGCAAAGTGTTTGGGGAGCCTAACAGAACTAGGTTAGGATTCTGGCATCATCCTTCAATTCCTGTGTGATCTCAGTAATTACTTAATTTCTCTAAAACCCATGTTCTCCCTTTAATCTGTACAGTGAGGATAAGAAGAGTACCTACATTATGGAGTTTCTATATGGATAAATATCAGATAATGTATGGAAAATGCTTGGCATTATACCTACATCAGCAGCTGTAGGTGGCCGTCCTCCAGAGTGAACAGGGCACATGCACACAGGGCAGCAAGGTGATGTCAGGGTCAGCTACACTGCTTACTCCCACATGGGGGTCTTGGTGAGAAGAGGGCTTTGGGTGGCAAATAAAGCAGCTACTCTACAGCAGGTAAGGGAGGTGGAAAGAGCCCTGTATGACAGGGCTGGAGGATCAGGCAGAAGGAGAAAACTGCTGGAATCATTAATACTGGGTGACAGGCAAGGGACATCATGCAGGAGCAGTCTTTGATGACTGGGAGAACACCAAGCACGTCTCCTGTCCTCAAGTGCTGGTTTGTAAGAGCAACAGCTGCACTAATACAGATGCAGATGCCATTCCCATGTGCGTGTTCTTTGAAAATAATGCTTTCTATGGGGCGCCTGGGTGGCTTAGTCGGTTAAGCGTCCGACTTTCGCTTAGGTCATGATCTCACGGTTCGTGGGTTCGAGCCCCGCGTCGGGCTCTGTGCTGACTGCCAGCTCAGAGCCTGGAGCCTGTTTCAGTCTGTGACTCTCTCTCTCTCTGACCCTCCCCTGCTCACGCTGTGTCTCTCTCTGTCTCCTAGAAATAAATAAAACATTAAAAAAATAATAATAATTATGAAAATAATGCTTTCTAGAAGCAGGATCCCTTGCAATATTTTCCTCCATGCTTTTTAATAAAGATCCTAGGTGTTAATGCAAACAGGGCACTCAGCTGGAAGGCACCTTGTCTATTTCACACATTTGTGTATATACTCAACACTGTCCATATTTGCTGCTGCTGGATTAACAGTGAAACAAAGTTCTCCTAGGGCTAGGAGATCAGGCAAGTGCAGCCTTCTGGAAAAGCCAGGTCCCCATGACCCACACCTACCTCTACCCATGGAGGTGGAGCAAAACCATGTACTCACATTCATGTATTTTACATCAAGTTCTGTCTTCTTCTCCAGCTCATGTATAATCTCTTTATGGAATTTTTTGAACTTTTAACAAAAGCAAATGAAAAATTCACATCAGATTTGAGACTTTAAGCAAAATAAACTTTAAATATAAAATAAATATATTTTATAAGCATAAAAATAGTTCACATACGTTTTCATCAAGACTCTCATTGAGTTTCTTGTGGGTACTTGAAATCTCTATGAGAACATGGCCTGTGAATAAAACCAGATGTTAGGGGGGGAAAGCCACTGTGTGGATTTTGTAAAGATATTAAAGAAAGTAAAATAATAGAACGAAGCACAATCTATCACCACGCTCAACGCCTGGAAGCATCAGGCCCTGTGGCCTGTCAGAACACTGCCTTCATGCCCATGGCAGAGCGGGCTCTAGTGGGACATAGCCCCTAGCAAACTCTACAACACTGTTCACCGAAAGAATGTCAACTTTGTCTTCAAATTCACATCATGCTTTCTATATTTACTCCCTCCCTAAGCTGAATCTTATTTATCTGATTTAATTTTTAAATTCACTTACAAAAGATTATCATGGTCATTATAGTAACTAACTATAGGAACAAATGACTTATTTTTATCTAATCCCCAGAGTAATCTGATTATCTGTCAGGCATAAAAGATAAAGGGTTATTTTTTCTCTTGTTCTTATATCCTTTTGGAAAATATTAATTTCATGGGAAAATGCAGCAGGGACAGTGCTATGCCTTGTACCTCCCGGGACGACACCAAGTCTCTGACACAAATACAGTCACAGGATGGAAGAGAGTGTGCCAGGACTAAGGAGCCTTACTCCAAAAGCAGCAGGACAATCACTCTATTTACAAAGCACATCTCTGGCAGTTTGAGGCAATGTGATAGACATGTTGACCATGAGGTACCTACTGGGATATCCAGGTGGACATACATGTTTAGGAAGGGGTTGAATTTCTTCAACTCTGATAAAGGTGAACAAGAGACTCTCTCTCCCTGCTCATTTATCTTTGGGAACCAAATGGGTCTGATACCTAAGACCTGGCAGATATGGAATCATCTGGAACAACCACCAGATCATACTAAATAATAACAAAATGTGCTGGGTAGGTCCTCCTACAGTTCAGTATATAGGTAAAAACAAATTCCTTGCATGAACTGAAAGGCTGTAGATGAAGGAGAATTTAAATTAAGACTGTGGTGAATATGGGAAAAGAGAAAGAATACCAACTAGACTATAACTTCAGCTGTCACCTTTACACAAATGATACTACAGTGCCCTGTTCTTGAAAAAGTTTAAGACTGACTCTCAAGTGGTCTCGTTTCTCCCCACAATTCAACTCTTTCCTGGGGCACCTGGGTGGGTGGCTCATTCAGTTGAATATCTGTCTCTTGATACTGGCTCAGGTCATGATCTCACAAGTTCATGAGACTGAGCCCAGCATCTGGTTCTGCACTGACAGCATGGAGCCTGCTTGGGACTCTCTCCCTCTGCTCCTCCCCCACTTGCACACTCTCTCATGCACACTTTCTCTGAATAAACATTTGAAAAACTTAAGAAAAAAGAAGAAAAAGAAATTCAACCCTTTCCTGAACATGTATGTCCACCTGGATGTCCCAGTAGGCACCTCATGGTCAACATGTCTTAAAAGTGAGCTCACCCCATATTCTCTAATCCCAGCTCTTGGCTGCCAGCTAGCCAGTCACAAGGGGTTGACACTTCACCCATGTGTCACACTCAACGAAAAAGATGCTTTCTCTTGTGCATGTGGTCTTGGGCCTAGAAGGGTGAAATCATGCCTCTGACTCATCCTGCTTCCTAGGGCAACAAATGTTCTGGCCCTTCCCTGCCCGTGGAGAAGGTATGTGGAAATGACATGTGAAGTTTATGTGCACACAATCATCTGTCCAAGTGGGGTGGGGAAGAGCCATCCTAGTCTGCCTCCCCGCTCCCAACACATTCAAACCCACCAGTTGGACTAGGTGTCTCCCCCTGCCCATCATTTCTCTTAATTCCCAGATTGTTCTTGTCTGGATCTTCTTCCTCACAGGTGCCAGAGATCCCTCAAAACCAGCTATAACATGTCATTCTCCTGGCTGCCGCCCCATGGTGTCCCAGATAAACCACTTCCTCGGCATGAGCCCACTCTAAACAATGCTGCTTAAAATAACCATGGCATGTGGTGGGGACAGAGACTCTCCTATAAGGAGATAATCTTACAAAGTTATAGCCAGAGAGCTTGTATGTCCCTAAGCCGCCTGTGATTCTAGGAACCTCTAAGAGAACAGCCTGCTGAATGAACCAGAGTGTGGGGGCAGACACATAGCCAGCATCATCCCCACCACACCAAGTTATCCAGATACCCACTCTCTATCCTTAATGACACTCACTGAATTTCTCCAATTACAATCTCCTAAAGCTCAATATGAAATAACTCAAGAGTTTTCACACAGGAAGCCTTCACATGACCAAGAATATAATTACATTAAATGTCATTTTATTGTTTAGTGATCTCAGACACTGAAATAGTCTCAGTTACTTTCACATCCATTTTTTTTTAAATGTTTATTTATTTCTTTGAGACAGAGAGAGATATACAGTGTGAGCAGGAGAGAAACAGAGAGAGAAACCTAGAATCTGAAGCAGGCTCCAGGCTCTGAGCTGTCAGCACAGGGTCCGATGCGGGGCTCGAACCCATGAACCACGAGATCATAACCCGAGCTGAAGTCAGACACTTAACCAACTGAGCCACCCAGGCACCCCTTTTCACATCCATTTTAAACCCATAAATAACTCTTGGCTAGAGATGGAAAATAACAACAACAAAAAAAACACCCCACTTCAATTACTTGAAAATTAAGCACTCTATTCTTGGCAAGTCAGATCTACTTTTTTTTTTAAAGTCTAAAAATAATTGTGCTTAAATCACTCAGTGTGATTCAGGCTAGAATCAAAGCACCTACATTTTTTTCCATATGGTCATGAACTTTACCTCCACAACCTTATATAATGTGGATCTCGAAGAAGCATGCTGCCAAAACAAAAGCTTGTGCTCCTGTGGCACTCTTGTGAAAGCCAGCACTGCTGAACCTGATGTTCGGCCTCGAGGCCCCTCCCGCCTCGCGGTTTTCTCCCTGTAGGCAGCTAGATGGAAAGGCTCACTGAAACAGCCCATTCACTCTGTGGCCAGGAGCGGAACACCTGACCATATCCTGGTTATTCCTGTCCCTTACAGTTCGTGGAATTTAAATGCTGACTTTATAGCAGCAGCCACGGAGTCCTTGGTCAAAACATCTTTACTGTGATTATGGGAGCTGCCAAAAGTGTATCTTGAAACACAAAATGAAAACAGCCTTTATGTTCAATCTACCGAAGTTTACTCTTAAATATAGCAAGTGTTCCTTTATGTCTGAAATGTGGCTTCACACACATTTGTTTACTCTTAGCCCTGTAACCTAATTTTTCAAAAATTACATTTGGGAAGAAAAAAACTTTTTTGAAAAGGAGGGTGGAGCACATCCCCGATTCTAATAGAGCAGAACTAAACACACGTCCAAACAGGAACCAATGTGCTGGTCCCAGAAATCACAGACCGTATGTACTGGACCAACAATTTCCTTTTTCCCTTTTAGGCTCTTAGTAAACATTCTGGGAAGAAATACCTAAGTACAGTAATATGACTCAGTCTGAATAAATTATATTCTTAAATAGCATTATTAAAGGATTCAAATATATCCATATTTCAAAATCATTAATTTGACCTAACTAAAAGTCGATGCTCACTATCAGTTTCAGGAGTTTTGAATAAACATGTTCAATAATTTGGACAATACTATATAAAGATACGAATCTAAGCTGAATGGATTTTAAAAGTTAAGTAACTAAAATTAAAGAGTATTACTGGTATGAACACATAAAAAGTTTTCATTTGAAATATAGATTACTTATTGGACTATTAATATATTTTCAACTAGATAATTCATTTTTTAAAAGTTTATTTGAAGGGCACCTGGGTGGCTCAGTTGGTTGAGTGTCCGACTTCGTCTCGGGTCATGATCTCATGGTTCCTGAGTTTGAGCCCCATGTTGGGCTCTGTGCTGACAGCTCGGAGCCTGCTTCAGATTCTACGTGTGTGTGTGTCTCTCTCTGCCCCTCCCCTGCTTGCACTGTGTCTTTCTCCCCCTCAAAATAAACAAACATTAAAATATTAAAAAAAAAAGTTTATTTGAGAGTGAGAGACAGTGTGAGTCTGGGGAGGGGCAGAGAGAGGAGAGAATCCCAAGCTGAAAGCACAGAGCCTGATGTCGGGGTTGATTTCACAAACTGTGAGATAATGTCCTGAGTGGAAATCAAGAGTTGGATGCTCAACCAACTGAGCCACCAGGCACCCAACAACTAGATAATTCTTCATCAATTCACAGTATAAATTTACAGAAACCAGATGGAGACTATTAACAGACATGAGTAGCACAGAACAGGTGCTCAATGTGTAGGCATACATACTCTTTTTTATATTTATCATGGATAATCAGAACACAGTATATCCAGAAAGCACAGAGCAATAATGGAGTGAGTCACACACTACTTCCTGTTACTTCAAGTGGAATCAGACAATAAAATGAGAGAGTAGAAACCAACCTACTATGGACCTAAAGTTACATACCATGAATTAAGGTAAAACCTGACCAAAAATGTCAATGGAAAAAGGATATACTTTTTCTGACAATTTTCAAAATATCAAATGTGATGAGGAGAAAATGTAATAGTAAAAGCAAACTACACACAGATAGCTATGTTAAATACACAAGTATGTATCCCACAGATTAGAGTCAGCAGCACTGAATTAGTACAGAGGCAGATTAGTAACCATGAACATGTGACTCAACTTGAAAGGCTTTACCAGCATCTAAGAATAGCCCTCAGTGGCTGCCCACCCACAGTCCCTGGATGCAAATGGAGGTGCTCTCTTCTGGTCAGTCTCTATACTGTACCAGTAAACAACGTGCATGTAGGGATAAAGCCAAGTAAGTGATAGGGTAAGCATTTCATCTAACATTCCTCCACAACTCTAGCTATCTGACTTAGCCAACTATAGTACCACAGTTCTAATTAATGTCTTGCATGGAGACTGTAATTATTCTACCACTGATCATGATTTATTCCATCCTATGAAAAACAAGTTGGACAAACAGAAGTTTACATTAGAATTATACAGTGTTCCAAAGTTCTTTCATAGTCTGAGGTAAAAGTAAAGTGCCAAGCAGCATCTGGCTTTCTTAAAAAAAGCCACTAGGGTAGCCACTATAAGAATAAAGTGCATATAACAACCAAGCAAACAGAGAGGGGAAAAACAATCAGTCAAAAAGAGGATAAGAGAAGAAATGAACACAGGACAGACAGTAGAAAGTAATTATACTGAATGTAAATGGACTATATAATCCAATTAGAACACAAAGACTGTTGGGATTAAAAAAAAAAAAAACCCAATTATATTTTGCCTAAAAGAGACTCACCTTAAATATAGGGATACAGAGAGTAAAAGGATGGAGTAACATATATAGCAGACACTAACCAAAAGAAAGCTGATGTAGGTATATTAAAACCAAACAAGACACAGTAAGTAGTCAAAGAGGGTGAAAAGCATTATTAAAATTAGACATAAAACAATGATTTCATAATAGGAAAAAGTTCATCTGGAAGGTGGGAAAACTTTTTATTTATATGCATCTATTAACATGGTCTCAACATATTTAAACTAAAACTGAATCATAAAAAGAAATAGATAAGTCAATAATAATTGCAGGAGGCTTCAATATGCTTCTCTTAGTAAATGGGTAGAATGAGCAGGCAAATATATCAGTACAGATATAGGTAACCTGAATAAGATGATAAATACAGTTGATCTAGTGAACATATATAGAAGACTATATCTGATTAACTTCATTTTTGAAGCAAAAGTATATTAAAAAGGGATCAAAAGAAAACCTCACTCTATTTCAAAGGGCTGAAATCACAATGAGTATGCCCTTTAACCACATCAAAATTAAACTAGAAATCATTAAGAGAAAGGTAACCAGAAAATGTCCATATATTAGAAATGAAGCAACAAAATTCTAAACAACCTATAGATCAAAGAAGAAATCACAATGGAAATTAAAATTATTTCAAAATAAAATGATAAATTTAGGTTTTGAGAACATGTAAGATGTAACTAAAAATTGTGGTTAGAGGAAATTTATAGCCTTCAAATGTGTATGTTAGAGAAGAGTGAAAAAAATCAATACTCTAAACGCTCATTTCAAGAATTTAATGGAATACAGGGATGTCTGGGTGGCTCAGTCTGTTAAACAACTGACTTCAGCTCAGCTCATGATCTCATGGTTCATGTGTTTGAGTCCCACACCTGGAGCTGTTTCGGATTCTGTACCTCCCTCTCTCTCTGCTCCTCCCCCACTCGCACTCTGTCTTTCTCTCAAAAATAAATGTTAAAAAATTAAAAAAAAATTTAATGGAATGCAATCCAATAATAAAAAGAAATTAACTACTGACAAACATAATACAGATAAATTTCAGAAATATGATATTAAATGAAAGAAGCCAGGCTAAAAAAGCTACATACTATAGGATTCCATTTATAAAACATTCCAGGAAAGGCAAAACTGACAGTATGTGATAAACAAATCTGCTTACTCTGTGACCCAGCAATTGTACTCCTAGATATGTTCCCAAGAGAAATGACTGCATTTGTTTATCAACAGAAGCACAAGAATGTTCACAGCAGCCTTATTCACATATCCAAGGCCAGAAACAACTCAAACAACTATCAACATTGGAATGGATAAATTATAGAATGGATAAAGTCACACAATGGAGCAGGAAGACCCAAAATCTGTATATAAATTCCTCTCAAATCCTTGGCTAACACCTAAGCTGCACATGCACAGGGTGAGACTCTAAGAAAAACCAGCAGCTGGTAGGATGTGGAATTTAGCAGAGATTCTCAGTAGGATACACACTGAGTTGTCCAAGGGAATATGAATCCCATCAAGTGAGAAAGGCTTTGTAAATACCACAGTCTTCCCATTGACATCAAGAAGGGACATACCTCAGGAATAAAGACTAAGTCACAGGACAAAGGCAAAACCAAAATAGATCCACCAGAAAAAAAAATCTATCATTAAGTCTCTACAAGTTAGGGTGATCCACTAGTAATTTAACTGTCCACTGGAATAAGACTTCACAATCTTAAGAGGAAGATAGCAAAATCTAGTCTAACATTTTTTTTTTTAGTTTATTTATTTTGAGAGAGAGAAAGTGAGCTCATGAGTGGGGTAAGGGCAGAAAGAGAGGGAGACAGAATTCCAAGCAGGCTCTGCACTGTCAGAGCAGGTTCAAATGAGGCTCAAACCCAAGAACCATGAGACTGTGACCTAAGCCAAGACCAAGAGAGTAGGACGTTTAACTGAATGAGCCACCCAGCCTCCCCAAGTCTCTAACATTTTATCACCATATTCAGGACAGGAAAAACAAATTAGAAGACAGGTGAATGGCAAACTTACAAACTCTGAAATCATTTCAGGAGGGTCATTTTCTTTTGGTATTCCAAAATATATAATTCTAATACTTAAGTTTATATATAACTTTACTATTATTATAAGTACATTTATATTATAAATTGATAAAAAAAAATTTTTTTCCTTTTTTGACTGGTTTACTTAGTATAATGTCCTCAAGGTTCAAGGTTCATCTATGCTACAGGATATATCAGAATTTCCTTTCTTTTTTAAACATTTATTTATTTTGAGAGACAGACCATGAATGGGGAGAGGAGCAGAGAGGGAGGGAGACACAGAATCTGAAGTAGGCTCCAAGTTCTGAGCTGTCAGAACACAGCCCAAAACAGGGCTCCAACCCGAGCTGAAGTCAGATGGTTAACTAGTCACCCAGGTGCCCTCAAATTTCCTTTCTTTTTAAGGCTGAATAATATTTCACTGTATGGACACTCTGCATTTTATTTATCCATTCATCATGGGGAAAAGATGTTGATGGTCACCTTGGTTCTTTCAAACTCCTGGCTATTGTAATGCTATATAAACATGGGTGTGCAAATATCTCTTCAAGACTCACTTTTGGGGCACCTGGGTGGCTTAGTCGGTTAAGCACCCGACTTTGGTTCAGGTCATGATCTCACAGTTTCTGGGTTTGAGCCCTGTGTCAGGCTCTGTGCTGACAGCTAGCTCAGGGCCTGGAGCCTGCTTAAGATTCTGTGTTTCCCTCTCACTCTGACCCTCCCCTGCTCACACTCTCAGAAATAAAAAAAAAAAAAACATTTAAAAATTTTAAAAAAGACTCACTTTACAAAAAATTTATTTTTAAAACAAATTTGTGTTAATTTGGGGTGCTCTGGATGCTAATCACCCACAGTGAACTCAAGAGGCACAAAGACCAGGCAAGAAAGCAGGGCTTCTGTTAAAAGTAAAATGCCAAGTGCCAACTGGTAAATATGGCAGGAGTGTGAGAGCTGAAAAATCATCACTTTGCAAGAAGTACAGTAAACGCTGGTTCAGGAAAAATTCATTAATAGATGCTAAATCTAGAAAACAAATGCTGATGAGGAATAAGATAGCTGCATAGTCTGGGGGTGCCTGGTTGGCTCAGTTGGAGCGTGAGACTCTTGATCTCGAGGTTGTAAGTTCAAGCCCCATGCTGGTTGTAGAGATTACTTAAAAATAGAAAAATCTTTAAAAAAAAAACTTTTAAAAAGATCAACCTGCTCTGGTGGTCAATCCAGTGGATTATAAAGAGGTATGTTGACGGGAGAAAGAATACCTACCAGTGCTCTGCTCATTTCATAGTAAGTCTCTGGCAACCTCAATTTTAGGAAATAGTAGGAAGGAACAGCCAAAGATCTGAAAGTGAAAGTTCTCTGAGCCAAAGAGAAGTTGTAGCTACAAATCTAAACATTCTTTCCCTGTTGGAGAGGAGTGGAGTCCCTTCAGACACAGAGCAAGTGAACTTTTATATACAGGCCTATACTAGGTTTCCCAAAGGACACCGTTCTTTCATAATGAAAGGCCAGCAGCTACTGCTGATCTCTCAGTGACAGAACACAAGATGTTTAGGAAGAAGAGCTCATGAAGATGAAAGGCTGGTCAAGGAGGCTGAAAAAGAGTGGGATACTGTAAAAGCTAAAAGATTGGAAGCATTTTCAGAAAGTGGGGTGTTCTGGATTCTAATCACCCACAGTGAACTCAAGAGGCACAAAGACCAGGCAAAGGTTAAAGCATCTGCAGAAAGATGCAATGGTGCTAGACAGGCCTCTGGTACGTTAACCCCTCTCCAAGTATTCTCACAGAGCCTCGGTATTCTCAGCTGTATGGTGATAACTAGATATCTACTTTACAGGCTTAGGGGAGTACAGTGCTTTCCTGCGCTCTGAAGAGAAATACTGGCTGGTAAGGTGTGCACATTCAGACAGAGTGGCAAATTAGTTAAATAATGCATGAAACACAACAACAGAATGTGTCCACATGTTTTTCAACATGCTTTTTATTTGTTTTCTGGAAATAAAGCCCACATACTAGGTTGTCAACTTATAACTAGTTACCATATTTGTTTAAGTATTTCTTGTTCCTTACATATATACATCTATATATTCTGTAATATACTTTAGTATGCTAAAAATGTTTCAGAATAATTCCTCAAGTTTGCTATAAGAGACAAATGGACACCTACCTCTCCTAAACTCAGCTCAGTGCTCCTCTCATGTTTCTTTGCCACTTCCTAGGGTCCCCAAGGAAAAACTGTCCACCTCCTATTGAAGGGGTTCTTTAGCAAATGGCTAAGAAAGAATTCTTGAGATGTCTTCGGTGCAAAAAGGTGATTTTATTAAAGCACGGGGACAGGACCTGTGGGTAGAAAGAGCTGCACCAGGGTTGTTAGGAGTGACTGATTATATACTTTTAAGTTAGTAGAGGCTAGGGATAGCATAAGTCTCTAAGGAATTTGAAAGCAAGGATTTCAGAACCTTGAGGGGCTAGCTGCTGTTAAGGTCACTTTCAGTCTTAGTAAAACAAAAACATTAAGGAAGTAAAGCAGCCATGAGTTGCTTGAGGAAGGTCATGGTCTGCATGTTTCAGGTGTTTATCAGTGGGCTGCAAGCCCTGGGGAGATTTAATTTAAGCTACATTTCTCTTGCTTTTGTTTCCCTCATCACTATTATCAAAAAGGAACACACACAGTACACCTTCCTCCACCTCAGAGCCAAAGAGAATACTTAGCACTTCAGTTTTAAGCACTGACAATTCTTCTATAGTTAAACTATACCAGGAATGGTCCTTTGGAGCACAGACACATCTGACCACTGCTGGTTAGAAACCAACCACCAAAGACACTTCCGGTTTCTGCTCCAACATGTGAAGAACCTGGAAGTCATCATGCTCTTACATCAAGAAACAAGCTAAACAAACTGAAAAACAACAGTGCTTCTTAGATTCACTAGAGAATTAAGTTCACAGGTAAAGATCTGCCCTGAAAACCAGAGAAAGGCTAATGTGTAGAATCCTAGTGTACTGGCAGCAGAACCCAATACTAGAGCCAGTACTGCTAGAAACTCTTCAACTGTAACTGATGGTTGCTGGAAGGTTCAGCATCAACCAGCTGGGCTCAGTCTTCAGGCAGGAGTTTAGTACTTTCATGAGTATTATCTCTAGGAGCCCCAACCATGTTCTAATCCTTGAAGACTAGAGAAAATGCCCCTGGGGCTTCCTGGTAGGTGAAGGGGGAAAATAACTTTCTGAAATCAGCCCAGCATTGTTCTGTTCTTGTTTTGTTCTGTGTAAGGAAGGCCACGCCTCAAAAGAAACTGTTTCACTAAAGCCATATCCCAGGTATTTTGACCCACTGAAAATCAAATACACTCACAAAACGAAAAATGGAGATTTAAACCTAAAATTATAGAATAATCCCCCTCGCCAATACTTTACTACTACATCATCCATCAACAGGGTTTACATCTGAGACTTCATTTAGAAGGATTTTGGAGGAAACTGAAAGACAACAGAGGATGGGGAGACAAAGCAAGGACATCAGAGGAAACCTGAGGTTTGAAGTTCTTCTGAGAGAAAATCATATAGGCCAGAAACTTGGTTCTACATAAAGAAATGAAAATGAATAAAGGAAACCTCATTTCAAATGGAGTCAGAAAGCCCCAAGGGGAGAGTTCTTATGCATAACCACTTATGCCATTTGCAGACCTCAGTAGGGAAAAAGCAGCGTGTCTGCATTTCCCAAGAGTAAGCAGCTCACTACCACCCTCCTCCCCCCTCCCCGCAACAAGGAAAGATTTTCTCTGGCTTAGCAACAGCTCAGCAAAAGAGAAGTCACCATAACCCTGAACTCTCACCCTCCTTCAATGGGCTTTCATTCCAAATGGCCCCTCCCACTTTGTCCTTTCCTCTATAAAAGCAATCTCCTCTCCTGTTTTCTGGACTTGCCTATGGCCTGTCATATTCTGCATACCCTGAATTGCAATTCCCAAATAAATGCATTTTTCTGGTCAACTAGCTGTTTTACTTTTAAGGTTGACAGAAATGAAGAGCATTAAAGAAGGAATGAATGAAAGTAATTAAACCTTGTATTTCTTATTCTTAATTTATATAATAGATAACTGTTTATTCGAAGTAATAGCAACAACATATGGAGTATGGCGTATGGAGAAGTTAGATGATTACCAGCAGTGCTACAGAGGGTAGGAAGGAGGAACTGGTAACACTTTGCAGAAGGACCCTGTGCTACCCAGGAAGTGGTACACTGATGTTTGAAAGTGGACCTGGATTGCCTGTAAATGTATACTACCCAACCTTAGGACAACCACTACCAAAAAAAAAAAAAAAAAAAAAAAAAATTT
>NW_027529425.1:2211255-2233857 GCF_008692635.1 Crocuta crocuta | reverse complement strand
TAAAAAAAAAAAAAAAAAAAAAAAAAAAAAGTTTAAATATAATCAATACACTAAGAGATGAGATAAAATGGAACATAAAATGCTCAATTAAGGGGTGCCTGGGTGGCTGAGTTGTTTGGGCATCCAACTTCAGCTCAGGTCATGATCTCACAGTTTGTGGGTTCAAGCCCCGCATTGGGTTCTGGGCTCAGAGCCTGGAGCCTGCTTGCTTTGGATTCTGTGTCGCCGCCACTCTCTCTCTCTCTCTCTGCCACTCCCCAACTCATGCTCTGTCTCTATCTCTCTCAAATAAACATTAAAAAAAATCCTCAATTAAAACCAGAAAGTACAGAAAATGGGGAAGATTTTTAAGATAATGAACAAAGAATACAAAACAAGTACAGTGATGTTAATGCAATGATGGCACTAATCTTTTAAATGTAAATGTACCAATTAAAGAGACTGACAGAGTAGATTTCTTCATGTACATGTGCCAACTAAGAAAAAGGTTAAATCCATGGTGAAAAACTGACAGAGCTGTAAGGAGAAACAGATGAATCCACTATAATCACTGGGGAGTTCAATACTCTCTTCTCAGTAACTGACAGCAGGATGACTGAAGTGAACAGCACCATCAATCAACTGGATCTGAATGACAGGGAACTTCACCCAACAACAGCAGAATACACATTCTTTTTAAGCTCACACAAAACAGTCACCAAGACAGGCCACATTCTGTACCATAAAACATACCTGAACACATTTAAAAGAATGAAAGTCATACAAAGAATGTGATGGGATTAAACTAGAAACCGGTAAAAGAAATCTAGCTGAAAAAAACCCCACCATACTTGGAAATGAAACATACTTCTAAATAACACAGGGGTCAAAGAAGAAAACAAGAAATTTTTTAAATACTTGAAAATGAAAGCACAGCATACCAAAATCTGTGCAATGCAGCAAAAGCAGTACTTCGAGGGAAATTTATAGCATTCAATGCATATATTAGAAAAGATATAAAGTCAATAATCTAAGCTTAAAATTTAAGAAGCCAAAGAAAGAACAATTTAAACCAAAGCAAGAAGAACTAATAAAAATTAGAGCATAAATAAATGAAAACAGGTAACAATAAAAAAAAGTCAATGAAACCAAAAGCTAGCATTTTATTTTATTTTTTTAATATTTTTATTTATTTCTAGGAGAGAGAGAGAGAGAGACAGCGTGAGCAGGGGAGGGTCAGAGAGAGAGGGAGACACAGACTCTGAAACAGGCTCCAGGCTCTGAGCTGGCAGTCAGCACAGAGCCCAATGCGGGGCTCGAACCCACGAACTGCGAGATCATGACCTAAGAGAAAGTCCGACGCTTAACCGACTAAGCCACCCAGGCGCCCCACAAAAGCTAGCATTTTAAAATGCTTCTGGTAAACCTCTAGTTGGGCTAAACTAGGGAAAAAGAGACAAGACACAAATTATAGGAATAACTTATTTTATTGTGCTTTGCAGATAATGTATTTTTTACAAATTGGGAGGATTTTAACAACTCCATGTCAAATGAATCTATTTGCACCATTTTCCCAACAGTATTTACTCACTTTGTGACTCTCACATTTTGGTAATTCTCACAATATTTCAAACTTTCTCATTGTTGTATTTGTTACAGTGATCTGTGATCAATGATCTTTGATATTATTATTAGAATAGTTTTGGTGTGCTTTGAACCTCACTCATTTAAGATGGCAAACTTAATAAATTTTGTTTGTGTTCTCACTGTCCACCGACCAACAGTTCCCCTTCCCTCACTTCTTTTCTGGCCTCCCTATTCCCTGAAACACAACAATATTTAAATTAAGCTAATTAATAACTCTATAATGGGCTTTAAGTGTCCAAGTGAAACAAAGATTCATACACCTCTCACTTTATTTTCTTATTTGAAAGAGTGTGTGTGCTTGCGTGAGCTGAGGGGAGGGGTGGGGGGAGAGGGAGGGAGGACAGAGAGATAATCTTAGGCAGGATGAATGTGAGCACAACACGGGGCTTGATCCCATGACTCTGGGATCATGATCTGACCCAAAATCAAGAGCTGGATGCTCAACTAAGCCACCAAGGTGCCTCACAGTTCTCACTTTAAATCAAAAGCTAGAAGTAACTGGGATTCATGCTTAAGATTCTCTCTTTCTCTGTCCCTCCCTCCACTCTCTCACTTTCTAAAAATAAAAATTTAAAAAAACCCAAAATTTTAAAAATACCACTTCACACCTATCAGAATGGCTAAAATCCAGAAAACTGACAACACCAAATGCTGATGAGAATGTGCAAAAATGGTACAGTCTGGCAGTTTCTTACAAAGGCAAACAGTCTTACGATTCAATCTAGTAATTGTGCTCCTATGTGTTTACCCAATGACTTAAAATCTTTTGTCCACAGAAAAACTTGTATATGAATGTTAATAGCAGCCTGTTCATACTGCCAAAACTTGGAAGCAACCAAGATGAATGGATAAACCCTTGTGGTACATGTATCTCATGTATCGACTGAGTATTACTCAGGAATAAAAAAGAAACAAGCTATTAAGCCACAAAGAGACATGGAGCAAGCTTAAATGCATATTACTTAGTGAAAGAAGCCAGTCTGAAGAGGCTACATACTACAAAATTCCAACTAAATGACATTCTGGAAAAGGCAAAACTATGGAGACAATAAAAAGATCAGTGGTTGCCAAGGAGGTTGGGGGAGTGGATACTGTAATGGTAGACATATGTCATTAAACATTTGTCAAAACTCATGTTACACAAAATGCGAACTTTGGGGCTGAGTTGGTTGAGCGTCTGACTTTGGCTCAGTCATGATCTCAGGTCATGATCTAACGGTTTGTGAGTTTGAGCCCCGTGTTGGGCTCTGTGCTGACAGCTCAGAGCCTAGAGCCTGCTTTGGATTCTGTGTCTCCCTGTCTCTCCACTCCTCCCCTACTCATGCTCTCTCAAAAATAAACATTTAAAAAAAAAAAATGAACCATAATGTAAACTATAGACTTTAGTTGATAGCAATGTATCAATACTGGTTCATCACTGAGTCAGGGAAGGAGGAGCCTGTGGGAACTCTGGGTAAGATCTGCTCTAATTTCTATAAACCTAAAACTTCTTTTAAAAAAAAAAACAACAGATTTATTAAAAACAAAATAACACACAACTACAGAACAGCCATCTGGAACTAGCAGTAATTAGGAAGCAGTGCTCTGTTCCGAGGAAAACATGCAGTGTCTGAATGCTTCTGGAAGTTACTCATGGACAGGAACTTGAATTCTGATTCTTAGTTACCTGTGTAATGCCAGTGCCTTCCTGGCACATAACAGTCCTTAAAATTCTGGTCAATAAGTATACTGAACAAATGAATTAAAGGGTAATCATAGTGAGAAAGAATATAAAGAAGTACAGTAGGGCAGAGAAAGAAAAATCTGGCAAAAGTTTGACCCATCATAAGGTGGTATGTATAGTATTTTATTGCTATACACATTGGTATTACAGAAAGTCCTACAGAAAGAATGCTTTCTGTTAAGCCTGAGCGCTTGGTCCCTAACTTGCCTTCTCTCTCTCTCTTTCAATCCAGTAAACAACTAGTTTTAGATGGAGAAACTTCTGTGGTGGCTGTATGTGGAGTGTGAGCACCCAGCATCCATCTATAGGATCCCAAGTCCAGAAGAACAAGCTCTCTCAGGCAGGGCTGACACCCACGCAGACCAGGTTCCATCCACAGAGCCTCCAAGGGCAAATTCCTGGAACCTTTGGTTTCCTATCACCAAGGTTTAGCAACCCTGAGGTTTGGTCTCAGAATGCAGAGCCATAAAAAACATATTAAAAAAAAGAAAAACAAAACAAAAACAAAAGTCCAAAAACAAGGGACATTTTTGTTTACAAAATTTTCATTCTGCCAAACAAGAAGCTACAATACCAGACTATGTGGGTTCAATACTGGACACGTGACAATCCAGGTTGTGAGGATTAATTGTCCTAACAAGGAAAAGGTGCCCAGAGAAAGATGCACACTAAACACTCAGTGCTAGATTCCTTCCAGCTTCCTGATTTCTGGTAAAAAGTGGGAAAGGAAGGGAAAGATAATGCAGAAAGGAGGAAGTCGGTATAAACCACATATTTTGGAAGTTTGACAATAAGAGAGAAATAAGAAGGTAGCTAGGGAAAGCTACATTAAACAATTTTTCTTTTTTAAGAAAGTGAATGATTTATTATAAGGTTTGAAGGAAGAATAAAATGGAAACCAATAAACCCCATGTATGAATTAATTCTTAACTTATAAGAACGCTTTAAAAGGAAAATATTACTGTTATCTTTGCACAAGGACTTACATCTCAATGGGAATCATCATTAGAAAACATCCTGGACATTTCAAACTCAAGTGTTTTCAGTGAAGCAGAGAACAAATGCACACCTAATATCAGAAACCAATTCTTTCATCACCTAAGGTAATACCTAGTGGAGACATTTTCTCTGAAAATTATGACCAAATACTATGTAAATATAGGAGAGGATTCGGGAATTAGGTGCTAGTTCTGTCATTAGGACTGATAAACTGATTCAGGAAACAAATTAAATGTTTATTCCCTACTTCATTTTTAATTAGCAATTACACGAATTTAGCCCACCTGCTGTACACAAGCACTGTCAAGTCAAAGCACAGGATTTGCAATGAAGGAAAAATATTCTCCAAGGTGTATTTTAATGTACTACTCTTAATTTAGCTAAAGGATGACGTTAGGACACCTGGGTGGCTCAGTCAGTTAAGTGTCTAACGTCAGCTCAGGTCATGATCACACGGTTTGTGAGCCCGAGCCCTTCTTGGGGTTAACACGAGCCCTGCTTCTTTCTCTCTCTCTCTCCCCTCCTCACCTCTCTGCCCCTAGTGGGACTCTCTCTCCACCCTCGTTCACTTNAAAAAAAAAAAAAAAAAAAAAAAAAAGACATTAAAATATTCAAGCTTATCAATTATATATCACACAGGAATAATTTATCAATTTTGCATCCATATACAGATTACAAGCAATTGTTTTCTTTAATGTAAATATAAAAAAAGCCTCAAAAGTTTAAAAGTTTTCTACAAGCTATTATACTGAAATAAGTTAACATTAATTATTCATCTTCCGTTTTGCATTGATTAGTAGATAAAGGCTAAAATACAACCATTTTGATACAAACAAAAATGAAAGCAAGTGTTTTATAAATAATAAATGAAACTGAAAACTAATTATTCCTTATGGTATCACTAATTAATTAAAAGCATTTTGGGGGCACCTGGGTGGTTTAGTCAGTTAAGCGTCCGACTTTCGCTTAGGTCATGATCTCGCGGTTCGTGGGTTCGAGCCCCACGTCGGGCTCTGTGCTGACTGCCAGCTCAGAGCCTGGAGCCTGTTTCATAGTCTGTGACTCCCTCTCTCTCTGACCCTCCCCTGCTCACGCTGTCTCTCTCTCTCCTAGAAATAAATACAACATTAAAAAAAATTTTAAAAAAAGCATTTTCAAGTCTAAAAAATGCTACATCTGAAATTTTAAAAGTTCTTTAAAAGTTCTTTAAAATTTTGAAACAGGACCCCAAAACATGAAGACGAAGACAATATGTAGATAAGGAAGGCACTAAGGGGCTATTTCAGTTCAGCATTACTAAGCAAAACCATCTTAAAAATTTTAAGTGAAGAATTTTTAGTGCACCTGGGTAGCTCAGTCAGTTAAGCCTCTGGCTCTTGATCTTGGCTCAGGACATAACCTCACGGTTCATGAGTCCGAGCTCCAAATCGGGCTCTGTGCGGACACTGTGGAGCCTGCTTGGATTCTCCCACCCTCCTCCCCCGTCCCTCCCCTGATCGCATGCGTTCTCTCTCTCGCTCTCTCTCAAAATAAAATACACTTAAAAAATTAAGTAAAGAAGAACTAAGGGTTTTCATTGTTAAAGCAACCAATTCTAATTGAACAAGTTTAAAAAACAGTATAAAAGAGGCTCCCAACTTTCAGATGGAAAGAGATTTATTTCTTTGATCTAAAACCACCACCCCAAGAAAGGTAGTCTTATTACTATGTGAATTTAAGGGGGTTTACACAAAATATAGAATCTTTTTATATTAGCTCGCTGACTCCCCCAGAACACCTGAAACACAGAGGAGAGAGTAGCTCTGTGCTTTTGTAGTTCTGATGTCTTTCTCACCTTCTCTACCTGAGAGGACAAGATGACACACGGGCACACACTATCAGATCCTCAAAGGTAAAAGCAGCTCACAGGTACTGAGTTCTTCCCTTGTCCCAAGGTTTGTGCTCAGTGCTATACAGAGATGACCTTTTCTAGTTAGTCCTCACAACCCAGAAAGGAGTACTGCTGTTACCCACACTGTTCAGAGGAGGAAACAAGGCCTGCGAGGTTCGAGGGTTTTCCCACATTTACACAAGAGCTAAGAGGTAGTAGAGCTGGAATTTGAACTCAGGTCTCATCTAAAGCCTGTGCACTCAACTACTCTGCATCCTCATTCAGATATGCAATGAGAAACCATGTAGAAGAGGAATTACATTTTCTCTACTGGGTACCCAAGGACAGAATGATGCCCAGTATGTGTCAATTATAGGGAAAGGAATGTGTACTCGACATCAGCCAGAACACTTTAATTATTAGTGTTGTCTGAAAATGGAGCAGGCTACCTCTGGGGGGCTGGGCACTATCACTTGGGTGAGGGCTGGCCTGGTGGCTTAAAACCATTTCAGTTCAGAGTGTCAGGGCCATGCAGGAAGTAAAACCAAAGTGGTGGGACTGACTCCTCAAGGCACCCCATGAAAATCAGCCACCCCCACCTACAAAGGTCCAAACACACATATATATGCGTGCGTGCGTGCGTGCGCGCGCACGCACACACACACACACACACACACACACACACACACACACACACGACCTACCTCCCAAACAGAGTGGTCAATGGTAACTACTCCATGCACCTGAACTTTGGAAACTAAAAAGTGTTTTAGGAAGGGGACTAGGGAGGCATAAAAAGAGGATTATCCATTACAATTATCATCTGTAAGATGGATATGTAAATAAATAGCCCCTCCCAGGACCTGGTGAGAATCAAAAAAGACGGAAGCAAAGCACCTGGCATGCTGTGATCCTTAGTAATTGTTGGTTTCCTACTGAGGGAAGGAAGCCACAGGGCATGGAGTGTTAAGTATCAATGTGGTCTGGCAAGCAAAACAGGGCCTGACTTGTTCACAGGGATATAGAACTACAGGTTAACACAATGAACTCCAGACTCACATTTCCAGTTGCCGCCTTGACATTTCCACTTGCCTAAAGGACATCCCAAACCCAACATATTTAAAAGCAAACTCTGACCCCGTCCCCTTCCCGCACCATACCCCCTTCTCCACACTTGTCATCCAGTGTACAGCAAACCCCACTGTCTCCACCTTCAATGCCAGTCCAAGCCACCATTCTTTCTCACCTGGGCTGGTACAATAGCCTCCCAACCCATCTCCCTGTTTCCACCCTCCTACACTCGATTCTATGGACAAAAGCCAGTAAGAAGCTTTTAAAATGTTAAGTCAAACCAAGTCACGCCTCAGCTACAAACATGCAGAGGCTTCCTACCCTCACCTCAGATTAAAAGGCAACATTCTTACCAAGACCCACCCCTATGTGACCTGGCCCCACCTTCGCACCTGCTATACCTGTAGACTTCACTCTCCCACCCCTCCCATCCTTCACTGCATTTCAACCAGACTGGCTTCCAAACTGGGACCCAAGTCCACAAGGCCTCGGAACTTTGCACTTGCTGGACTCCACTGGAATGGGCTCTCCAGACCTCTGCCTGTGGAGCTCTCTCCCTACTGGCATGTCCCTGACCACTCTCCCTAAAATGGCTTCATTCCACTCCTTTTCTCCATCACCCAGTGCCTCACCTTGTTATTACCTGGCATATTAAACATGTTTGTTTACCACCTACTAGAATGTAAGTTCCCAGAGAGCAGGGACTTCTATGTGTTCTCCCCAGTGATTAGAACAAAGCTACCAGATAGTAAATGCTTATTTATACTGTGATTTAAATGAGGGAAGAAAAACTGTAATCCCTTGATTACTAAATATCTGGTTTTATGTGTTTTTTTTTTAATGTGCTTTTCAAAATACCATGGATTGACTCACACCCCCCAACAGTTAAGGGGCAATTTTTCACAAGAGAAAAGAAACAAACCCTGTACTCATCTGTATACAGTGATTCTCACCCTTGGAGTTCCTCCACAGGGACTCCATCTTGGTACCAACAGAGGAAAATGTAAAGAAGTGAAATGCAGGCAGCCATCAAAAACATGAATAAAGCGACTACTTACTAATACAAAGAAATAGAAGTGGATTGCTAAATTTAAAAAAAGCAGCACACAAAATAGTTTATATAGCCACAGGTTTAATTATGTTAAAACAGGCATTTTAAGATAATAAAGGTAGAAAATGTGTTTATTAGGTTCATTTTTCAGTAAAGGTATTAATTTTTTTTAAACTTGAAGTATATTTTAATACTCATTATAAAATGAAAGTATAATTCTAAACTTCTTAGAGGACTCATGAGTTATTTAAAATATTAATATGAAATGGGAAATTGGGCAGGATTGAGCAGAAAATAAAAGTGAGGGAAGATTAAAATACTTAATCATACTCCCGCGCACGCACAGGAAAGAGACCTTAGCATGTCACAAATTTCTACTGTTACAGAAACGGAAGCCACTGTCAGCCATGGCTGAGTTATAATTACAGAGTCATCTATGTGTCAGCTTCACTGCCCTCAAGAGTCACAGGGGGAGACTTATACTGGACTCTAAGAGTCCAGGTCTAAGTTGTAAAGGGCTTGCCATTCAATTTGCTCTTTAGTCATCTTGTAGTTTTTATTTTATCTTCGAACCTATGCTCTTAAAATATTAGTCAGCTTTTAATAACTCAAAATCTTTTAGCCTTACTGATACTAATTTGTATTTCAATTTGAAATGAGACAAACACAATCTGTCGGCTGGCACTCAAAATAACAAGGCTGCAACTTCAATTGGTACCCATTACACCCATGATCCTACTGGTCCTAAATTCCAGGCAAAATGAAATATACCCCTCCCCCAACTGCTCCCCCCACCAGAAACCACACCCTTTCCACTTCCAATGCTGACCATCAGGATAGTCAGCCTCCCCAGACACGCAGTTTCCCTCCACCTCCCAGACTCGGGTTTAATCATCTCTTCCCATGAAATCCTGTAGCCTTTGCATCTCTTACTCTCACCTGTATTAAAGGTAAGTGTGTATATATTTCCCTAATCTCCCTCACTGTGTTGTAGATACCTTGAAGCTGGGGCCAAGTTTATGAATGTTGTAAATGATAGCCATGGTTTCCAAAGAGCCTAGAGAAACCTAATTCACATTAGACTGGAAGCAGCCCAGTACCCTTATGTGATACTCATTTGGTTGATCAACTAACATCTCCAAGCTCATCCTAGAGTATATCTACTTTTCACATACTCGCCTCACCAGCCTTCCCCTCCAGCCGACTCTGCTAAAGGAGGGTTAGGACACCTCCACCGCAGCATCCTTCTAGACACATTGTTGGGAGCACATCTTCACAGCTCCTTTGCAGGTTTTATAGAAAGACGTGTCCCAAGGCCACTTCCTATGCTGAATCAATTCTGGCCTCCTGTTTCTTCTTTCCACTGGGTTTAAGGAACAAGGCACAGGGGATCCAAATCCTTCTGTCATGTGCCTTGTCTTCCAGATTTCAAAGATTACTTTCATAATTTGTTCCCTATGTAGAAATCCAACTTCAATGGGGTCCTCCTTAAGGAATACAAAATCATAAATTCAGACTACAGTATAGGATTTTAAAAGCTGTGCTGCACCTGAGGCATCCTAAGGCTGAGGCTCCCTGAGTCTGGGGGAAGCCCTTCAGTCTACATGGAATCATGGAGAGCTTCACCCCTAATTAGTTGTCTGAAGGCTGACAAAGTTACTTAAACCAAGCTTCCGTTTACCTGTCCATAAAGTGGAAAGAATATCCCCATCTCAGAGGACTGTTTTGAGAACTGCAGGACTCTCCTGAATTCTGAATTCCTGTTAACACCAGCAAAATTCATTTATTGTGCTATTCATGCTGAGTTGAGGCCAACTAAAACTCTTCACAAGTTATGGTGAGGTTAGGAGGTAGCACGTGTGAGACGTGCTGCACAGCACAGAGCAAACGGTCTAAAATATTTCTGACCAACTGGGGTCCTAATTCAGATTTTTGGATTTCTGCTGAAAAGTTCAGGAGAATAAAGTCATACATAATTAGATGGTCATGACATTGCTGCTAGGCTGCCTGCACTTTCTACAGGGCTAGGTAACGTGCAACTAGCCTCCTGAATTAATACAAGGTCTAGTATGTTGTTTATAGTAGGAATGAATTAGGATGCCCTGTACTGGGAACTTCTCAGATCAGCATACTTACCTTTTTGGTTTTTTGTTTTTGTTTTTTTTGGGTAGAATACACGTAACACAAATTTATAAGTGGCAATGTTTAGTATATTTATAATGCTGTACAACCATCACCACTAACCAGCTCAAAAACATTTCACCCCTCAAAAAGGAGACCCTGCACTCATTAGCAGTCATTCCTCATCCATCCCTCCCCCAGTCCCTAGCAACCACCAATCTGTCTTCTGTCTCTTATGGATTCGCTGACTGAAAATTTCGTACAAATGAAACCATGTACGAATATGTGGCCTTATCTGGCTTCTTTCACTTAGCATGTTTTCAGAGTTCACCCATGTTGTAGCACATATCAGTACTTCATTCTTTTTAATGACTAAGTGATATTCCATTATAAACCTTTTGTTCATCCATTTGTTGATCAGCTCTTGCACATTTGGGTTGTTTCCACCTTTGGGCTACTGCAAACAGTGCTGCTAAGATTCTGTGTGGGCATGTTTCCGGTTTCTTTAGAGCTAAGGAACAGAACTGCTGGCTCACACCATAACTCTGTTAAAATTCTGAGGAACTGGCAGGCTCTTCTCTAACACAGGTGCTTCCTTTTACATTCCCACCAGCAATGTACAAGGGCTGCAATTTCTCTACATCTCTATCAACACTTGTTATTGTCTGTCTTTTAAATTTTTTTAATGTTTATTTTTGATGGAGGGGAGCAGAGAGAGAGGGAGACACAGAATCTGAAGCAGGCTCCAGGCTCCTAGCTGTCAGCACAGAGCCTGACGTAGGGCTTGAACTCACAGACCATGAGCTCATGACCTAAGCTGAAGTCAGACACTTAACTGACTGAGCCACCCAGGTGCTCCTGTCTGTCTTTCAAATTATAGCTAGTCTGTTGGGTATGAAGTGCTCACTGTGGTTCTGATCTGCATTTCCCTGATAGCTAATGATATTGAGTGTCTTTTCATATGCTTGTTCACATCCTTACTTTTAATACTTTTAAGTCACTTGAAACAGGAGAATACCTAAGGAAGTACATTTACTCCCAAGTGACTGAAGATTAATAACTGTCAGAACCCCACCTGTACTGACAAGGAGTCTACCCAATACCCGACCATGGCTGTTGTTTTCTACCACGGCCTCACAGTGTGCTTGAAAAGCCAAGTCCAGCTCACATCATGTTCCAACGACACATATCTTTGGCGTATCCCTCTCCCTTTTACTTACTTATCCTCTTTCCTCAGCCTGTCACAGAGGCCACACCCTTTGCTGTTGCTAGAGTCACTTTTTCTTGGTATGCCCCAAAGTCCCTTCCCCTCCTGTATTTGTGTATCAGAACTTAGTGAGTTTGTTTCTGACACATAACTTCAGGCCTAGCACAGTGCCATGAACATAGTAAGACCCTCCTCCAGCATTTTTAAGAGAATGTGACCAGCTCCCATCAACAATGATGGTGGTGAAGCAAAGCCCTTGGGGTCTCCTGAGCCACTATCCCTTACCATGACCTGTGCAGTAGCGGTGGCCCCTGACCAGCTCTTCTTTAGCTATGGCGGAGAGTGTGAGAATGAGGACTCCCACACTCTCTCCACCCTGAGTTAATGGCACACACGATATCCTTCAAGAAGACTGATTTGACTCACTGACACTTTGGTTTAAACAAGGTAATTCTCTTTCCACATATTTCAAAATTCAAAAATGTAAGAGATTGGACAAATATAATAAAGTTATGAAAAACAGGCAATGATGTTTCAGATATACATTCAGGATGTGCCCACCATGGAATCAGAAAGCACTAAATGTTCAACTGACTAATCTCGGTTTGATGACTTAGCTTTTACATCTCTAGTTTTTACTAATTATAGTGCTTTGCACACGTAGTTATGTCAAAGCTAAGAAAAAGAATGCTTTTCTTACAACAATTTCTGTAAGCTAGTACAATTTACAATACAGACCCTCTTAAAGTTTAGGAATTTATACATATACCAATATCCCTTTGCTATGGGGACTTAAATGGCAGATGCATATGTAGACTTTCTAAATTATAAGCCTATCTTTCTCTACAGTTACTATAGCTTAGATCTTTCTTGCTCCCAAAGGGACAAAGACCTGCTGAGTGTTTTCTACTTGAAAACTGAATAGACAAAATTCACTTGCAAAGTCCAAAGGTATTTGTTACATGTACAATTCCGGTACAATTTTTTCAAATCCCAAATGGAAATTAAACAAAAATTAATAAATGGTCATGTTATAAGTGCTTCCATGTAAAAAAATAGAAAATCTTGATAATATCCAGTGAAAACACAAAATGCAGTAGCGGTTGAGCCTCTGACTCTTGGTTTCATATCCAGTCATCTCCTCACAGTTTGTGGGTTTAAGCCCCACATCCAGCTCTGCGCTGATGGTGCAGAGCCTGCCTGGGATTCTCTTCTCTCCCCCTCTCTCTGTCCCTCCCCCATTCACACTGCCTCTCTTTCAAAATAAATAAATTAAAAAAAAAAAACCCACAAAATGCAGACTCATACACGTTCAATCAGTTTCAGACTGTGTGATGGTTCACTATTTAACACAACCTTTCCCCCCCACCCCCCAAGTATAAGGAGCAGGATAATCTTGACTGTCGTAAGATACAGCAAGTCAGAAAAAGCACATCTTTGGGGTGTCTGGGTGGCTTTGTTGGTTAAGTGGCGGACTTTGCCTCAGGTCATGATTTCACAGTTTGTGAGTTCGAGCCCCACATCAGGTTCCATGCTGACAGAGCCTGAAGCCTGCTTCGGATTCTATTTTTCCCTCTCTCTCTGCCCCTTCCCTCCCCTCTCTCAAAAATAAGCAAACATTAAAACACACTTTTTAAAGACATTTCAAATACTTTCTTTCTGCTCTTATTTTTAAGACCTAAGACTGATTTTGAGTGTCAACACAAAATTATATTTTTAAAAATTGCTTGACCTAAAAAAGAATAATAAAAATAAATTGCATGACCTATAAGCATTCTATCAATAACAAAAGAAAACCTGTGATTTTGTAGGTTCCTTGGTGACAAGGAGATAAATCTTCTGTTTTGTACCCAATTTAAGAAAGTAAGCCAAACAAATTAATAAATGATTCAAAATAATGTAACAGCTGACTAAACAAGAACAACATACAGCCTAAATTTCTGTAACGGTGAGCTGTAAGGACCTCACAGCAAATTTGTAAACTCTCCAAAGGAAGTCTCATGTTATTTCTGAGAAATGAATGAGAATAAGCTTTATTTTTCCATGCTTTAAAAATGAAACAACTGGCTCATACTTTCTTTTAAATATTTTGCCAAAACATTTTCCTCGGACCATTTCTGTTTTCTCTTTCTACTTTTTCAATATTTTCTAAGTTTTTAAAAATAAACATTGTTTGATTTAGGGACCTAACTGGAAGTTCTATACATATTTCAGTTTCCTCTCTTAAATGAGTACTGTTCCTGGGTTGAACTGTACTGAACTGGGTTGAACAAATACTACAAACACACACTCTGATAATGAATTCTTCAAGTGGCTTATTATTTAACAATTAAACATAATGGATTAAAATATTTTACCTGTCAACGCTGACTATAGAGCCCTGGTTTTAAGCTCTTTGTTCATTCATTCCTCCCAACAAGGCAAAGTGGTTGAGCTCTTGAGCACATACTCCTGTGACTGTTTATGTATGTTAAACCCAAGCACTTAGCAGGTGGTAAGGAACTGCCTTTCTTAGGAAAAAAGGATATCAACTCCCTCACACAGTCACTCAGTCTTCACATGTAAACAACTGTCTGATATTAAAGGTCTTCCACCTTCAGGGTGAGGGCCTGTGGAAGGCCTTGTGGGACAAACTTCTCTGTTGCAACCACTCCACTCTGCCATAGTAGCCCGAAAGCAGCCAAAGACAATACATGAACAAGGGGGCCTGGCCAGGTTCCAGTAAAATTATATTTACAAACAGGTGCTGGCTAGCTTTCTGGCTCTGGTTTGCTCACCCCCTGCAGTTAAGGTACAACTAATAAAAGGTGGTACTTTAGCAAAATAAATTTGAAAGAGACTTAAAATTATATGCTAATTCTTGTTATCTTCAAGAGGTTTCGACCATTTATCATAAAAATGACTAAAATTTAGTATTTCTCTTGAATGATTAAGTATTTCACTTCTGGGGCACTTGGATGGGTCAGTCAGTTAAGCATCTGACTTCAGCTCAGTTCATGATCTCTCGGTTCATGGGTTTAAGGCCTCCGTTGGGCTCTGGGCTGACAGCTCAGACCCTGGAACCTGCTTTGGATTCTGTGTCTCCCTCTCTCTCTCTCTGCTCCTCCCCCTCTTGTGCTCTGTCTCTCTCAAAAATAAAATAAACATTAAAAACTTTTAAAAAATATTTTACTTTCAATTACAGTTGGAAAAACACCAATGACATTTTCTAAGTATGTCTACTTAGAGGAGAAGAGACTATATTCATAAAGAGCCTTTCATTTTCAAGAGAAAATGACCAGGATATGACTTTTTCAGAGGAAGGAGGTGTATCCAGCAGATTTATAGAAAATTAAAAATTGCTACTACTTTTCAAGTTTCAGACAGTTACAATAACTCACACATTTTGGATATTTACATTAAAATATTTTCCATAAAGTCTGATTCCCTTTGCCCTGCAAAATTTGCACTATACCTGTGTTCATATGGATTTTTTTTTTGAAGCTTATTTATTTCTGACAGAGAGAGAGAGTGCGCACTAGCAACGAAGGGACAGAGAAAGGGAGACCCAGAATCTTAGGCAGGCTCCAGGCTCTAAGCGGTCAGCACAGAGCCAGATGCAGGGCTCAAACCCATGAACTGTGAAATCATGACCTGAGCCAAAGTCGGACACCCAACAGACTGAGCCACCCAGGTGCCCGTTAAAACGGATTAAACAAAATAAAGGGGCATTTCTCCTGCTTTGTAAATTCTAAACATTTTATAAGAATTTTATCAAATGGTAGGTGCACCTGGGTAGCTCATTTGGTTAACAAGTCTGACTCTTGTTTTTGGCTCAGGTCATCGTCTCAGTTTCAGGAGTTTGAGCTGGGCTCTGCAGTGTCTGTGGAGCCTGCTTGGATTCTCCCTCTCTCTCTGTCCCTCCCCCACTCACACTCTGTCTCTATCAAAATAAATAAACAAACTTAAAAAAATGGATTTTATCAAATAGTAAGTCATATTACATCAGTTATTTTTATTTTCTAAGAAGTAAACTATATTATTTAAATATATTTTAATCAGAGAAGGTCTACCATTGCTTGGCATTTCTCCTTTTTATTTCTTAGTGACTTTCAGTGGCAGAAAACTTTTATACCTCCATAGGTGTTACCCCAACCTAAGAAGAGAACAGAAAGATGACAATAAAACCCTTAACTAGAGAGAATCCTTCATGAATGAGAATCCAGAGGCACAATAATAGCATCAGTAGAACTACACCTTCAAGAACTTCAAATAATAGGATTGCTGCAGAGATAATAAAAGGAATCAAAACATAAAAACAAAACCCAAATTAAAAGTTAATTTCCAAGGTGCCTGAGTGGCTCAGTCAGTTAATCTTATGGCTCCTATTTCCAGCTCAGGTCATGATCTCATGGTTGGTGAAGCCTGCATCAGGCTCTGCACTGACCTGAGGAGCTTGCTTGGGATTCTCTTTCTCCCTCTCTCTCTGTTTCTCCCCTGCTTGCACACATGCAGGTGATGTGCTTGCTCCCTCAAATTAAATAAACTTTAAAAAATTTTGCAAAATCAATAATAAAAAGACAACCCAATTAAAAATGGCCAAAGGATCTGAACAGATACTTCTCCAAAGAAGATATGCAATAGCCAGTAAGAACATGAAAAGATGCTCAACACTGTTTAAGTCACTAAGGAAATGTAAATCAAAACCCAAATGAGATACTACCTAGATACTCACTAGGATGGCTATCATTGAAAAGACAGCAAGCGATGACAGGGTTGCAGAGAAATCGGAACTCTCACATACTGCTTATGGGAATGTAAAATGGTGCATTAATTTTGAAAATCAGCCTGGGACCTCTTCAAAAAGGTTAAATTTAGAGTTATTATATGAGCCAGGAATTGCTCTAAGTGTACACCCATGAGAAAAAAAACCATAATACATATACACAAAATTTGTACACAAATGTTCATAGTAGCATTATTTCTAATAGTTTAAGGTAGAAACAACCCAACTGTCCATCAACTGATAAATGGATAAACAAAACACTGTATATCTATATAATATTATTCATCCATAAATGGAAAGTATTCATTCATGCTACAATGTGAATCTCAAAATTATACTAATTGAAAGAAACTAGTCTTAAAAGATGACATATTGTAAGATTCCATTTATATGAAACTGTTCAATATAACAGTTTTATCTCATTAGAGATAAAATATATTAATCATTTCATATAGCTGGAATTGAGGGTAAATGGGAAGTTGACTGCTAATGGGACACAATTTCTTTCTGGGGTAATGAAAATATTCTAAAGTTAACTGTGGTGGTAATTTAAAACTTTGTAAATTTAGTAAAATCCACTGAACTGTGTACACTGTAAGTGGGTGAATTGTACTGCATGTTAATTATATCTCAATAAAGCAATTATAAAAAAAATGACAAAAATTAATTTGCAGATATCAAAAGAACTAAACAGAACTTAATACTGATGAAAAATAGTCACTGAAATTGAAAACTCAATGGAACCAATTGGAAAATAAAAATTTTAAGTACCATTTAAAAGAACAAAAATCACCATAAGTATCTTAAGAATGCATATGAAAAATGTGTATAAGACTTCTATATTAAAAACAAAAAAACAGTGCTAACAGAAATTAAAGTCCCAAGTAAATTTTTAAAAAGTACCATATTCATGTATTAGAAATTCAGTATTACTTAGATGTCAATCCTTCCTAAATCTATCTTCAGAGTCAATCTGTAGTCCAAATCCTAGGAGACTGTTTTTTAGTGGAACTTGACAAGCTGATTCTAAAAGATGCGTAAATGCAGAAGTCCTACAATAGCCAAGACACCCTTGAGTAAGCACTGATTTATTCTACCTGAGGTCTACTTCTAGATATCAGGATGCATTCTGAAGTCACAGAGATGAAGACAGTGTGGCACTCAGACAGCAAAGTGCAAGAGATGTGTTGCCTCCTTGTCTCCCCAGAGATAAACCCATGTGCATGTTATAAAAACGAAAATTGAAAGAGGAAGTACAGCAAAGAAATGAAAAACATAACAACAAAAGTAAACAGAGTTCAAGAAGTAGCTGCCTGTGGGAATGTGGGCACTTGTGGCCCATGGAGACACTCTGGATATGCAGCCACAAGAACTGAGTGAAGCCCAAACTTATCACCATAACTGAGCAAAGTGGTTGTGATGGGGAAAAAAAAAAATGAAGAGGTTTCAGAGAAAGTGATGCCAGCAGAAAACTGCACATTAAAAAGAACTCTAGAGAATATCTGGTCGCATTGAAGTCACAAAGGATAAAGTATTGGAACCTGATGTAGGGTTAGGAAGGAGCATGACAATCCATAAAAGCTTAGGTAAGACGTCTACTCTGTATCTTGAGCTACCGGGGAAGGAGACAAGTGCCACTGAAACCACTCAAGTTTTTTACAAATAAATAAAAATGCTTTCGTTGTCAGTGTTTCTAATACTTTAAATTACTGTGTACGAAATAAATACTAGTTTCACTCTTTTTTCCATTTCCCTATACATTTATAACTGAGAATAAGAGAATTTTGACGATTTTTGACAAATTTTTGTTTTTTTAGAGAGAGCGAGCAAGTACACGAGCGTACAAGCAAGGAAGAGAAAGAACCTTAATCAGCATCCACGCTCAGCACAGAGTCCAACACAGGGCTTGATCCCAATGATCCTGGAATCATGTCCTGAGTTGAAATCAAGAGTCAGACTCTCAACCGACTGAGCCACTCAGGTGCCCCTTAACGAACATTTTTTAAAGGTCATGGGACAATCATAATTTTCCCTGTTGATGATTAAGATGGCTTTTGACAGTTTTAATTTGCATGGTCATTTGTGTGTTCCTACACTGCTGTGCAAAAAATGGGGGTGGCCTGTATGTAAAATTAATGAATGAAATGTATCATTTCAGAAGTTAGAAAAATAACAGAGTCATCCTAAAGATGGCATAAAGAAGAAAGAGTAGAGAGTCATGAAATAGAAAACAAAGATACAATGGAGAGAACTGAAAAACTGGTTCATGAATAATCAGGAATAAGCAAGGAAATGTATATTCTTACAAACTGACATTACCTATTCTACAGGATAATGTCAATGAAAACAACCTTGAGAACAATTTGAGTTCTCAAATACATATGAATATATGAAGTGGCAACAGAGAGGCATCTTTCTGGTCTTTACAACTACAGAATCTAAAAGTACATTATCTCATTTCATCTTCCGACAACCCAAAAGATGTTGGCATCCTCCCCTGTAGGCATGCCAACCTGTTCATAATCAAGAAGTGGTGCCCAAAGTAACACAAGATGACAGTAGCAAGGTAACAAAACTCAGCAAAGTTTACTGAGCATCTCTCAGGTGTCGGGTAATATGCTACCTGCCAGAGTCTCAGGGGAAAATACAATTTGGCCTGGCCTCCACATCCTAGGTCACAGGATCTTCCCTGTGCTTCAGCTGGGGTGGGTGGAAGCTCTATGACCCATGCAGCACCGATGCCACCTACCATGCCCCCTAGGGATCACCAACTCTACAACCCCCATTCTGTCTTGCTTGGCTTGGCAATCACAATGTGGTTCACCATGGAGATTCTCTCTCACCCCCACGCAGAAAGAAATGATCACCAAGTTTACCCTTAGGGCCTATCAGCCACATCAAGGAAACACTGGGTTACTGCCCACCCTGCAAATAAAGCAAGAAGAATTCATCCATGAGGCTCCTGAGGATGAGATGAGGCAATGTAAGAAGTGGTACACAGACGGAGACTTGAGTTTCTATATGAAGCACAGCAGTACAAGTGCAAGTCAGGCACTTACTCTTGAGAAGAGTCATATATACCATATAACACATCTCTCTCTCTCTCTCACACACACACATTAACTTTTCTGTAATTTCCATCCTTCCTAACCCCATCATGTAACACCTGGCATTTATGGTCAGCACCCCAGTGCAACCACCATTTCCAAAGGGGCCGGTGACCTCTAATCAGCACACTACCAGTCCCTCCAGTCTTTGGCTACTCTGACACTCTGATTCCTGCAGACTGAAAAGGTCCCCATCATGGGGTTCCCATCTCCTTCCTTTTCAGGGGCCCCTTCTTGAATGGCTCTTTCTGGTCCCCTTCGCCTCAGTGAAGCACAGTGCAAGCACAGCAGAGGTGAAGAGCTCAGATTCTAAAGTCGGACCATCTGTTATCCACTATGTGATCCAGGGCACATCCTTCCCTTCTAGGTCTTACCTACCAAACAGAGAGAATGGAAATGCCGACACCCAACTCACAGGAGTGTTTAGAGAATGAGATGAAACAACATCCGTCAGCACCCATGTTTTGCAGGGCCAGCCCTCCATGTCTTGCTGAGGCATGCTGTCGAAGAGCACACCCATAGGAACAGAAGAGACCAGAAAAGCATATAGCGGTGATAAAGTGGTTGTATTAGAGTGGTAACATCACAGATGATGTTTTTTTTCTCTAGTCCCCCAGTTTTCAAAAGTGAGGTGTGAGGTCATGCAGACACATGAACAGAGAGAAGGAAGGGAAGGAGAGAGAAGCAGAGGCAGAGAAAATGGACCAAAGAGTTTGTGATTACAAGACACTGTAAAGGCTGAAAAGAAAAACAAAAGGGCAGAAAAACAGAAACTACCTCCAAATCCTTAACTCTTCTTCTGTGCTTGGAGTCCCACCTCCCAAATAGGGATAGAAGGCTGTGGGAAGGATGACTGTGGTTTTTAGGAAAAAAACAAGTGTCCAGGAGAAACAACAATCATAAAGTTTGAAGTACACACAGATAGTGAAACATCCCACGTGGGAGAAAGACATTGTCTGAATCAGATACACACACAGAAAGCAGAAGCACTATGCAGTCTGGGGCATAGTGGAAGCAAGGACATTTTTCTAAGTCCTTTCTTTTCACTGAAAGTCGCTGAAACAAGGCCTTTGATACCAGAGCTGCTGACATGGTGGCATCATCAAGTGTCTCCTGACAGCTCTCTCCTCACCCCTTCAGATGTATTCCTTAGCTAACTGTGCTGGGGAAAGCTGTCTGGCTGCAGGCTCATGGGACGTGAGAGGGTGTGTGTGCTAGGGCTCCCAGGGAAAGGTTTCTTCCTTTGTAAGGGCACATCATAGAAGAAACTCTTCTTCCTGCTTTTGGGTACAACAGGAAGGAGGAGGATGTGATGTGTGAGACTAGCAATGACAGCCGTCTTGGTACCATGAGGAGCTGAGCTTGAGGATAAGTAGAAAGAGAAAAGGAACCTGAGTTCTCAGTAGTGATTACTTAACCAGGAACTTGTTACTCCTGGCCTACTTATGTGGGATAATAAATAGCTTTAATGCTTAAACCACTATTAACTGGGTATTTGGTACTTTTAGGCAAAAGCATCTTAAAATTATTCACATAGCATTTGATTTGGTGGGCTGATGCGTCAAGAGGGATATCTAAATGGAAAAACCCATAGACAGAAACCAGAAATGGCAATGCTCCAGCTTGGTCTTAATAGGCACCAACCAAATGACAAAAGTAAAAGGCTAAACAACTTTCCCCTCCAGCTTATAGCTCTTTTTTTCAGTGAGACAAGAGATTGAAATGCTCAACTCTGCCACTCTAATTAACACTCATAAAGCATTTGGCCAAGTTTTCCAAGTAGAATCCTCACAGCAAATTTCTATGAAGTAGAAATGTATATATATATATATGTACGTATGTATGTATGTATAATGAGAAAGACTGTATGATCTATAGCAGTGTTAAAAAATATTTTAATTCAGGAACACCTGGGTGGCTCAGTCAGTTAAGCTTCTGATTTCAGCTCAGGTCATGATCATGGTTTGTGAGTTCAAGTCCCACACTGTGCTGACAGCAGAGAGCCCGCTTAGGATCCTGTTTCCCTCTCTCTCTGTCCCTCCCCAGCTCATGTGTACAAACATGTGGGTGCACTCTCTCAAAAATAAACATTAACAAATATTTTTTAACTCAATGTTAAACTGAAAACTACTCTTTTTTTTTTAATGATATTAGGTTTTTATTTTATTTTGACTTGGATCATAATATCCTTTTCCCTTTTTTTTTTTTTTTTTCAAATAGTTTATTGTCAAATTAGTTTCCACATAACACTCAGTGCTCATCCCCACAAGTGCCCTCCTCCATGCCCATCCCCCCTCCCCCCCGACATCCATCAGTCCTCAGTTTTTGTCAGCATTCAAGAGTCTCTCATGGTTTGCCTCTCTCCCTTTCCCCCACCATTTCCGCCCTTCTTCTCCCCCTTGTTCCTCCGTCAAGTTCCTCCTAATCCTCCTATACGTGCAAACATATGATATTTGTCCTTCTCTGCCTGACTTATTTCGCTCAGCATAACACCCTCAAGGTCCATCCACGTTGCTACACATGGCCAGATTTCATTGTTTCTCATTGCCATGTAGTATTCCATGGTATAGATAAACCACATCTTCTTGATCCATTCATCTGTTGATGGACACTTAGGCTCTTTCCATGTTTTAGCTATTGTGGAGAGTGCTGCTATGAACATTGGGGTACATGTGCTCCTATGCCTCAGCATTTCTGTATCCCTTGGGTAAATTCCTAGCAGTGCTATTGCTGGGTCATAGGGGAGTTCTATTGTTAGTTTCCTTAGGAACCTCCACACTGAACTGAAAACTACTCTTATGATCTAAGTTTTAGAAATGGCAAGAATTTAGGGCCCCTGAGTGGCTCTTAGTTGAATGTCTGACTCTTGATTCTGGCTCAAGTCATGATCCCAGGGTTGTGGGCTCAAACCCCGTGTCGGGCTCCACACTAAGCATAGGGCCTGCTTAAGATATTCTCTCTCACACTCCCTGTGCCCCTCTATTCCACTCACTCTAAAACTTTAAATGTAAAAAAAAAAAAAAAAAAAAAAATAAAATTTTTTCACATTTTTTTTTTTTTTT
>NW_027529425.1:2202639-2211204 GCF_008692635.1 Crocuta crocuta | reverse complement strand
CTTCCTTCCAAAGCAAAATTTTTAAACTGAAAATTTTATTTATATATATAATTTTTAAAATGTTTTTATTTTTGAGAGACAGTGTATGTGCCTGTGAGCGGGGGGAGGGGCAGAGAGAGAAAGAGGTACAGAGGACTCGAAGCGTGCTCTGTGCTGACAGTAGCAAGCCCCATGTGGGGCTTGAACTCACAAACTGTGGGATCATGACCTGAGCTGAATTCGATGCTCAACCAACTGAGCCACCCAGCGCCCCTATTTATTTACTTATTTTTAAACGTTTATTTGTTTTTCAGAATGAGTGAGCAGAGGAGGGGCAGAAGGAGAGGGAGACAGAGAATCCAAAGTGGGCTCTGCACATCAGTAGAGAGCCCAATGTGGGGCTCGAACTCATGAACCAGGAGATAGATCACGCCCTGAGCTGAAGTTGGATGCTTAACTGACTGAGCCACCCAGGTGTCCCTAAACTGAAAGATTTTAAACTATAGGACTTGAGGTACGGGGAGAGGGAAAATGAGGGGAAAGAGGGAAAGGAATGAAAATTTACAAATGATTCATGATCTTCACATACGAAATGCCCCTTCAGTTTCATCAGATGGAATTTATAATGTTTTGTAATAAAGTTATGAATACCAACACCAAAAGTCAGAAATCAGATAATAAAGCCTTCTTGAAAAATGAGGAAAATATCTACCTTTGGTATCTTTTTTCTGTGAATTGTTCATTACTTTTTCATACAGAGAATTTAAACAAATATAGGGCAGTATTTTAGTTTAAATTTTAACAATATGAAAAACAAAGCAAATCAAGACAAGTCAGTATTAGGCTCCAAAAGCACCTCTTGCTAGGGTAGTACTTTATCATGAAATTGCTGTAGATTGAGCAAAAAATTACTAACTATATGAAATGGTGAATATAAGCAAAAAGACAACTTGAGACAAAAATAAGACACAGAAGTTATTTCCATTCCCTCTGGATAAAATACACATCCACATGAAAGAAAATTTCACCATTGCAACATATTTTCCTTATTGAAACTGAAGTTCTCAGCCTGTGTTTGCAACAACACGGTTGCTGTGGAAATAGCTGATTCAACATTATGAACTTGCAGCTGAATAAAGTAAGGTGTGGAACAGAAATCTTATTTAAACAGTGGCAAGAACCATAAAACATTAAAAAGGCAAACTGAGTAACGGTGAATCAGCACCATATGGTTTAATGCAAGGGTCACACATTTTCCCTTTGGGCCTGACACAAATAGGATGTGTCTTTTTAATTTAGTCCTATTTTTGGAGCCCTCTAATCATCTTCATCATCCCTCAAATGTCCTAAGTTTTACTATCTGCTTCTGTCTACACAACGCACTGTGTATTTTATGAAACTGACTCTGTTGAGGACAGTTTCTATTGTCCATACCTCACCAGAACATGCACAAGTTAGGCACAAACAAAACACAAGTCAGGGCTTTGACAAATTTCTGCCTGTAACTGATTCTATTAAATACAGCAGCACGGATTTCTTCATCACACGACATCACTTCAGGCTTAGTTTTCAAGACTCTTTACAAACTCCTCAAGAACAGAAGTTGTCAAGAGAATGTTACTGGGCGCCCAGGCCCACTTCACACCCTGTAGCCCAGCCCACACCCCCATCACTGTTATCACATCTGGAATTTGTTCTTCCGCTTTTATGGGTCAGGTAAGAGCTCTCCAAGCAATCTTGAAAGCCCTTATTAACACACTTTATATAGAAATGATGTGAATTATCTTAACCCTAAATATATGTTCCTACACATACCCCTGCCCCCATCTTCCCTTTCTACTTTTAATCAGAGAAGCATAACTTTTCTTTAACTACACACACTTTACCAATATTTTCCTCTGCAGATGTTTCTGAGCCTTTCAAATTATAACAAACATTTTGAAGCCAGAAATCTTATTAACTTTGTAAAATAAAACATAATCAACAAATTTTAAAAATAATGGTTATGTGTGGGGCTATTAGGAAAAAGAAAAACAGCGACTCTTCCACCCTTAGGAGAGGATGCAGTGAATGGACTCTGTAAACAGAAACCCAGATTCCCTCCACAGCTGGCACTGCTGTGGGTGTGGCTGCCCTCCGCATGTGCACAGGAGATCGATTCATACCAGCAAAACCGGAAAAATCACAACTGAGAGCAACTGTGGAAGCAGTGAGAGCCAAGAGCAGGATGTAAAGGAGTCTGCCTTTCTGCTAGGTGAGTCACAGGAAACTCTCCTGCCACAGTCAGGAGAGTTAAGAATGTAGGTCAAAGCTCCCTAGGTTTCATGCTCCAGGGATCCAAGGGGAAGGGCTAGGGCCCTCTAAGTTATTTCCAATTCCTAGGGAGTGGGGAGGCCAGCCACTGGCCTTGGCCTGCCCTCTAACTAAGGCTCCACTTCCAGCAGACCACAGCAAACTCAATCATTCCAGAAGTGAACACCACACTGGAGTGCTGGGCTAGCTCGTCCTACTACTCTGGATTTGGGCCACCTCGTGTGCTCTTCTGAGGGCTCACAGGATGAAAGGCCCTGGAACCAGCTCAACTTGTGTTTGTACATAATGGACGAACAGCTCACCCAGCTCTGTTGACACAGGGGACCCGGTGGCAATCTCACCAATCTTGGCCACTCCGTCGTAGTAGGCTTTTCCTGCAAGGATCATAGCTAGACAGGGAAAGTGACACACAAAAATCATCAATTACACAAGGAAAAGAGGAAGTACTGTGGAGGTCTGCTTCCAAATATCCCTCAGTCCCTTGTGGCTGCAGGAAGGTTTGGGCTGTGCCAAGGGCAGCTCTCGGAGGGCAGGGCTTGTCCCTGATAGCTGGGACGTCCCTCCACTGCACTTTCGGAGGCTCCCACCCAGTGGGAAGCCCCACAGGATCCTCACCTTGGACCAGTCCTGGGGAATCTTCAGCAGCAGGCACTGCAAGTCCAGAAAAGGCCCTGCCTTCTGATGCCAGTTCCAGAGAGGTGTGTTTTCCAACATGAAATTAGGGCTGGAAACACATCCATTCCAGCAAGAGAGCTTTTCTCAGCTGGTTATTCTACAGCCACACAGGTCTGCAACACTATTAGTTGAAAGAATTTGTACAGGGTGGCCCAGGAATCTGGTCTTTGAATGGCATTTTTACTTTCTCTATTGAAAAAGTTATTCTGAGCCACAAACAATAATATACTTGTTGTTGGGGGGGGGGGAATCTATGATATTTTAAATACATTATCACTCCAAAACACAACAGAATTGTCTGAAAAATAACTGAATGTTCTATTCTCCCCATACTACCTTTTTGGCAGAAACAAGGAAAGCTTCTACTGCTATATCAATTGGATTCTAATTCTCTTAAAAATAATATTTCTCCTTTCAAACTGACTCTGAAGACTAAATTATAAGGTGCAGAAACCCGTTTTTGATTTTTCTTTCCTTTTTTTTTTTTTTTTTCCTTTGGGAAGGGGAGTCAAAGGCAAGACAGACCTGGGTCTGAATTTTGCCTTTACTTCTAATGACATGACCTCCCCAAGCAAGGTTGCTATCATTTCTGAAACAAAAGATGGTCATCTATAAAATGCCCTAAGAGCACGAGCATGGAAGCTAATAGGGATTCCTTCTTTCAGTTTCCAACAAGCTAGGTTTGGGAAGACTGATGATGTACAACAAGCAAGCTTTTTAACAACACCTAGCCTATTTAGTGTGGTTTTGAAGAAAATAATTTATTTGCTTTATTCAAAGACTGACTTTGAAGAATACAAAATTTTAGAACTAAAAGAGCCCTTAGGAATCTCTAAGATTCTTTTCCTTTTACTGTGAAGAAAACCAGTGGCCATACCAAGTGCTTTGCCCCAATTTATAAGGGTTGCTGTTTTAAAACAGTGGATTAAAAAAGACATCTCAAGTATAAAAAGGGGGGAGGCAAAAGGGGGGTATCTCAGAACAAATTATGTACAAGTCTGGCTGAGGATATTACTGGCCAAAAAAGTAGTATTTTCAGGGCAAATTCATCTATTTTGGTATTTCTTGTAGAGTTGAAAAAAATTGTAAAAGTTACGGTTTCTAGTATATATGTATACAAGAAATGTAACGTTCTATTATACAGTTGTTTCATAAGACTGAGGATAACCTTAAAGTATAATGTAAAAACAAACAATAACAAGTAGCATTAATGTGGACTTTCCACACCTACTTAAGTTCACCTATCCAAGAATATTAAGACATGGGTCAGTGATGTTATCACCCTGTTGAAGGAGAGTGGAGTGGAGATATGCTGGGACGTGCTCAAGGTCAATGGCAAATCAGAGGCAGTGCACGTAACTCCAGCTAAGGTAATTTACTTGCTCAGTTCTAAATTGCTGTGTTTTTCAACTCTTTGGTCTCAGCTAGAACTGAAAAAGAGAGCACTCTACCTAAAAACAAGGTTTGTAGTCAATAAACTGGCAAGTTAATAGACACAGTATTTAATAAGAAGATTTTAAATTGTAAGATGTTGATAAGCTGAAAAGCAGATCAGTGGGAAAATGGCATACAGTTTTACACAATATATAAACAAAATTTTCAGTTGGCACCCACACATGAAATTGAAATTTTTTGTTAACTGTTGACTTATGTTTAAAACAATTTAGCCTCAGAATGGTAAAATATTCTTGCTTTTATAATAAAGTTGAATTAGCTTTAAAAACTATATAATTTATCCAGAACTTAATAAAAAATACTATTCTCATAATTTTGCCATCCTCCCTTTGTGGATACATTAAGGGATTTTCTATCACTTGTTTTAAGGAACAAAGGCGTATTTGTCCTATTTTAGTGGTTGACCAACTACTTCATCAATCTAATCTACAAATTTCTACCAGAAAATTATGATTTTAAAATATGATTTCATTAGGTTACAGTTATGCTCAAGAACCTTCATGGCTTCCACCGCCCATAGTTTAAGCCCACACTCCACTGAAGTTCATGATAGATTTATATAGTAATGGCCTTGGATAAACCACACCTCCCAGAATTCCCAACCTTTGCAGTCCCCTATACATTGATTTGGGGGTGGGGGGAGGGTCATGTGACTTGCTTTGGCCAACAGGGTGCCAGCAAGCATAACTTCCACAGGGGTTTGCACTCTGGGAACAGCCTGCTATGCCGGCAGGAGGGAGCCCAGGCTCCCAGACTGAGCCGAGCACCAGGGGTCCAGAGAACTGCACTGCCTTTACAGGACTTTGAGAAATAAAACTATTGTTGTCTTAAGCCACTAAGTTTAGAGATACCTTGTCATGTGGCAATAGATAACTGATGCTGCGTTCACATGCATTAATAATCTGACCCCATTCTACCTTGTATTTTACTGTTCCCCAACAGCTTCTCACCCATGACAGTCTAGACCTCAGATCTTCACTTGGATGTGTCTTTTCTGCCCCAAACCTAACATCTGTCAGCTTGCACAGCTCCCACAAGGCCTCTAGCCTGCTCCGTTCCCCAACAACCTCACTGCTCAAATTCCCATGACACTGCTCTTTGTTAACTGAATGTTGCCTGACTTATGACCTAAGTGCTGAATGCACATCTGGCATCCTCAACTATACTACAAATTCTTATCAGGGACTTTACAAATTTATCTCAATTTCTCAGTGGCTTCAGTAAAAAACAGATGGCTTGCAGAAATTCTGGAAATATTTTAAAAGTGCAGAATAGTCCCTTTGGGGAGAAGCCTTGTTTAGGAGGAGACCTAGCTGCTGGCAGTTCCCTGAGTCACCTTGTAAAACTCTGCCTCAGAGAGGCACCAAGTGCAAGAAGAAAAAAAAAAAAATCACAGGTCATCATGACTTCCTTCACAGGGACATCTAAAACAATGACTTTGTGGCCTTGTGACTAAGCAGTCATTGAGGGAAAGTCAGAAAGTCAGCTGTGCAAGAATTCTAAAACCAGTCTCCTGCTCTTTGAAAAGGGAGGTGAGGGATGATTTCCCAACAGTCACTGACACCGCTTGGGGGGTGAGAGATGATTTCCCAACAGTGATAATGTCCCAACAGCACAGAGACCCAGAAGAAAGTAACTATGTAGTTTACTTTTCCATGACTATGACAACTGGGCACCTGTCATCCAAAGTCTAGCTACCATACCCCTTTTCCTGGGGCATGCCTATGCTGAGGGTATATGAGGTTACAGGCTTATTTTCAAAACCTCAAGTGGGAGTAGCTGAAGGTATGGCATGGTGAAAGAGGGGAAAAAAAGAAATCATAAAAGACCCAGAACTTGATTTGAAGTTTTCTTCAAATCTAAAACCATCGGAAACTAAAATTTCAACTCATATTACAAGGTGGTTTTTGTGAACCAGGGTAGAGGGTAAAAATGGGGTCTGAATATTTTGGGGGTGACACTTGTTACATAAGGAGAATTATTGTGCCTATGTTAAAAATCTGGTGATTATTAGCATTTCAAGTTTTTAAGGTGATCATTGATAACATTCACCTCTTAGTGAGCAAATGCACATGCAGATGCATGTCAACTTTCTCCAATGAAACCTCCTGAAACTAGCAAAGAACTCTGGTTCACAGAGACAGACAAAAGCCAACACTTGAATTCATTTTAAAAGAAGCACTGGTTTTGAAATGAAAATTTTAAGTTCAGCCTTTAACTTTGATATTTTTCCATTCAGGCTAAAACTTTTCTCATATCACTATCAAAAGTTATATACCCAAAGGCAAGAAATTATTCTACATAAATAAAAAGAGACTAATTCCTCTGTTGCAAGACACTAACAAATATTTTAAGTACACATTTCATATATGTTATTAATTCACAAAGAATTTGGTTTGCAAAGTAGAAAACATGTTTATGACAAGTATATAAAAGAATGAGTCATGTCAAATACCATGATTTGTTAACTAAAATGTATCACTTATAATAGCCAATGATTTCATTTATTCATTTCAAATGCACTAATATCGTATCATTGCAAGCTTCCACAAAATTAAATATTTTTAACGACTTAAAGATATTTCAAAAGTTCACTATTAAGCACGTAAAAATAATTAAGTAAAATATTTGCTGAATGGTTTTTATATGCCTACTATATCTATAAATTTAGAAAACAGACTTACCATTAACAGCTTTTTCATAATTTTTTCCTAGGTTTATTAAATTTCGTAGCCCAGGATTGAACTGTTCCATAACATTCTGACAAACAAACAAACAAATGAATAAAATAAGCAAACAGTAGATCAAGTAATCTTTATATTTTGTCAATGCATAGCCTCGGATACCTATGTGTGCTTCATAGTACAGTCTACAAAGCTATGAATGTTTATTTTAAAATAATGAAGAGCACATACTTGCTTATGGATACAACAGGGCCCTCGCACTGACAAGGCACATGTGATCCTGGCGGCTTCCCAGTTGCCCAAGGGCTGCCCAGAACCTACTATAAATGGAGCAAGTAGCCGACATGCATACCTACAAAGCATACCCCACAGGAGCTAGAGGCCCAGAAGCTGATGCTCCCTGTGGGGTGTAAGTAGGTTAATGGCTGTCAGGCTAACGTTAAAAACAGGTGTGCATGATCAGAACTTAGTTACATGAGCAATGTTCTGGTTATCAATTGAACAGACATTTCTTAATTTTTTTTTAACGTTTATTTATTTTTGAGAGAGACAGAAAGAGCACGAGCAGGGGAGAGGCAGAGAGAGAGAGGGGAGACACAGAATCTGAAGCAGGCTTCAGGCTGAGCTATCAGCACAGAGCCTGACATGGGGCTCGAACCCACAAACCATGAGATCATGACATGAACCAAAGTCGGATACCTAACTGCCTGAGCCACCCAGGCGCCCCTGAACAAGAGATCTTGTTTTTACTATGCTTAATTACCAGGAGTGGGTATGAGAGTGGGTGTTGCTGATGGCCCTAGGGCAAAGGCCAGTCTGCGACCTTCTGTCCAGGAGGTCACTGGCATTTTTTTTTCTAGTAATCAGTTTATTCATTAAGTACTTATGGAGTAACCACTGAGCGGTAGGTCCTGTGCACACAGTAGATGGAAAGATATGGTTTCCCTCTCATGGATTTCACGATGCCATATCTCTGCAAATGTCATGGTTTTCATTTTTAAAAATGTTATTCTTACAGCACTAGAAAGTCATAAACATAGAGACAAATGCTATGATAAGTATAAGACAGGCATTTCTTTGGAATGTTGTTCTCAACTTCAAATATCCTATATCTGACGTCAGACAATAGATCATTCCTATAGGATGTGGACTTCCTAAGTGACACATGGTGACTGAATGTATGTGTTCCACCTACAAATAATGAGCTTCACAGCATTAACCATTCTAGGTGGACCACGCAGGTCTCCTTATCTCCTCTCCCAAAATGTGAACCCTGTTTGTAGAAGAGTAGGCAATAAAAAGAATGAAAAAACACAACATTCAAAGGGGCAGATACTTGATACACATGCTCTGCAGGATAAAAGGTTCTCCTTTATATATCAGTACAGAGAGAACATAGTAACTTTTATTTTATCAAACAGTGATAAAGGCTTATCCGGAAAAACAATTCTTGGCTCAA
>NW_027529425.1:2124318-2202583 GCF_008692635.1 Crocuta crocuta | reverse complement strand
GGGGCTCGAACCCACGAACCGCGAGATCATGACCCAAGCGAAAGTCGGACACTTAACCGACTAAGCCACCCAGGCGCCCCTCCTAACAGTACTTTCAACTAAGCTGTTCTTCTTATATTCATTGCCATAGTTTTGGATAANTGATGGACACTTAGGCTCTTTCCATGTTTTAGCTATTGTGGAGAGTGCTGCTATGAACCTTGGGGTACATGTGCTCGTATGCATCAGCACTCCAGTATCCCTTGGGTAAATTCCTAGCAGTGCTATTGCTGGGTCCTAGGGGAGTTCTATTGTTAGTTTCCTGAGGAACCTCCACACTGTTTTCCAGAGGGGCTGAACCAGTTTACATTCCCATTGGATAATATTCTTGATTTCTCAATTTTGGACAATAATGACTGGCTTTCTACTACACTAGATGACAGCACAGCTCTCCATACCACCCCACTTTTTCCCTTCCCCCATCCTTCCCATATAATTAAATGACAATTTCCTGGTAAGTTGATAGTCAGGTTTTATTATGACTTTGTAAATATCGGTCACTACAATGCAAGGAACGTACAAAGGATTATGTTCCTTTCTTGGTACAGTCTTTGTTTCTCCTGGGATTAACGATCATCGCATCACCACCCCCCCGGCTTAGTTTTCCATGAATCTACCTTAAATTTTTCCATATGCCCCATCCCATCTAGCAGAAGTCTATCAGTATTATTTTTCAAATCCACAAAGTTGTCAGCTAATCTTCCATTCCATTCTTCCCCTGAACTTCCTCCAAGGACTCTCCGTCCTTTTGCTCAGTCTGGCCTGACTGTCCCTGCCACGCTGCTACCCTTGCATGTCCCTTTCTGATCCCCTGTGTTAGAGCTCTCATTAACTGGACTCCACACCTTCCTCTTTCTTCATTTATTCCCATTTGCTGAAGATCATTCTCCAAGAATAACCTAAGAAATGATGCATGAGAGGTAAATTTGAGTCACCATGTGTCTGAAATTATCTTTACCTTGACATTTGATTGATATTTTGCTGGCTAGAGTATTACAGAGCAAAAGTGATTTTCCTTTAGAATTTTAAAGATACTGCTCCACAATTTTTAACATCCAGTTTTGTTATTTAGAAGTCACCCGTCATTTCTTCTTCCTTTGTATGGGACATGGTTGAGGGTGCTTATTTCTGGAAGCCGTCTCTTTATTCCTGTGCACTACATAATGGTCTTAATATGGGTACTTATTTATTTTACTGGGCACTCAGTAGACCCTATCCATATAGAAAATTATGTCCATTAGGTCTGAAAAATGTTCCTGTTTTGTTTTTTGTCTCTCCCTACTTTCTGGAATTCTGATGAGGATTTTATATACCCTGAATTTATTATCATTTTATGGTTTTCTTTGATTTTCCAATTTTTGTTCACCCATCTCTGACAAATATCAACTTCACATTGCAAGTCTTCCATTATGTTTTTAAAACTTCTGATATATTTTTAATTTGGATTCTTTTCAGGTTTTTTGATTATTCCTTTTTAAAAGCATCCAGTTCTTGTTTTGTGAATGCAGTATCTCTCTAATCTGAATAAGTTGTAATTTTTTTGTTATTTTCTTCCAGTTCCCCGTATTATCTCCTAATTATTTATTTTCACTGTTTGGCATTCCATCTGTCTTTTGTGTTGGAGGCTTTCCTCAAACATCTGGCAATCCCTGATAGCCAGTTCATTATTTGAGAGTAAAGCTTTAAAATGCTGGCTGGAAGCTTGTGGGTGTGGGTGTGTACACAGGGTTGTTGACTAGCAGGCTTCATTCAGAGTAACTAGGCAAGTCAGCTATAGACAAACTGGCCATGTGACAGTAATGAGGGTTCACTGAGTTTCTCCAGAGAAGTTTCTCATTTCCTATCAAGAGATATGGGAAGAGACAATGGCCAGGTGGTTGGCTTTCCCCACCCATCCGGAAGGGGACTGGGCTGGGAATTCCACAGTTTACTCAGTTGATTTTTACTGAATTCCCTGCTCTCTAAGGTTTATTCCCCCCAACTTCTGCTGTTATTTCCAGGTTGAGAGCTCCTATGATTCAGTATGTCCTGAGATTAAATCTCGAGTCTGCCAGGCAGAGAGCTTCTGATAGTAGTGGTGGTTGGGGTAGGAAAGAAAAACTGTCAGTTCAACTACCCTGTGGATCTCCTTTTCTGGCCCTGGGCGTCCCACCCACCCCCATCTTCTGTGACCTGCTCCCCAGTCTCTCAGCTTCTCTGAGGTAAATGGCTCAGCTCTCATCAGTACTCCCACCGCAGAGTCTTTAGGTTTTCTTAAGGCAGCTACCACTCCTCTGTCCGTTTTCTATCACCCCAAATTTTTTAGGCTGTTTGTCAACAATATATGGTCTCCCCCTTTCCTCTCCTCTTTTTCTTTACTTCCTTCATTTGCTATCATTTCAACGTATCGTTAGAAGAAAAACCTTATGGCCAATTTGTTGTGCTTAACTGGGCGTGTACTCAACCTTGTGTTACTGGAGCCAGTCAGTCACCTGTTTGAGCCTCATTTACAACCAGCAGTCATAAAGCTCCAAAGCCAATGATGACTCCCATATCAGTCTCTCTGAAAGATGGTAAGTCTCAATACCTGATCACAGGGACCAAAAGCCATAGCTGCTATTTCTATCCTCTTTTCTCAATTTCCGTGTTTTGTTTTTAGGCTTATTTTAAAACTGTTTAAGATTAATAAGAAACTGTAAAAACTGTACTGAAAGTTTTCACGTATGTTTCCCCCAACAGTAACTTATATAACCATGGTACATTATCAAAACCAGGAAACTGATATTGGTACAACACTTAACAACAGACTTCATTCGTATTTACCAGTTTTTAAAATAATCTTCTTTTTTAAAAATGTTTTTATTTTTTATTTATTTTGAGAGAGCAGGAATCCATGAGCGGGCACAGTGCAGAAAGAAGGGAAGAGAATCCCAAGCAGGCTCTGCACTGCTAGTGCACAGCCTGATGTGGGGCTCGATCTCATGAACCGTGAGATCATAACCTGAGCAGAAACCAAGAGTGCGATGCTTAACCAGCTGAGTCACCCAGGCACCCCTGTATTTACCAGTTTTTATATCACTCGTTTTGACGGGGAAGAGTGCATTATTTTTATGAAATCTTATTACACGTATAGATTTGTATGACCATCACCACAGTTACAATACAGAACCATCCCATTAACACAGTGATCTCTCTTATGCTACCCCTTTATAGTCACACTCTCCCCACCATTATAGTGATCTCAATCACTGTAATTTTGTCATTGTGAAGATGTTATATAAATAGAATCATATAGTATGTGACCTCTGAGACTGTGTTTTTAACTCAGCACAATGTCCTTAGGAAGTATCCAAGTTGATGGGTATATCAATAGTTTAGTTCTTTTTTTGGCCAGTAGTATTCCACAGTACAGAGGTATCATAGTTTATTTATGCATTTACCCATTGAACATCTGGATTGTTTACAGTGTTTGGCAATTGTAAATAAACCTGATAGGGACAATTACATACAGACTTCTGTGCAAACTTAAGTGTTCATATCTCCAGGATAAATACCTAGAAGTTCAATTTCTGTGTCATATGGTGGATATATGTTTAACTTTATAACAAACTGCCAAACTATTTTCCAGAGTGCCTGTACCATTTTACATTCCCATCAGCAACGTATGAGATTTTGCTACTTTTTAAAATCTAATAACTTTATTAAAAATAATTGCTTTCTGGGGCTCCTGGGTGGCGGGTAAGTGTCTGACTTTGGCTCAGGTCATGATCTCACATTCATGGGTTCAAGCCCCTGTCGGGCTCTGTGCGGACAGCTAGCTCAGAGTCTGGAGGCTGTTTCAGATTCTCTGTCTCCCTCTCTCTCTGATGTTCCCCTGCTCATGCTGTCTCTCTTTCAGAAATAAATTAAAAAAACATTTTAAAATTTTTTAAAAAAAAGAAAAGAATTGCTTTTTAATAAAAAGATAAAACTACTTTTCAACTCTCTCTTTTAAAATTCTTATAATAATCTTATGAGACCAAGTCTAGACAGTAAGAACGTAAGTTCTAATAAAAAGATAAAACTTGGGGTACCTGGGTGGCTCAGTTGGTTAAGCGTCCAGCTTCAGCTCAGGTCATGATCTCACGGCTGGTGAATTTGAGCCTCTCATCTGGCTCTGTGCTGACAGCTCAGGGCCTAAAGCCTGCTTTAGACTGTGTCTCTCTCTGCCCCTCCCCCACTCACGCTCTGTCTCTCTCTCTCTCTCTCTCAAAAATGAACATTAAAAAAAATAAAGATAGGGGCGCCTGGGTGGCTTAGTAGGTTAAGCGTCCGACTTTCGCTTAGGTCATGATCTTGCAGTTCGTGGGTTCGAGCCCCGCGTCGGGCTCTGTGCTGACTGCCAGCTCGGGGCCTGGAGCCTATTTCAGAGTCTGTATCTCCCTCTCTCTCTCTGACCCTCCCCTGCTCACGCTGTCTCTCTCTCTCCTAAAAAAAAAATAAATAAAACATTAAAAAAATAAATAAATAATAAAAAAATAAAACCTTAAAAACATCATTTAAAATTCTTATAATAATTTTATGAGGCTGAGTTTGAATGGATAAGAATATAAGGAAACAGATACAGAGATAACTCTACTAGCATACAGTCATAAAAAGAAGCCCAGATCTGTGTTTTTTAAGATTCTTAGTTCAACTTATCAAAATAAGGGAAAAATATAACTTGAGTTCTTGATATAATTCTTGAAATGTTTACATATAACTTATACCTTAAAATATCAAAAGCAATGAATTAATAAAAATTTCCAAAATTAACACCAAGCATAAACCAACCATCCAAATGATTCTACTGGGAAAAAAAAAAAGGGTTAACTCATAAGATTTAGGACCACAATAAGCTTCAGAGAAAACAATACAAGAGTTTTTAAGCTTGAAAGTTCAGTTGGTTGAGGGTCCGACTTCAGCTCAGGTCATGATCTTATGGCTTGTGGGTTCAAGCCCCGCATCAGGCACTGTGCTGACAGCCAACTCAGAGCCTGGAGCCTGTTTCAAATTCTGTATCTCTCACTCTCTGACCCTCCCCTGCTCACACACTCTCTCTCTCTCTCTCAGAAATAAATAAAACATTTAAAAAAATTTACAAAAAAAAAAAGTTCAACATATACTTCAATTTCTTATTATTTAGGTTCAGCTACAGAAATTTTTTTCCCCAGAAATTTTGGCCCCCTTCAACAGTGGAAAATCCACTTCTACCCTGGCTCTTAGCCATTAATCTAGTAATTTTAGCTGAAGTACATGTATTTTTAAACCCAGGAACAAAAAAGCAGTGCTGCCTTTGTATTCCACAATCTGTAAAGGTTTATAAGCAGCCATGGATATCTTTGTGAATTGGATGGGTCCCACATTTTTTTGAGAGGGCAGTCACTGAGTCAAAGGTCATATGCTATGTTAAGATTTATTAAGACCTGAATTGTTTGCACGGCCTAGGATTTAGAGAAAAATCACCAGCAGTAATGAACAAATCCATTTTATTTTTTATTTATTCTAAATGTTTTATTTATTTCTAGGAGAGAGAGAGAGAGACAGCGTGAGCAGGGGAGGGTCAGAGAGAGAGGGAGTCACAGACTGAAACAGGCTCCAGGCTCTGAGCTGGCAGTCAGCACAGAGCCCGACGCGGGGCTCGAACCCACGAACCGTGAGATCATGACCCAAGCGAAAGTCGGACGCTTAACCGACTAAGCCACCCAGGCGCCCCTGAACAAATCCATTTTAAGTCTGGCACTAAGAACAAAAGGTTTAAATATCAAGTATAAAAACAAAACAAACAAAAAAAAAACGGTCCAAGAAACACTATTTTGTTACAATCAATAACAAAAGCTCAGTTACTGTCTGGCAAAGAGGATAATTTGCCAAACCAGTTTCAACCAGGATAAGTTTATTTCCATTCAGAGAGCAACATGGATGGTCTAAGCCAAAATAACTGGCAATATTGCTGTTCTACTTGTGCTGAGTCTTGGGAAGAGGAGTGGTTCTAGCAGAAGTCCAATAGGCAGCACTGGCGAATTAACGGTTAGCGGTTCCAAATAAAGTGTTGAGGAATAAACCACTTAGAACCTATACACACTTTCCACCAGATTTCTAGCTGGCCCATTTATCTCATGTATTTCCTCTGTCTACTGTAGAGCTACAGACCATAGTTTTAAAGTGAATTATATAATCTTAAGGTTTTAACTTCCTCACCATTTAGATTTTTTCTTCATTAAAAAAATGATTATCTTTACAAATATGGAACTAAAGACAATGAAGCATATATTAATTCAATTTTGACTAGCTAGACAGTTAAACTGAGCTGACTTTAAATTTCTAAGATTTGGTTTATGTTTCTTTTTCCAATTCTCTACATGATCAAGGACAAATTATTTGATATTTCAGTGCTTTATTTTTCTTAGTTGAAAAATACAGGTAATATTTACATTGGAATAAACTTTTAAAAGTAATTTAAGAATCTCTAAGTAAATAGGGAGTTTTATAATGTTCTTCAGCTAATATATGTATCCTTGAAATTTTTGATGTTTTTTTACTTTATATAATCTCATACAAATTAATCCAGCAACGTCACAAATGCTTAAACTAATTAAGGCACATTTCTCATTTCATGTGACAAGATTATCTGTTAGTAACAATTAACTGTTTGAGAATACTTCTAGATAGACATCATTTGTAGAAAATCTTACTTCTTCCTTCCTTGTGTTGTTGGAAGCTGCTGTTCCTGGATTAACATCATCAGTATTTGATTATGTCCCCTGCCTTTATGGAAGGTATTAGTGAGTAAATCTGGCAGAAAAGCAGCTGCTTGTGGACTAACAGATGTTCAGAAGAGTCATGTTTCCATATCCATCTTGAATGGGGAGCACAAGCCAAGTAAAGAAAAATATGACTATTAAGTTACAGCAGAAATAGTCAAGATTCAAGTATGTGAAACACAAAACTGCTTCCTATCAGTCAAACATGAATAGTGTTTGGTTCCCCTTCAGTCGGTATTATCTAACTATGCTAGTAGCTTCTAACTTGCATTATCTATTGATTTGTATTATCTATAATTTGTAACATGCATCCCAGTAGCAATGGGCCCAGTGAAAAAATATTTTGGAAAAAACTTGGCGAAATCACATCACCACCTCACCTCAATCTCCTCCTCTATAAAATGGAAATAATGATAATTTGGACCTCATGAAGAGTATGAAGATTCAATGAGATATTAAGTAGTATTTATGGAACACTTATGTGCTCTCCAAGCACCTGACACTGAGTGCACACTGAATCAGCTGCAATAATTAATACTGCAAGACAAAAGCTCTAAAATATTAGTCAACTCTTCCAATGGATGAACATTCCTATTTCCACACATGTCTCCAGAGACCTCACTTCCTCTCTGTAATATGAAAATAAATGATGCTGGTTATTCTACCTTGAAGTGTCACACCAAGATGAGAGAGACCATGAGTACAAAAAACTCTAGAAAAGTGCGGGATACGAAGGAAATCAAAGGTGTTATTTCTTCTATTCAGTTGGGAATATTTTATTCTTTCTTTTCCTAGGTGAGATACAGTGTGACATTTATGGAGTGCTACTATATTTCAGGCTCTATTCCTACTTTTACATGGGCTGTTTCATTAAATCACATTAGAACAATGTGATTATTATCATCATTTTATGGATGACACACCAAAGCTTTGAGACGCTAAATTTAAAAACCTTCCTGAAGGGGTGCCTGCGTGGCTCAGTCAGTTAAGTGTCCATTTTTTATTTCAGCTTGGGACATGTCATGATCTCATGGTTTGGGTTTGTGGGATCAAGCAAGCCCCATGTCGGGCCTACTTGGGATTCTCTCCAACTCAAAATAAACAAACATTTTAAAATAAATAAATAAAATAAAAACCTTGCTGAAGATCCCATAGGTCAGGCCCAGGCAGCCTCCCTGCTAACCTTTGTGTTCATCCTTCAGGCCTCAATACAATTCCTCTAAGTGAATTGTGGAATTATATAAGCTGAAGATGGTTGTAAGACAGAGCATTATTTTAGTGTGAGACACTATGGGAGACTCTACAATATTTTTTCTGTTTAGAGGGTTTCTTGTAACATTACTCCTGGTTTTTTATTAATAAAACCTTCAAATAGTAGCATAATATTGACCAATGCACCCAGGCAAATATTTGATCTTCTTTTCTTTCCCTTAAAAAGAAGAGTAAAGAAAAAAGAAGATTCCTCAACTACTATAGTCCTCACAAGAATAATGGTTAACACGATCATACTGATTTTCTTTAGTGTAAAGGAATTAAAACATTACAGAGGAACATTACAATACTACAGGATGTTTTAACCACCTCAGTCAAATCTTGTAAATCTTTACTTTCTCCCCAGAGAGAACCATCAATTAAGAATGCTGTTAATTTTCTAACTAATATTTTATACTTTTATACATACATATAGTCATGACTGATACATAATTTTGCTTTGTACATTTTCATAAAATAAATGGTATAATATATTTCAGTCTTACAGTTTTTTTTTTAATTCAGTGTTATGTTCCTGACACCTGCCCACCTGGTGACATACTGACTGATTTATAACTACTTAAGTTTGTATGGTTTCCCACTGTGATGGTTAGTTTTAGGCATTTGCATGACAGTAAGTTAGATACTAGTGTATCTATTGTTGCTGTGAAGGAATTTTATAGACATGGTTAACATCCACAACCAATTTAAGTACTATCCTAAATAATCTGGGCAGGCTTCCTTTAATCACTCGAAAAGCCTTTAGAATAAAACTAAGGTTTCCCTGAGGAAGAAGATAGTCTGCTTGCCTACACTGCAGATTTCAGACTTCCCAGCGCTCACAATCAAGTAAGCCCATTTCTTTATTTCCTCTACTGAGTAGCATTTAGATGGCTTACAAATTTTGGCTAATATGAAGTATGTGGCAAGGGATTGTACACATCTCCTCATACACAAAGGTAAGAAATTACGTAGAAGCAGAATTGCTGAGGCATAGAGTATGTGACAGATTTCTCAATTTTGTTATATGCCAGAAAATATTTTGGAGAAAGAGGCTGCAGCACTGGGTGCTCCCACAACCACTGTACAAAAGTACTCTTACCACACTCTCACCAACACTTGGTGTTGTCATACTTTTTTCCTACCTGATTTTTTTTCAATTTGTTTTAATGTTTGTTTATTTTTGAGAGAGAGAGAAACAGATATGAGCAGGGAAGAGGCAGAGAGAGAGAGACATACACACAGAATCCAAAGCAGGCTCCAAGCTCTGAGCTGTAATCACAGAGCCTGATGTGGTGCTTGAACTCATGAACCGTGAGATCATGATGTGACCTGAAGTCAGAAACTCAACCAACTGAGGCACCCAGGCGCCCCGTAAACAGTACCTTTTTAAAAAGAACCTTAACTGCCTCCCCTATTATCATTAAAAAGGTACCCATGACTGGAAATATCCAAGCAGGAGAGGAGAAACAATGAAAGGTAGTCTACTAGTATATTACAATGGTTTCATCCTAACTCTCAGGTCTACACAGATTTGAGGTCATCAGAGAGTATTGTCCATTTAACAGCAGGGTAGGACACCAAAAGCCTGGATATTTCATGTAATTAAGCAGGTTTGGCTCTGGCCACCCCCATCCCTGCTCCCAATCACTGTGCTCCAGGCACTCTAGGCTGTTCTCTGAACAGGTCAAACCCATTCCCACCATAGGGATTTTGTACTTGCTCTCCTGCCCAAAGGCTCTCTTCCTAGACACTCATCCACCAGTCCTCAGCTCCAGCCCTCTCAGAGACGCTTTCCTCCACTTGCCTCCAATCATGTCTGGTAGCACCTCTATTTTCCCTCTCTCTCTAGCTCCATTCCTTGCTTCTCTTCTTTCAAAAGGCTGTTCACTACCTCACATGATGTTACCAATCTGTTTACTGTTTCCTTAGTAGGAACTGCATATATATTAAGGCCAAGGGAGATCTGTAGCATCAAGAACAGTGCCTGGACCATCTAATGCCCAAAATGTACTCATCAACAGCAATTTTTGATTGTTGTTGTTAGATAAGAGATATATGTGCTCATGGATGAATCAGCTGCACGATGTGCCCTTAGTTCATCTGAACATACTGCAATAGATACAATGACCCAGTGGGCCAATTAATCATGAAAATCAGGTATGAGGTAATACGGTGCTTGCACCTTCATTAGCTCAAAGTAACAGCTCCAACTGAGGGTTACAAAAGCTATAAGGCTCTGCCCTACACTTACTAAGTCAGAGCAGGCTTACAAAATCTGAACATGCCACGGCTTTCCTTGTGAATTCTGCCTTCCCAACCCCATGTTTCTCCAAGTTGATTTTTAAATTACTTTTTAAGTATTAGGCAGTAATGTGGCCCTTAAAAAAGCACCTTGCTAGAAACACCCCAAATGTGCAACTGGTGAACAGATGAACAAACATGGTACATCCACAAATGGAATATTATTCAGCCATAAAAAGAAACAAAGTATCAAAACACACTACAACATGTAGCGACATCATGTTAAGTGGAAAAAAACCAAGTCACAAAGGACCACATATTATAGGATTTGGTTTATGTGAAATATCTAGTAAGACAAACCTGTAGAGACCAAAAATATATTAGAGGTTGCTTGGGGCTGGGGATGAGAATGAGGAATGACAGCAGTGGTCACAAATGACCTTTTTGAGGTGATGAAAAGGTTATAAAATTGGATTGTGGTAATGGTTGCACAATTCTGTAAATTTACTTTAAAAAAACCATTGAATTGTATACTTAAAATGAGTAAATTTTATGGTTTATAAATTATACTTCAATTAAGTTTTCCTTTTTTAAAGGAAAAGAACAGCAAAGCAAAAACTAACATTCCAGGCTAGTAAGGGCTCAGGCTTTAAATCCTTAATGCTATGGAATGCCACAAAGCTATGTGTCTGCTCACTCCTTGGTTGTTTCTAACTAGCCTGTCTACTGAGAGCCAGATGTACTGAGGTGCAGGCCATCCCCTATGTGAACACTGGTCTGGAACCATCCAGAAAAGTGCTACTGGCCTCTATAAGCACATAAGCCCACATAGCTGCCAGCAGCAACTTCCCTTCCTAGAGTGAAAATCAATTAGACCCATTACTAGAAAAAGATAACCCAGCTATTTTGAGATAAATCTCCTGCTGGGTTAGCAGCTGTCTTTCCACCTATGACTGGGGGAGTTTCACAAATGTTTCTCCAGGCAAAAAAAGGTCTTTTCTGTGTCCTTCTGTAAGGATAGTCTCATAGGAAATCTTTAGCACACAGAGAAAATTCTTCATGAAAGTATCACTAAGACTTAAACATTTCTTTGCCTTCATTCTTCCTTTCCTTTCTTCATCCATAATCCAGACTTTTGTTTATAAGTATTTCTGTAAAAATAGTCCTTCAGAGTACAAAGGGCATGCTGGAAATGAAGCCATGAAACCCACAGGGTTACAAGGCTCAATCCCTTGCAACATGACCTGAACAAGAGAAGCTAATGGGCCCATGATAAGCAAAGCACCAGGCCATCTTTTTGGGCTTCTCATCTCACGGAAGAATATTCTCTGGCTGTTCTGAGAGCACCTATTAGAGCTCCTTAAGAACCAACCAACCAAGTGATGAGAACCAATGTGATCATCCAGAAAATTATGTATTGCTCCCTCTTAAGATACACTACTAGAAGCAATCACATCTCCATGACCTTTTAGGTCGTTGTTTAAAGAAACAGATTTCTATGACAAACACCACTTCCTCTATTCCCCACTCATTTAGACAGCAAGAATTGTGCTGAAGCAAAAGCACAGTTACGCAAAACAAAAAGATCCTACACCGGTGGGAGAAAGTAAGAAATATGTTCTAAAAACTGTTCAAATCTTTTGGATAAAATTATCAAGCTTATCAAGAAAAGTAAGTCCCAGAAATATCTCATCCAGTAATTTAGTATAAGAATTTAGGTATTCAACTGTTTTATTTAAGTGTGGAGGGAGAACCATGTTACAGGTAGCCTGAGTTCATAACCATCCTTGATAAAGCAACTTCAAGAAAAAGAAATGGCCTGAATCCTGTTCAACACTACAAAGTTGCATTCTATTTTAAATACTAAACAAAAGTTTTACATTTATCTGAATTATTTGAAACCACTTTTCCTTATAGTTTAAGTGCAGACGATTATACTGGACCTAAGGTCCAACAGGTGCTATAACTCCATATAGTTATGTATTTCTTGGCAGTGCCAAGAAAGCTTTCAAGGCTGAAAGCACACATTCCTAGCCTTGGCAATTACCAACCTAACAGACACTGTAACAATGTCTGGCCCACACTGGCCTCAGCTGGACAGGGGACTTGGGGACCCTGCCCTAGAATTCAAGCAACCTTTGGACGCTGCATTTGAGAGGGAGTAGTACCTGGGAGACTGAAGCAAAAACCACTTCCTGAAATTCCAACTATGATGAAATTGGGATCCGTTTTTACTTGGTTCACAGAGGTGCATGATCTTGTTTGAAAGAAAGGAAACCAATCCTCCTTATAGCTACAGTACCAAGATGACTATTACATTAACTCTCAACTGGAATCTGAAAAAAGGCCTCTCTTCTAGTATTTTCCTATGGGGGGGGGCAGGAAGGGTATCATGGCAAGATGACATGTACTTAGGTTTCAATCCACTAACTTTTTAAAGTCCTTCTCATGTTTGGGCCTTTGAAACAACCATACATGTGTTGAATCTTTATTATACATCTACAGTGAACTCAGTTCTAGGCTGGATGTATGGAACACAAAAGATTAATGAGGAAGGCATTCTAGCCCTTGAAAACACATGGTCTAATAGGGAGACCTATTAGATATTAAAAAAATACCAAGACAATTCAGATTGACATGGTGAAAATAAGAAATGCAGACATCTTTAATAATATTTGAATATCATGTAGCAATATATAACTTTATCACAGATAAACAGTATATAATAAGGAAATGGTAATGATTAACTTACTAGGTTTAAGATAGCTGTCAACAGATACATACTTTGAAGGTTAGAAAGCACACTAGACTGTTTGGTTAAGTGTTCTTACCTGACTACTTACTGTTTTGAAAAGGTGTGTCATGGAATAAAAACCAAGCAATGAATTTACAGGAAAGAATTTCTCATGCGCTGGGTCACATTTGTTTAGGACGTCTTAAGTACTTAACAGGTTACAGGAACTTTACTAGATCAAAGTAAATTCCTGATTTCATATAGCAGGTGACATTCTCTTTTTAGTTTACTAGTTCTTTCTAAATGCTACTCTTGGGGCGCCTGGGTAGCTTAGTCGGTTAAGCGTCCGACTTTCGCTTAGGTCATGATCTCGCGATTCGTGGGTTCGAGCCCTGCGTCGGGCTCTGTGCTGACTGCCAGCTCAGAGCCTGGAGCCTGTTTCGGAGTCTGTGTCTCCCTCTCTCTCTGACCCTCTCCCGCTCACGCTGTCTCTCTCCTAGAAATAAATAAAAATATTTTTTTAAAAAATGCTACTCTTATATCATATCTGGAATAATTCTAGTTGAATTTCCCTCACCCAGAGCCTGTAAGATGGAGCATTCTGTTTTGCATTAAAACTGCAGCCCTCGCAATCTGAGAAATAATTTAAAAATATTTCAAGTTCGGGGCATCTGAGTAGCTCAGTTGGTTAAGCATCTGACTCTTGATTTCAGCTCAGGTCATGAACTCAAAGCTCAGGAGATGAAGCCCCAACAGAGCCTATGTGGGATTCTCTCTCCTCCGCAGCCCCCCTCTGCCCCTCCTCTTGTGTGCATGTGTGCTCTCTCTCAAAATAAATATTTTTCCAAGACTTCTTACAACTTGCCTTAAAAATTCCTCTTGAACTTAATCTGCACATAGATTTATTTTTTCCTTCCTTCTAATACTGAGGCAAAACAAAGTCCAAAGAACTGAATTGGTAAAGGCAGGACCTCCCTGGGAGAGAGGGTAGGGAAGCAGCAAGGAAAGAGAATTGATGATACTGGGCAAACCAAGGTAAAGGGGAAACGATGGAGAGACTAAAACCTTAGCATTGTTGTCCTGTCATAAGCTATAAACTCTAGAAAAGCACAGACTGTTTTTTATTTCAGTGTTGGTCCTAGTGGTAACCATAGTGCTTGGCACAACTATGGTGCCTAAGAAAACAGGTGAAGAATGAATGTAGGTAATAAGCTTGGCACATACATAACAGATGCTCAAAGCACTGTAGCTATGATTACCAGTGCTACCTCAGTCCCACTGGCCACCAAGGGAAGGATTTTAGCTACAACTGGGTGATAAGCATAGATCTTCAGTATTTATTCAACAAATTGTTTTTGAGTTCTTACCATATACCAGCACAATGAGAGATTAAAAAAATTTAAAAAACCCTCAAGAAGTGTACAGCTCATGACAGAAAAAAAATGTGTGCCGCTAATTTCAACACTGTTTTTTAATCAAATATTTACTCAGCTCTGCCTATGTATCAGTCACTCTACTAGACACTGGAGATAGGCAGTAAACACAATAGATGAAAATCAGTGCTCTCATATGGTGATTATACTCCAGTATATACATGCTACTGCTACTAACAATTAACACTATTCAAGAGCTTTCTGTATTACAGTGTTCAGTCTGCACAATAACCACATGAAGTAGGTACTATTATCATCTTTATTTATAGATGAGAAAATTGAAGCATAATGTCAAATGGAGAAATATGATATTAAGTACATACACAAATCTGGGATAAGACAAAGAACAGATTTGTTAGCTGAATATCAAGCTCTCTTCTCAAAGAGTGCAACAACTAGACTGCGTGTCCTATAAGAACAATGTCTTGCATGTTTAAAGGGTGTTTAGGGGCACTTGGGTGGCTCGGCTGGTTAAGCATCTGACTTTGGCTCAGGTCATGATACTCGCAATTCGTGGGTTTGAGCCCCGTATCGGCTCTGTGCTGACAGCTCAGAGCCTGGGGCCTGCTTTGGATTCTGTGTCTCCCTCTCTCTCTGCACTCTTCCCAGCTCATACTCTGTCTCTCTCTCAGAAATAAACATTAAAAAAAATTTTTTTAAGTGTCTTTGCACATTTAGAAATATATCCTACCATCAGACACATTTGGTGTCCTCTACCTAAAGCTGCTCCAAGTATAAGATGAAGCCCATGATAAAATATACCATTTGGTCAATTAAAATCATTAAAATTTTATTTTAAAAAACACAAATGGATAGATAGTTATACAGGAGTGCCTGGCTGGCTCAGTCGGTAAAACATGCAAGATACAGCACAGTGCATAAGTAAAAGGAATTATCATTGTGATTTTCCTGATTTTCTTTTAGAATGAGTTTCTGTAGTCAGAAATAGAGTGCTCTATTAGCTTAGGTCTCAAACATGTGTACCTGGTAAGAATATGAAGGTGAGCAGGGTTGTGTGCTGCACACTTCCCTCCTCCTAACTAAGGATGGCGCTGTTCCATCCTGAAGTCCAAAGAGACGCACTTACGGTGGCTAGTAGTCAGATCTGAGATCTATTCTGACACCAACTCCAACCTTTTTCATGTTTGTTATTCTAGACAGTGTGTTTCTAATGGTCTGAATTTTTTCCCTACTTACTTCTGACAGGTTGTTACCACTTCTACAACTTTTCTTGTCCTTATTACTGCTTTTATACTTTCAAGACTAAAGTTACACCTTGAAAGGGATCAGCTGCTTGCAACATCAGGAATAAGATGCTTAAAGATAGTTCTAAGAATTGGAATTTGGGGTTCTCAGTTCTGTTGAATTCTTTTTCTGTTGCATTCATGTCTCAGGTTAGTAAATGTTAAAAATATACTCCCATAAGTAGTAATTCAGAGGAAAACGATGAGACTTTAATTAGGTTTACCTATGAAAGGATAATTTGCAAAGCAGAGGTAGAAAATGGCACGTTTTAGCTTAGTTTTCAAAAACTTTTCACCCATGAAAATTGTATATTAATTTCTGCTTTTTTAAAGCTTAAAATTATAAAAGTAATCCACTCATGTAAAGAAAATGTAAACACTGTAGAAAGTAGAGTATAAGTTATAAGTAAAAATCTACCCCCACCCTCAGCCCTAGAGTTTAACCTTAGCTATACCCGGGTATTTTTGGTGAAGAAATTGCTATGGCTTAGGGACTTTTAAATCTCTAATCCCCATATAAATAAAAAGCTTAAGCAACAAATCTGAGGGTATCTTCACCCACAGGCTGTTCTACTTAAAGCACATGTAGCTCTAGAAGGCTGTGAGCAGTTAGATCTCTGAGGGGTGCTCATTTTTTTGCTCCCTGGATTGGGAACACCTTCTGGTAATATTTTTCATTTGTTTTTGAAAGAGAGGAACTAGCAACTTTTTATCTCATTTACACAAGTCTCACCTTTATCCACAAAGATTTGAGGCAGCTCTTAAGACCAGAACATGGTCCCTAAATTAATAAACCAAAAAAACAGACTCAATGCCTGGGAAACATAAATAGAAGTATAAAATCAAGGCTGAGGAAAATATGAACCGAAGTACACAGGCCTGAAGAGCCACAGAGATGTAATTATTCTGTACACATCTATAAGTACAAAATTAATGGGGGAAATTACACCCAATATTAGAAGACATGAAATCTCAGGTATTGTCCTGGCCAATATCCATAAGCTACTATACATTATAGCTATACTGGTCTTACTAAAAACAAAAAGCAAAAACCCTCTATAGGTCATAAAAAAGGAAGTGACTAAAGTCACTTAAAAGACCCACTTAATTTGTTAGGGTTCAGGAAAGGTATGTTCTCAATCAGATTAAGCATAACTTGGGACATGTTTTCTGAAGGGCATTTTGCAATGTGTAGCAAATATGCTTTAAAATGTACCTACCCTTTGACCCACAACTCCCTTCTGGGCATTTAGCTCAAGGAAAACATCACAGATTTGTGCAAAGCTTTACCTACAATGATATTTGCTATAGTGCTTTAATAGCAAAGTGCTGGCAACAATCTTATGTCCAGTAAAAAGGGACTAGATCAATATATTGTTGAAGAATGGAGTACTGTGGAGTCATCAAACTAAAAAACTAGTTTAGGGGCACTTGGGCAGCTCGGTCAGTTGAGCATTTGACTCTTGATTTCAGCCCAGGTCATGATCCCAGGGTCATGCGATTGAGACCCACATGGGGCTCTGAGCTGAACATGGAGCCTGCTTAAGATTTTCTCTCTCCCTCTGCCCCTCTCATCTCCCCTGCTCACATGCTCTCTCTCTAAAAATAAAAAAAATAAAAAGAACTGGTCTACTGCACCTGTAAAGCAGGTACATTTTCAAGAAAAGTCACACAAAAAGAAAAGTTACTTTCATTGATACTCAAATTAATGAGGCACCTTGGTGGCTCAAGCTGGTTAAGCGTCTGACTTTGGCTCAGGTCATGATCTCATGGTTCGTAGGTCTGAGCCTCATGTTGGGCTCTGTGCTGACAGCCTGGAGCCTGTTTCAGATTCTGTGTCTCCCTCTCTCCTTCTCCCCCATTCGCGCTCTGTGTCCCTCTCAAAAATAAATAAAAAACATTAAAAATTTTAAAGAAAACTCAGAAAATTCAATTAACTGTAACTCTGTTCCCCCTCCTCCAGCATTCAGAAAATTAAAACATGGCTCATCTATACCCTCAAAACCCCTTATGCAATAAAACTTTCTGATGTGCTCAACTGTGATAGTTTTAGAGCCTAATAAACTTAAATTTATGTTTTACTCTACTCAATACCACAGCTGTATGGCCTCTCTCAAAACCATGTTCCCTAGGTCCTCGACTCTACTTTCTAACATTAAAAATCCTCTAGGGAGTCAGTCTTCTGCTTCAGTTGCAGACAGACAACCAGCAAACCTGGAGCAAGTGGTTTTGTCCTGAATTTTAACATTTTATTTGCATATACCCATCAGAGTGGCCAAATTTAAAAGGAAAGAAAATATCAACTGTTGCCAAGGATGAACTACTGGAACTCTGGTACAACCACTTTGGAAAAGTGCTTGGCAGTTTCTGCCAATGCTAAATATTCAAATACTTTATAACCCAGCAATTCTACTCCCATGTATATACCCAAGAGGAATAAGGGCCTGTGTCCATCAAGCATGTGTGAGAATGTTCATAGCAGCACTATTCATAATACCCTGGGGTAGTTGGAAAACAATCCAAACGTTCCTCAAGAGAATAGATAAACTGTGATATGTTCACCCAGTGCAATACTACACAGTGAAAAGAATGAACTAACTACTCCCACATAGGCGTATCTTACAAACACACTGGGTGAAAGAAGACAAAATGGGCCAAACTAATCAGTGCTGTGAAAAGTTAAGGAAGTTATTTTGGAGGGAGCACAGTGGGAAGGGGGCATGAAAGGGCCTTCAAGGGGGGTTGGTTATGGTCTGCATCTTGATCTGGGTGCTAGTTATACTCATCTCCACTTTGTGATGATTTTGTGAGCTATATACACCAAAACACACCTTTCAATATATTACAGTTTTTTTTTTTTTTTAAATGTTTTTATTTCTAGGAGAGAGAGAGAGACACAGCATGAGGAGGGGAGGGTCAGAGAGAGAGGGAGTCACAGACTGAAACAGGCTCCAGGCTCTGAGCTGGCAGCCAGCACAGAGCCCGACGCGGGGCTCGAACCCACGAACTGCGAGATCATGACCTAAGTGAAAGTCGGACGCTTAACCGACTAAGCCACCCAGGCGCCCCTATTACAGTTTAAAAAGTTTAAAAAATAAAAAATATATTTGCAAATGTCAACAGGTAAGTTAAATTAATGTTTGTAAAGTTTTTATAATAATTTTTACTTTTGAATTACAGAATAAACAGCTATGTGGAATGCTGATAAAAACAAAAATCCAATTTGTTGACATTCCACGCACATTAGGTTCACCTGCAGGCCTGCCTGTGGCTCGTTACAACACAAGTGCCAGGCAAGAATTAATGTTCAATACTGGAATAATGTCACAAATTTAAATTCAAAAGCAACCTGAAACTTGTGAATGGTGTCACCTGGCCAAGGGTCCCAGACTCCCAAGCTTCATAATAAAGGACACTGCTCTGTCTACACAGCAATAATGTTAACATAGTCTAAAACCTCCTTCCAATCAGGAAAAAAATGTTATGACAAAAAAGACAACCATCATTTGGCTTTGTATTTCCACTTCACCAGACCAAAAACTACAATACTGGGCTGTTCTGTTTAATATGTGACACCTGGCAACGCTTTCTGCTGCTACCTGGCACCTGATTCTTACTGACCACTTTTACAGTCCTCACAGAGCCTAGAGTAAGCTGTCTGGGCTTCTGCAAATCCTGTTTTATCTTCAGCATACCTGAAGAAAGCGTTACAGGGACAGATGAAGATATCAAATAGTATATAGAGATAGCCGTGTCAATAAACACATGAGCTAGGCCCATATACACAGGCCACGCTGGAAGCTGACCAGACAGGGACTTTCACTTACACATCCCCAATTAAACCCAAGTCCAGAAAATAAAAAACCATTAAATGAACAAAACCTAGTACATATGCCTGACAAAAGAACAAAAGTACCTCATTTTTTTATTGAGCACATTTTTATTCAAAACAAAAATGATGAGGGGCACCTGGGTGGCTCAGTCTATTAAGTGTCCCACTTGGGTCACGATCTCAAGGTTTGTAGGTTTGAGCCCCACACTGGGCTCTGTGCTGACAGCTCGGAGCCTGGAGCCTGCTTTGGATTCTGTGTCTCCCTTTCTCTCTGCCCCTCCCCAGCTCAGAGAGAGAGAGAGAGAGAGTGTGTGTGTCTCAAAAATAAACACACTAAAAAATTTTTTTTTGAAAACAAAGATGATGAACAAAATGGCAGAAAATTTTGGTGACATCTTAGATCACTAAATTATAAAAAGGCATTTGATTTGTGCATTTGTTGGCTACTAGAAACTAAACTACTATACCCAAAGGAGAGGAATGGAGGCTGGCAGGGTAAATGCATGTGGACGCTGGTCACTCCTAGACTGTGGGCCTCAGTTTCTTAACAGTAAACAAAATCCATATCCACCTCCAGTTTCATTCATACTTAGAATGAAACAAATGCTTTATGGAAAGTGTCAAGGGGGGGGTGGTGGGTGTTTACTAAGTAAATCAAATAAATGTTCACATCATCAACAAACCCGCACACCTACTACATGCCAGGAACTGTTCAGAATGTAACAAAGCCAAGTTCCTTTCCTTTGGGAGCTCATATTTTAGTTAGAGGGGGATGAGAGATAAACAAATATAATAAATATGTTGTATAGAATATCCTAAGGTACTAAGCACTTCACGGGAAAGGTAAAGTTAGGTGGGATTGGGAGATGGATGTTGTCGTCTACAATTTTACAGAGTTGTTTGAGTGGGCCTGAGAAGGTGACATTTAAAGAAAGACATGTATGTCCCTCCCCCCACCCGCCCTCTTTTTAAGGAACATTTTCCCCCTTCACTGCTGCTTAGCAAGATTAATGCAGGTATGACACCCCTGGATGATGTCAGGCCCATCCCTCCTCAACTTCCTACAGCTTTAACAGTTCTAACTTCTAGGAAGGTTGTGGTTACTCTTAATTAAGGGTTTTTTTGAACTTTACTTCTTCCTTGTACCACTAAAGCATGTACTCATCAGAAAATAACGCAAAATCACAAGCAAGCATTGAGGGCAAATTATGGGCATACTATGTGGAGAAGGCGAGGGAATCTTTGGGAACTCTAATTAGCAACAGTAACCTTACTTGACATTTTGGGGCTTATTATCAAACCATTTGTTTGTGAAGCCGTAAAACACACATACTCTTGGGATGCAGCATAGGTCTCCAGTAATCTTTTGTCTAAGTATACATTTTAGAAAACCCAGTAAATGTGTGAATAAATACTGAATGATACTTGATACTGCATACTGAGAGTCACACTAGTTTATAATCCCCCACTTTCTCCAAAGAGTTTATTCCTTTATTTCAAAGTTGGAGAAATTTGAGTATTAAAAAAAAAAAATCAAAAATCCATACTGGCTGCAAGTCATTAAATCTCATTTGCAGGTGGCTTTTGTAAATGCACCTGGTTAGGTTATGTTTCCATTAGTTAAACACTGTAGATTGTTAGGTAACATAAAGGAAATCCTTTAAAAAAAAAAAAGCTAGAATCATCAACACTGCCAGATTTTTTACCATATTAAGCTTAAATTGTTTTCAGTTTTGGTCGTCAGGGGTGGAGTGGGGAAGAACTCAATGAAGAGGTGATGAAAGATTGCAGGCTTTCAACCAGACCTGCAAATGTAAAATTTCACTATGCATTTCCACCATAGCCAAAGCATGAGCAGGCAGCATTCCCCTTCCAGGACTATATATAAACTTGCTGTCTGGAGCTGTAAATATTTTACCACCATTCAACATAAAAAACACGTTCCCAAAACATTAACGGAAAAATGAGAATTAAAGTCAATCAACAAACACTTGGGAGCTTTTATTATGTTTTAAGACACTTAGGAATGGAAAGCAGTAAGTAACTGGTCTCCGATGTTCAGGGTATGATAGCTTTTCAAAGTATGAGAATGATTTACACTGCCTAATGTCTATAAATACGCAGGACCCAAACAATGAAATCCAAACTTTTTGCATCCTGCCCCAGTTCTTTGGGGTTGGCATTTGCGACACTGTAATTCACTCGAGTATGCCCCTCCACTGAGTCACTGCTAAAAGTGAAAGGAAGAAGTGGGAGAAAAAACAGAGTTACTTCCGAGCATCTGACTGCTTGTCTCAAATTGATCTCTCATCCCAGACTGGAAAGATCTATGGGCCTGTCTTCCTGGAGGCAGGAAGATAGGAACTTGGGTGTTGACGGAGTTTTCGTGCCCCAATGGATACTCAGACTGCCTGATATCTGCAATGATCTGCATTCCTCAACTGCATACAGTTTTTCCTTAACTGATGCTCATCAGAGTGGCTCCAATTCCCCAGGTCTTGGAGTAAGAATGTTTTATTTACACACTGTCAGCACCCCAAACGGCCAGCCCCACCATCTTCAGGGTCATTTAAATACTACAATCTCAATACAAATGTAAAACTTTTTACATTCAAGTTTCTGGGATTTCTAAAATTTGTCCTCTATTAAAGAAACACAGTTATTACTACTGAGACCAAAAATGCTGTGTCCACGGTGTCTACCAGAACTCTCCATAAAGTAGAATTCACGTTACCTATCTGTGTATTCAGATGAAGGGAATCAATATTTTGAACTCAAAGGATAGATGACGACTATATTTTCACGCTCTTTTTATTCTTATCTTACAAAAGTCAATCAACTCCTCTGATTTCAACAATTCACTCAGACCTTTCAAACCTAGAGGCTAAATTTTAGGGCTAAAAAAAAAAAAAACTATGAAAGTGACCCAACGGTGGGCCTTAAAAATGGCTATAAATTAATTTAGAGAACTTGTGTTGAATGAGCCTAAGCCGAATTAAAACAAAAGTTGTTTTGTAGTCTATTAATAGCAGACGATTAAACGCGTATCTTATTTCAACTGGAATTCATTTACAAGCACTTAAACGTACTAATCCCAAATCTCTGTTTCTGGGAAAAAAACGCTTTCGTAATAAAGGCAAGTTAAGAGAGTGAGCGTCAACGCATTCCTTCAGGTTAGGTTCATTTTCATTAGAACCTCGGGGGCGGGGGGCGGGGGCGTCCTGGGACCCCGGTCACCTCGCGAGGCTGGGTCTCCGAGCCCGCGGCGCCCCCCCGGGTGCACCTGGCGTGCACGACCACCGCGCGCCGCTCGCCCAGGTCCACGCGCGCAGGAAAGGGGGGCTGCTCGCAGGCCCCCAAGAGCTCGGGCGCAGCGGCCACGCCGGCGCGGTTCCCTCCCCCACCCCAGGGAGGAGCCAGGGAAAGGGACGCGGCCCCCCAGAGACGGAACACTCCCCCCACCACCTTTGGCTGTAAAATGTGTGGCTAGCAGGGCGTCGCCAGCACCGGGAGGGGGAGGGGGCGGATGTTCCTGCGTCAAGTCCCCTCCTCACCCCGACCTTTCTCCCGGCGAGGACCGCGAGCCGCCGCGGGACCTTCCCGCTTCCCCGGCCTCGAACTCCGAGCCCCTGTCCTTCTGGGGCCCCCGGCCTCCCGCCTTCGANTGGGCCGAGAGGGCGGGGCGGCCCCACCTGAGGCGCCGGAGGCGGGGCGGCCACCCCCTGCCTGGTTGCTGCCTGCATAGAGCTCCTGGCGACGCTGCCACCCGGATCCCGCGAGGCGTAGGTACCTCGCGATGCTGTTCTACTTGGACAGAGCTCTCACGGGGGACGGTGAGGCCCCAAGACCCACGCTTTCCGCGGGCGCCTCTCCGTGCTGTCTCTTGGGGACTGCGGGAAGGGGGACCCGCGTTCCCCAGTTGTATTGATTTCCCTGCTTGACCCCCTTCCTTTGCACTCCTCTCGCTGACCCTAAAGACCTGAGGGATCCGAAAGCATGGGCTCTCGTAGATGGAGGAAGGGGACTGCCACCTGCAGTTTGGGAAGTTCTCAAAGGGTTAGAAACTTAATGAATGCCAAGATTTGGTTGCAGAAACGGCAGTACATTTTAAAACTTTACATCAAGAACGACCTTTAATGTTATATAGCTGCGCTATTCCCGAGATCGTTACTGGATTTAGAAAACCGTGGTGAGCTGAGGTGTCATGCGGGTAATTCTTCCTTTCAGCACTTAGAGCAGGTGCGTGGCTCCTGGTGCTCCTTGTTCTCTTCTCCACCCCAGCTCCCCAGATCCAGACCCTGAAGATCCAGAACAGCCTTCTTCGGGCAGGAGCCACGGCTTAATATCAAGACATCCTCCCAACAAGGAGGTCTTATTCTGATTTTTAAAAGCTTCCTTTTGAGTGCGATTGCATCTTTTATGAACTGTTAGGATAGGAGGCTTCTAAACTGCTCTTGTGATAAAGTTCAATTGGAAATGTACACAAAGAAGGCACTGTGTGTCCCAGATGAGAACACCAAGAGAATGAAATGCAGCTGGACCTAGAACAGAGACAACTACTTGGACACTGGGACAATGTTATCAGGTTTTACAAGTTATAAAACATCATGCCTGGGAACCAAAAGATTATGTATTCTTGGGTGTTGGGGGAAATAACACATCAGCTCTAGGTTTCAGACAGTGGAAGTAGCTTCCTTAACACATCTCTAACATTTGGTTCATAAGATTTGCCAATTGGGTTTCACTTGTCATATTGAAATGAACTCATGACCTGATAATTACCATCATTATGTATCAGGCTCTCAAGTATGTCTGCTGGTTTTCATTTAAACTTGAAAATCCCTGACTTAACTTTGCAGGTCACCTTTTGTCTTAGAGCTAACCTCTATGCCTTCTGATGAATGGGGTCATTTCACTCTGGGCTGCAAGGCAGTCAACCGAGGAGCTGGAAAAGAGAGCAGAGGCTTAACCTTAACACTCCACAGCTCGGCAGTGTAGGTCAGAGTCAGAAAAGACAGAGATTAACCAACCACCATAAAACTAGCAATCATCTTAGATGGCCTGATTTGATTGCCAAGGTTGATATTTGATCAAAGGACCAAGTTCATGACTATATGCAAATCTACAAACAGATATTCAGTTATATTTAACTCTCCTTTATGGAAATAATTTCCTGGTTAGCACCCTCCTGCTCCTTTAAAAGTCTTTGAGAATGGTCAGTTCTTGTCAGTTCGGACATTTAAGAGTAGTGCCGTTCAGCTCTCAGCTTAGTAGTTGGAATATAGATGCCTGGTCATTGTTGAATAAGAGTATGAGTATTGATTATCTTCTCCATGTCAGGCGCTCTGCTGAGAAGGGTGGGTGAAGGAATGCAAAATGAACTGGCCCTTAGGACACATGCAAGAAGTAGAATTCACGGAGGACCCTAATGGAAGGTGTCCTTGAGGTACAGTCAAAGGTGCTGTCGGTGTGAAAAGGTGGGAGACCTCTCAAAAGGCCATTTGTATTAGGCTCTTCAAGTGCATTTGTTGCTTTCATGCAAACTTGAAACTGAACTTGAAGTTGTACTAAGACTTCCTGACACTCCGATCAAGGAAAGTGAAATCCATAGAAAGGAATGACTCGGGAGAAGCTGAGAAGCCACTTGGCCCAACAGTTTTCACCTGCTGAGAAAGCCCTGTGGTGGCCCTCCCCCGACCCAGAACATGAGTGCCCTGAAGAAGGGCGGGGTGGGCCCTGTCTCACTGGACATCAGCACCACACCTCCCCAGGGGCAGGCACCCAAGGCTTCCTCTTTTAACTCTTGCTTGAGTTTAAACAAGCAAAAATCCTGTTTATGTTAATAAAGGTTGTAAGAGGCAATTGCAGATGACAACATCACTAAGACTTTGAAAGTCACACTCCTAACAGGCTCTTGTTTTGAGGTTTTACCTTCCTCGGAACTTATTGCACAGCCTGATGAGGGGCTCTCCACCTTGCTGGATGCTCCTGGAGGTCCATGAGAATTCCACTCTGCTTTGCGACAAAAGAGGTCTCTGTCAATATGATAGTAGTTTGAGGCAAGTTCCCATATAAAATACCAAGAGGGAGGATGGGGCTTTAAGTGTTCCCATTCTGGAAAAGCAAATACAATTTGGAGACTCGTTGGCCGTTCTGTAACTTTCTCCCTGTCCAAGGTGATTGCTTTATTTAGGGCTCCAAGTTCACTTCTGCTATGGAGTTTCTCATGAGCTGTTCCTTCAGCCTAGAATGTGCTTCCCCCACCTGCACAGCATTTTCCCATAATTTGGATTTTAGCCTAGATGCAGCCTCAGAGAGGCCTTCCTTGACCACTCCACCTGAAGATGTTATTTTAGACCCTCTCTATCATGGCATGCTATTTTCTAATAGTGCTTATCGCTTGCTATGATAGGTTGGAAAATGGCTCCCCAAGGCCATCCAAGTCCAAGCTTTGGGAAATGTGAATGTTAACTCACATGGCAAAGAGACTCTGCAAGTGAGATCAAAGATTTTGAGAGGAGGGGATTATTTTGGGTTATCTGGTTGGACTGGATGTAATCACAAAGGTCCATATAAGAGGGACACAGGAGACGTCGGGAGAAGAAGAGGTGATACAGAGGCAGCACTGTAGTGATGCACTTTGAAGGTCAAGGAAGGGGCCACAAGCCAATGAGTACAAGAAGACCACTAGGAGCTGGCAAGGCAAGTGCAAAGATCTTCCTGTCAGAGCCTCCAGAAGGAACTACCTCTGCAGACACCTTGATTTCAGCCCTGTGAAACTCATATCAGACTTCTGCCCCAGAACTGTAAAAGAATAAATGTATGTTGTTTTAAGCCACTACATGTGTAGTAATTTGTTTCTGTAGTAATGGGAAACTAATACACTAGCTCAACTTTTCCTTGTTCATTTCTCTATCAATTGTCTCTTTCCACCCCATTCTGTCATTAGAATGTAAATATCACGAGGGCAAGCATGATTCCTGTTTGGTTCACTGCAGGTGGCTCTGTGCCTGGCACACAGTAGGTGCTCAAGAACTGTTAAGAAGATACATTTATGAGGTAGTCAAGAGGCTCTTCATTTCATAAAAAGGGGTTTTCTTTTCTAGCTTTCAAAAACTAACAAAAATAGACTGCAAAACAGATGATGGGTCTGAAGTCCTTGGTGAGAATATACAGATATTAGATTCAATTCAACAAATATCAAAAGGTAACAAAGCATTGGCATAAACAAATTTTGAGAAAAAGTCTTGAACTTGTCACATTTCAGACATCCAGTCACTGTTGTATGGACAATCTGAGAATGTTAGCACTCAAAAAAAGTTCAGTACTCATATTTATTTAAAGACTAGCGGTGCCTAGGTGGCTCAGTCAGTTAACTGTCCGACTTCAGTTCAGGTCATGATCTCAAAGTTCATGGGTTCAAGCGCCGCATTGGGCCCTGTGCTGACAGCTTAGAGCCTGGAGCCTGTTTCAGATTCTGTGTCTCCTTCTCTCTCTGCCCCTCCTCTGCTCACACTGTGTCTTTCAAAAATAAATAAACGTTAAAAAATTTTTAAAAAACACTGATGGCTCTAAACCATCAGTGGCTTATTAACCTTTCATGTAAGTCCTTCTAAAAATAAAAGGTAAATGCAAAATATATTCATATATTGTAAATGCTATATGACCATGATTCATAAGATACATGTGAAAACCAATTTTGTCACTTCAATGGTATTTGAACCACTTCTGCTTTTCAACTTTGCTCAGTGTTTTCAACTTTGTTCAAATTTGTTTAAGAAAGCTTAAATCTTAATCCATCTTCTCTGATTTTCCTGAATTACTAAGGAGTACTGTGAAAATGTTATTTTGTAAAATTGACATGCTATTCAGAACCAACATTTTAATAGTTACTGTTTATGTCTTTTGTCTTATGCCAATGAGCACTTAAGTTTGTAATGAAACCAGAGCTGGAGTTTCAAAAGGGTTCTCACTATTGACTGATAGTTTACCTGGGTATAGAAATCATACTTCTCTGTGATATTTTTCACATCTTTATCTTACTGTGCTACATTCTGGATACTTTTTCCAGAATCATCCTCTGCATCACTCATTCTTCTTTGTCTGTTTCAAATTCCTACGTACTTATTCTGCCCATTGAGTTTTAAATTTCAGTGTTTTTTTAATTTCTATAAATCTATGCGGTTCTCTTTCAACTATCACTTTCTGTTTAAAAAAACAGCTTTACTGAGATATAATTCACATATTACACAATGCATCTATTTAAAGTGTACAGTTTAATAGTTTTTAGGTTATTCATGAAGTTGTGCATTCAATTTTAGAGCATTTTCATCACCCCAAAAAGCAATCCTGTACCGATTAGCAGTTATTCCACATTTTCCTTCAACCCTCTCTCCTAGTCCTATGCAGCCACTAGATCTACTTTCTGTCTTGGTAGATTTGCCTACTCTGAACATTTCATACACATGGGATCAGACAATATGTAGTCTTTTGTGATTGGTTTCTTTAATTTTGTTTAAAATTAAAGTGTTTTCAAGGTTCGTCCATGTTGTAGTATGCTATCAGGACTGAATTCCTTTTAATTGCTGGATGGTATTCTATTGTATACGGCTTTTGCTTATCCACTCATCCATCAATGGACATTTGTAAATGGACATTTGCAAAACACTTTTTGGCTGTTGTGAATAATACTGCTGTGAACATTTGTATGTAAGTCTTCATGTTTCTAAGAGTGCATTTGTGGGGTCATTCCATGCTGAACATTTTTGAGAACTGCCAAATGGTTTTTCAAAGTGGCTGCACATTTTACATTTCCATCAGCAATGTAATGTCCCAATTTCCCCACGTCTTTGTCAACACTTGTTATTGTCTATTTTTTTAGGCTCTCCTCCTGGGTGTAATTTATATTTTGTGGTTTTGATTTGCATTCTCTAATGTCTAATGATGTCTCACATCTTTTCATGCATTTATTGCATATCATCTTCAGAGACTGTCTATTCAGACCCTTAAAACATTTTAAAATTGTGTTCTTTTATCTTCTGATTATTGAGTTGCCAGTGTTCTTCATATATTCTGAATGTAAGTCTCTTACATATCTCTTATCAGATATATGATTTACAAACATTTTCTCCCATTCTGTGGGTTGTCCTTTCACTTTCATGATGGTGTCCTTTGAAGCACACGCATACACATTTTTTAATGTTTTATTTATTTATTTTGAGAGAATGAGAGATAGGTGCATGTGTGCACATGAGCGGGGGGGGGAGGGGTAGAGAGAGAGGAAAGAGAATCCTGCGCTAACAGTGTAGAACTCAGTGTGGGGCTCAATTCCACAAAATGTGAGACCATGTTCTGAGCCAAAATCAAGAGTCAGAAGCTTAACCAATTGAGCCACCCAGGCACCCCTGAAAATTTTAATTAAAAAAAATTTTTAATGTTTATTTTTTGACAGAAAGAGAGAGAGAGAGAGAGAGAGAAAGAATCTAAAGCAGGCTCCAGGCTCCAAGCTGTTATCACAGAGCCTGATCCGGGGCTCAAACTCATGGACTATGAGATCATGACCTGAGCTGAAGTTGGACACTTCACTGACTGAGCCACCGAGGCGCCCCTGAAAAATTTAATTGTAAGTCCTACTTATCTATATATTTTTTTCTGTTGTTTGCTTGTGATTTTTGTGTCATATCTAAGAAACCATTGCCTAGCCCAAGGTGATCCTATATGTTCATCTAAGAGTTCTATAGTTTTAGGTTTATATTTAGATCTACATTTAATTTTGAGTTAACTTTTGGATATAGTGTAAGAAAGGGGCTCAGCCTCATCCTTTAGCTTGTGGATATCCAGTTGCCCCAGCACCATTTGTTGAAAAGATCATTCCTTACCTCATTGAGTTGTCATGGTGCCCTTATCAAAAATTCATTGGCCATAAATGTAAGGGTTTATCTCTGGACTTTCCATTCTATTCAGTTGATCTCTATGTCTATCCTATCACAACACTGCCATGCTGTCTTGATTCCTGCAGCTCTGCAGGAAGTCTTGAAATTGGAAAGAGTGAGTCCTCCAACTTTGTCTTCCTCAGATTGTTTTTGGCTACTCTGAGTACCTTGTATTTCCATATCAGTTTTAGGAGTTGCCTATTAATTTGTGCAGGAAAAGGCTCTGGGATTTTGATATGGGTCTATTTGGATCTATTGATCAATTTGGGAAGTATTACTACCTTAACTTAACTCAGCTTCTGATCCATGAACATAGAATGTCCTCCCATTTATCCAGGTCTTTCATTTCTTCAGTGTTTTGTGGTTTACGAAGTATATGTTTTACACTTCTTTTGTTAAATTTATTCCTGAGTATTTCTTTTGATGCTGCTGTAAATTGAATGGTTTTCTTATTTTCATTTTTAGATTGCTCATTGAGAATATACAGAAATATTATTGGTTTTTTATATATTGATCTGTTAACCTTGTTATCAGATTGAGGAAATTCCCTTCTATTCCTAGTTTGTCAAGTGTTATTATAATGAAATTGTTAGATTTTTTTCAAATGCGTTTTCCGCGTCTTGTGAGATGATTATGGTTTTGTTTGTTTGTTTTTTGTTCTGTTGGTTTGGTGTATTACAATGATTGAACTTTTGTATTTTATATCAACCTTGCATTCCTGGGATAAATTCCACTAGTCATGGTGTATAATCCTTTTTATTATTGCTGGATTCAGTTTGCTAGTATTTTGTTGATGATTCTTACATCTATATCATAAGGGACATTGATGTGTTGTTTTCCTGTGATGTCTTTGACTGGTTTTGATGTTAGGGCAATATTGATCCTATAGACAGAATTGGGAAGTGTTCCCTCATCTTCTGTTTTTTGGAAGGGTTTATGAAGAATTGGTATTTATTTTTCTTTGAATATTTCATAGCATTCACCAGGGAAACCACCTAACTCTGAACTTTGCTTTGTGGGAAGTTTCAAAAACACTAATCGAATCTCTTTTTATAGGATCTTTCCATTTCTTTTTCAGATGTTATTTCCTTATGGTTTCTATTTCTCCTTCTCTGTAATCACTTGCAATATAATTTTATAGTTTCTACAAGATATTTTCTGTTTCTTTGTTTTATTTGGTCTGGTTTGGTTATTTGTTGTTTAATTTAGCCATGGTTGTGTTTGCTGGTTCTCTATCATGGTGAATCACATTTCTTTATCTGCTTTGGGAATTTGTTGTTGTGGTTTTTGTCCAAGGGTTATTGAAGATATCAGCACAGCAAAAAGAGTTACGTGGTGTTTTGGAATCCATCCCAACTGCAGGCTAAGTGACCTGCAGGTTGGACACACTGCTAAAGTCCAAGAGTTTCAACATTCCTCAGTGTCAGGATCTACTTCATTAATCTCCTGATGCAGGTCTGAGACCTCAGGAACATAATTCTCTCTCCTTTCTCTCTCCTCCTCCTGCAACTCAATGGAGATTCCGCTCACTGGACCTCTACGAATCTGCTTCATCAGTTAAGTGGTATAAACCGCTATCTTGCTGTAGAGCTTCTTGCTGGGAATAATGGTAGTCTCTTCACACATGTACTTGTTGGTGTGGGAGTTGTTGCCCAGGCACATGTAGTACCTCTCAAAGATGACCCGGGCCACCTTCTTCACTGTGTTGATGTGAACACACCCCACGTTGGTGGGTCTGGTAATTATTATGATATCATCTTGTGTGGTGATCCACTTTGTCTGTAAAAATCCTATGTGGCCTGGGTTATAAAGCATTCCTACAGGAAAGCTTTGCATTTGTTCCTGCCAGGCCCTCCGAGAAGATTACCAAGGGAGGGTATAAAATTCAGATTCTGCCCCCGCCTCCTGTCATAAGCTTGGTGGGTTATTTCTCTTAGGATAGTATTTTCTTCTACTACACACCCTAATGAGGCCAAATTTCTCTGTCCTCCGCCTGGGCCAGAAAGTACTGTCTGGGGCCTCTCTTACTGGCATGCAGTTTTCCGAGGGTCCCATCTGTGTGAATGGGTCTCATTGTCTATTTGCCATCTTGTACGGGTCCCAAGTCCTGAGACAGGTGGAACTTCTATAACATTGGAAACATCTGACCATTTGGGCCCATTTGCAGCTCTAACACACCCCTCCGTACCCACAAGGGCTTCATATCATCTGTGCTAGGCACTTGGTTTTCTTCCTTTTGTGTTTTTGGCATCTGGTGTTTCCTTTTTTTTTTTCCTCCCCCCAAACCTGGCTGTGTGTGAAAATATTTTGTTACATTTTATATGTAATTTCAAGTATTTGTAACTGGAGGAATTCTGGGTTGTACAGTCTGCCAGAAACCTGAAAGGGCCTTTGTAGTCTCCCTTTGAGACTGCTTCTGGGGTGATAAGCCCTGGACTAGGAGGCCGGGGATCACATTCCAGATTGCCCTTATCAGTATGTAGGACCGGGCAAGGCATCTTCCACTTCTTGGTCTCCGTTTTTTCACCTCCCGATTAGGTGGTGAAATCAAGTTACTTGAAGCTTCGTCTTCAAGTTACTCTCAGTTCTAAAATTCTCTGATTTTTTTTTTTTTTTTAACTTCTATCCACAGGACTTATTCTGAAGCCTTATTCTCTAGGTGCAGATCAGCCTCTGTGAGGAGAGGCTATTTGCCAGAAACCAAGATAACCCGAACATTCTTTACTTTCCCCAGGGCAGAAAGGGAGAGACACTTGTCCCTTGTCCTGAAAACGCCTCAATGATTTGGCTTCACAGGGAAACAGTTGCATTTGTGGAAGTGGTTTGGCTGGGCCTCTCTTCATTTGCCTTGTCTTTTATTTTTCCAAGGAAAAAAAATCAGCAGAGAAAGTTCCAGACTTTCTCTTCTTGTGCAGCTTTGTTTTCTGTATTTAGCAAATGCCAAACATCGACCACGTCTGCAAATTTCCTCTTGGTTAAGACTTAAATTCTTGCATTGCGTCCCCAATATTTTATCTTGACAGAGAAGCGCAGTAAGTTGTGGAACAATTTTACCTTTAGCTGGAGCTTTTTCTGGGAGGGAAGGCTTGGGAAAAGACACTCTGAAGTGCTTTTATAGGAATCTGTTGAGCCAGATAGACAATTCTCAGGTCCTTTCGTACTGCTGCGGTCATAGTAGTGAAGCCAGAAGGCGAACAGGATTGTCAAGCAATTCCCCCAAAGTGAACAGCAAGGGCTGCCGAGGGGGTGGAATATAATGGAATAGTATTCTGCTAGGACAATTTGTCTTTTGAACTTAATTCTCTTTCAGCGACAGCAAAGGCTTGTCTCTGATGAACTTTTTTGTCTCCATCTCCACCTGATTATACACCCACTTTTGTGTCCCTCTGCCTGCCGGATGCCACCTCACCACATGGGCCCCTTCAACCTTGGGCCCTGGACATTTCTAGTGAATTTGTTTCCAGAACAGCTCAGACCATCTGTAGCCTTTCTCTTGGTCTATCATTGTCCCTCCACTGTGACTCTGAATTTTCATGGATCTATGAGAACAATAAATGATGAGGAAATGCAACTCTTTCACTAAAAGGGGAAGTATTAGCCCTGAGGATCTTGAAATTCAGCATAAAATGAAAATTTCCATTAGGCAAATGCGTGCAATTATAAATAATTAAGCAAAAACCTTGACTAGTCATCTACGTGTTTCTTTAAAAATGTCCCTAACATTGACATTGACCAAGAAACAAAAGAAGGCTTAAGAATCAATGGGAACTCTGCTGAGTCCAAAAGGCAGATTTTGCCACTTAAGCCAGTTTGTAATGTCCCATTATATCCGATCGCTATAAAACTTTAAGCATGTGTTTGGCTATGACATCAGGCAGTACTCTGGGCCCAGAAGTAGGAGTCACAAATCCATGGTGGAGAGAGCTTCACTATTTTAATATTCTCAAAGGATGCACTCACCCAATTAAAAGCATGCATCATATGAATTATTTGTTGTATTTAGAGATATTTAAAGGCTGCAGTTGCTGCAGTTTTGGTAAAACAACAAGCAGGCATATGACATCAGATACTCAATCCCCTTTTTCTGTTACAGGATTTAGGGAGCAAGAAACTTGAATTGCTGGTCTCCCTTGCAATCGGGAGTGAAAAAACAGACCGTTTTCACCGAAGAGACAAAGGAGATGAACAAAAGTCTACTGAGAAGGTAAAAGGCAAAATAGTTGGGTTTTGGACAATTGTTTGCTTGACCCCTAATAACTTCCTAGAAAGTAGATGTGATGTCCATGCAAGAAGGAGCCACCATCTTGCAAGCTCCAAGCAACAAATGAGAATGGGTGTCAACAAACTGAGATCGGTGTATGGAAAGCAAGAGAATGTGTTCCTGACAGCACGTGAGCCCTGAGTTTTCTGCTCTTTACAGCTGAAAGCATTCCTAAGTGACATAATTAAAATTTGGGAAAATTAGGGGCACCTGGGTAGCTTGGTCGGTTAAGGGTCTGGGTTCTCCTCAAGTCATGGTCTCATGGTTTGTGAGTTATAGCCCTGCGTCTGGCTCTGCCGACAGCCTGGAGCCTGCTTCAGATTCTGTTTGTCTGTCTCTCTTTCTTTCTCTCTCTGCCCCTCCGCTGCCCCTACTCATACTCTATCTTTCTGTCTCTCTCAAAAATAAATAAACATTTAAAACGTTTTTTAAATAAAACAAAAGTTGGAAAAATTTGTGATTGTGTTGAAGTCAGCATATACAAACATAAAGAATCTTCACATGAAAAATCCAAAAGATGATAAAGCACTTCTTAAAACTTTTAATACATTTAAATGTCTTCATTTGGGGGATAACCATATTTTAGAAATAAAGCCAAAAGATCTATGAACTGCCAAATAAGAATACGATTATGGAGACCGAAGCCGGAAATATTAAAATTGGGACTCTCCTGGAAGATCCTAGAACACTGTTTCTGAATTTATATCCTTTAAGCCACTTTTTAAAAGTACTTTTACTTTAATCAAAGAATGTAATTTTACGCCCACTTTCCAAGAAATACATTTCTGAATCATTTTTCTAAGTTGGCAAATAAAAGCCTTCTAAAGATAAATCATCCACTTTGCTTTTGAGCAGTCATTGTTCCCACAAAACAGCGACAATGACAATACCCCCAGAGGCCACATAAAGGAAAGTATTCATGCGTTATTATTAGCTAAAAAGATGATCCATGTCTGGGTCTATAATTGAGTTCATAATTCTTGGAAGATTCCCTCTGTATCAGTGGCTTTCTTCCAAACACAAAAGGAGATGGGATTTTGGCACAAAGTGTCATTCAGAGCTCCTTGGGTTGTAAAACAATTGGATTTTTTATATTAAGCAGACAACATATCTGGGGGGTCTGTGTTTCCTCCCATTCTGATGGATTTAGCTGCTGGGTTATTGAGTAGACTCTTGAATGTAGATGCCATGTTTCTACCTCCGGGTAGAGAAACAGCAGCTGGAAAAGAGGAGTTGGATTCATGCCTTATAGTGTTTCCATTGCAACTTGGTGACTAGGGTCCCCTGCTAGTTGGACTATCGCTATTGGAATGCAATAGGGGGTGACAACAGTGTGCCCAACATGGTGGGAAGGTTAGTTTCTAGTCTCAGTGATAATGGATCCTGTGGGACTTGCCTGTGGGACTTGGAGCAAGTCACGTCATGTTCCTGGACCTGTATGTCCCAATCAATAGGAATGGGGGTAGACAGTATTCAAGGTGACCCCGAGGGCAGTGAGGGACCATGCTTTCCCTTACAGCGCTTCTCTAGGAAAGCAGCCACCTGGCCAGGCTCCTCATCGGAATATACAGGAGGCAGTAGCCCAGCTCTGGGGCTGCTGGCCAGGAGGAGGCCCGGCTGGAGTTGCCTTAGTGGAGGCAGAGGGTAGGACATGGGGTCCCTATTCTGAGTCTGCAGCCTGACCACCCCACCTCCTTCACAGCTGCCTTTGATCTTCAGATCATTCCATTTCACCGTCAGCAGACTGAGGCTCACACTGGGATGGGCCAGCCTGCTCTTTCACACATCCCCACCCTCCACCCCAAACTCAGGCTCCAGAGCCTGGTTGCAAAGTCACATGGAATTTCCACACCCCACGAACGCTGTACAACTACCTTGTAGACGTATTTCAAGTTTTATTATTATTATTACTTTTTGAAGGGTGAACACTTACTGATTTGTCATCTGTTTTGCTGGCCCACCCTGCAAAACTAACCACTGATCTTTAGCAGAGAAGTAGTAGAGAAGGCGACCAGGCTGAAACCTGGGCCCCCTGGGGCTCCCAAGCCACCATCTGGAGAAGACCACTTTGGAAGAAGCAGGGCAGGCTGCTGGAATTTGGGCCCACACCCAAATCTCAGATCTCCGTGAACTGATTCTTTCCAACCCGGCTTGGCCCACCTTTCCATGCCATGCCCCTCTCCCCTCTCTGCCTCTTAAAAGCATTGTTCCTGGCCTGACTGTGCAATGATATGCTGGGGGCTTTACCCGCATGGCTTTGACAGAAGCTGCCACGGGGAACTGAGCTGCCCATTCGCTGACATTCCTTCTGTCAGATGCTCTGATTCATCTGCCGGGTTTCATCCAGCTCAGCCTTCCAGTGACTGGGTCCTTCTTGGAGCCAGATCTTTGCCTGGTTGGGTGGGTCAAGGCATGACTCACCTTGACCAGCAGCTCACCCTTGAGTCACATGGATCAGGAAACCCAACGGATGTGACATCATCAGTAAACACAGACAGATAAGGAGGTGGTTCTATTTGCCGTAGAGATAAATGCCACCATCCTGGCTGGGCCTCTGCCAAGAGGGTGAAGGACACTGCACATAAGTGTTAATTCTGTGCAATGGCTTATCTGTGGACACACCGAGACTCTCAGGGCAGGGAAAGTCCTCAAGGGTCAGTCTGTCACTTTGTTATGGTAAAGTGTTACTTTGTTGTTATTTCAAAGTCTAACCAGAGAATCTTCTCATATTCTGTTCCAGTTCAGGCATGGTCTCAGCTAAAAGATGGTGGGCTCCTTGAAGGCAGGGTCAGCCCCTAGTTCTGTGCCCACCTCCATCACTGAAAAGAGATCTTTATTCTCTTTTTTTTAGATAGAGGAGGTTGGGGGTAGGAAGGGGCAGAGAGAGAGGGAGACAGAGAATCTTAAGCAGGCTCCACGCAGAGCCCAATGAAGTGGGGCTTGATGATGTGGGGCTTGGTCCCACAACACTGGGATCATGACCTGAGCTGAATTCAAGAGTCAGACACTTAACCAACTGAGCCCCCCAGCACCCCATGAAGAAAGAATTTAAATCAACCTCCTTCCTCATCTAAATGAAGAGTCCCTATTGGGATTGAAATTTGCCATTTTCTCCAGGGTCATGCAATTCTTTTTTTTTAATTAAAAAATTTTTTAATGTTTATTTATTTTGAGGGAGAGAGACAGAGTGCAAGCAGGGGAGGGGCAGAGAGAGAGAGAGAGGGAGACACAGAATTTGAGGCAGGCTCCAAGCTCCAAGCTGTCAGCACAGAGCCTGACATGGGGCTCAAACTCACGAACCAAGAGATCATGACCTGAGTCAAAGTCAGGTACTTAACCGACTGAGCCATTCAAGTGCCCAAGGGTCATGCAATTGTTGGTAATGGCATGCCCCTGGACCCCAGGCTCTGGCTCAGCCTGGTCACCCAGCTGCTGTGGCAGGCAGGGGCCCTCTGTCCCTCCGGGGATCTCCTAAAACCAGGCTTATGAGGCACAGGATCCGTAACAGGTCCTGTGAGTACTACCAGAGCCTGAGATGGATAGAAAGATCAAGAAAACTGATCTGTCTATATTTGAGCATTTGCTATTTTGTTCATCATAGGTCGTCTTTGCATTAGATTTTCTGAAACACTGCATGAAGATATCTTGATTACTGAGTCATTTGGCATTCCCTTAAGTTTTGTGCTAAGTTAATTTCCTCCCTCACTTCACTTGCCCAGTGTTGTGTCTGTGAACCAGAGAGATCTGGAGGGACAGAAGGATTGCCCCAGGAAACCTACCCCCATAGCTCCCCTCTGCTCTGCAGGGAAGACAAGAAGCCTCTCCTCCTCTATAGTTTGCACAGACTTAGAGCCCTTAGAACCTTCCTGAGTGCCAGCTGCTACCTGGGACCCAGGAGGGCCAGAGGTATGCCAGCTGTCCGGACTGCCCGCTGTGCCCACTAGATGGCGCGCTGGGTGTGCAGGTGAGCGAGGCACACCCCTCCTTGGCCAGCTCAGCTCTTGGAAGTGAGTGCTTGCTAGTGTAGAGAGCACCTGCTGCATTGATAAACTGCAACCCCAACGTCTAGGTGAGGATCCTGAGGAAGCAAGGTGAAGTGACTCACCCGTTATCCTTTAGTCCCTAATTAATATCAGTTGTGGGTTCTGGCCTTCTACCTGACATCCCCAAACGTCCCTTCTTCCTGGATCAGTTGCTCTTAGAGGTATCTTTTGACATTCTGGTGAAAGCTATAGGGACCCTCCTTGGAAAAAGTTTAAAAGTAATTTCATCGTCTTCCAGAACAGCACAGAAATAGATTCAGAACCTTCTTCCTAGGGGTGCTACAGTGGCCCTGTCAGTTAAGCGTCCAACTCTTGAGTTCAGCTCAGGTCATGATCTCAGGGTTCATTCTCATAAATAAATAAATAAACAAAACAAACAAATAAATAAGTAGCTTAAAAAAAAGAACCTCTTTCCTACATGTCTGCAGTATATGCATCTTATTTGGGATTTAGAGTCAATTCCTGACTTTCTGTTCCAGATATGAATCTAACCATGCATGCCAATGCATTCATTCAAGAAATATATACTGAGAACCTCTATGTGCCAGATACCATTTTAGGTGGAGCTCACATCCCAGAGTGGGAAGGGAAATGGTAAGAATTGACAGTTGCGGTAGCCATTGGTGCTATTCTCTAAACGATTACAATTTTCCCTGTTCTGGGCAGTAGGATTTTACTCCCTGGTCATCTTCTTTATTATTTTTTTAAGTTTATTCATTTCTTGAGAGAGAGACAGAGAGGGAGAGAGACAAAGAGCAAGTGGGGGAAGGGCATAGAGAGAGAGGGAGACACAGAATCTGAAGCAGGCTATAGGCTCCGAGCTGTCAGCACAGAGCCTGATGTGGGGCTCAAACCCACAAACTGTGAGATCATAACCTGAGCCAAAGCTGGTGCTTAACCGACTGAGCCACTCAGGTGCCCCTACTCTCTGATCTTCATAGGGTTGAGTGAAACCATGTGGCCGGTTCTGGTCAATTAATCGTGAGAAATGATGTGGTATTCTGGGCCAGAACATTTAATCACTGGTGTGAGGCCCTTCAGAGCTTTCCTCTGTCCCGTGACATGGTGACCAGAAGCATTTCACATGGACCAGAAGCGTTTCACATGAAGGCTACATGGGCGGCCCAGTTCCTGGAGCCATGTAGCACGAATGAGAAATCAACATTTATCTAAGACACTGAGATTTGGGGGATATTTGTTGCTGAAGCATAACCTGGCCTATTCTGACTGATAAACAATAAAAAAGTAAATAATATAATGATATAGATTGCCATAAGGAGATTAGAGCCATGGGGAAAAGAAACAATTGAGTAGAATAAGTGATATTGGAAGGGTGGGAGGTAGACGGAGGGGCAAACAGGGTGGGCCTCATGAGAAAGCCCCTTTCCTTTGAGAAGGAAGCAAGCTGTGCAGGTGTCTGCAGAAAAGAGTGTCCCCAGCAGGGGGAACAGCCAGACAAAGGCTGGAGGCATGTCTGATGAATTCAAGAAGCAGCAATGGGTTGGTTGATATGACTGAGGCAAACTTTGGGGGGAGGTCAGAGAAGTAACAGTATTATCATGTGGGGCCTGTGGCCATGTAAGGATTGTTGCCATGTTCTCTGAGTGAAAAGGGAGCCATTAAAGCGGTTTGAGCTCAAACACAACATGATGTGATTTACATTTTCAAAGGATCATTCCAGCCTCTGGGCTGAGAGCAGACAGTGAGTGGGGGTGGGTGCAGGATAGAAGCGGGGAGGCCTACTAAGAGGCTACTGTAGGGGCGCCTGGGGGGCTCAGTTGGTTAAGTGTCTGTCTTCGGCTCAGGTCATGATCTCACAGTCCCTGGGTTCGAACCCCATGTCGAACACACAGCTGTCTGTGCTGACAGCTCAGAGCCTGGAGCCTGCTTCAGATTCTGTGTCTCCCTCTCTCTCTGCCCCTCCCCCACTCACTCTCTGTCTCTCAAAATAAAATAAAGACATAGAAAAAAAAAAGAGGCTACTGTGTTGGGGGGGGGTCCCTGTGTGGCTCAGTGGGTTGAATGTCTGACTCTTGATTTTGGCTCAGGTCGTGATCTCATGGTTCCTGAGATTGAGCCTCACATTGGGCTGCACACCGACAGCAGGGAGCCTGTTTGGGATTCTCTCTCTCTCTCCTTCTCTCTCTGCCCCTCTCCCCAATGTGCTCTTTTTCTCAAAATAAATAAATACACTTTAAGAAAGAAAAGAGGCAACTGTGTATCGCAGGTCAGTATTATTGGTGGCTCACGTGAGGCGGTGACAGCAGAGGTGGTGAGAAGATGGTCAGCTTCTGGACATAGTTTGAAGGTGGAGCCATGAGATTTCCTGATGGATCAGATGAAGGATGGGAGGGATTCAAGGCTTTTGGCATTATCAAGTAGGAGGATGGAACTGCCATTGATGAAGGGTGGGAGGTTGTAGATGGAGCTGGTTTTGGGGGGAAGAGCTGGAGTTTTGGTCATGTTAAATTTTAAGTGTCCATTAAGGGCTCCTGGGTCAAGCTGAGGTCATGATCCATTTCAGCTCAGGTCATGATCTCACAGTCATGAGACTAAGCCCTGCGTCAGGCTCTGCACTATGTGTGGAGCCTTCTTGGGATTCTCTCTCTCTCTCTCTCTCTCTTTCTCTCTCCCCACCCCTCCATCTCTCTTAAAATAAATAAACATTAACAAAAATGATAAGATGTCCATTAGACTTGAAGCGAAAATGTGTGGGAGGCACTAAATATATAAGCAAGGAGTTAGTTTGAGAATAGTTAAGGAAAAGATGGTATCAATAGTTTAATGTCTCAAAACACTTTGGTTGGTTATAAAGAGAGACTTAAAAATTATTTAAATGGTTATTTATTTTTGAGAGCCAGAGAGAGGCAGAGAGAGAGGGAGACACAGAATCCAAAGCAGGCTCCAGGCTCTGAGCTGTCAGCACAGAGCCCTATGTGGGGCTTGAACCTATGAACCATGAGAGATCATGACCTGAGCTGAAGTCGGATGCTTAACTGACTGAGCCACCCAGATGCCCCAAAGAGAAACTTTTAAGTGTAGCATTATATATACACAGGCTGATTCTAAGGACGTTAGATGAGAATTATGGAAAATGATGTGGTTAGCTTACCTTTGATAGTGTCAGAGGAGTTTTCTTCTCTTTGCTTTAGGAATGTCAAGCACATCATCCATTATATCATGCAATGCTCCCTCCATCCTAATCAATTTTATCTTGGGGTTCCTGGCTGGCTCAGTCAGAGGAGCATGTGACTCTTGATCTCGGGGTTGTGAGTTCTAGCCCCATGCTGGGGGTAGATATTCCTTAAAAACAAATAAAACTTTAAAAAAAAGTACTCATCAAAAGAAAAGAATTGTGCTGTGTGGTTATGGATGATAAATTTTATCTTTTGTTAAATCCTGGGAAAAGCACTCCTTTCTCTGAGGAAATGAACATGCTTCCTTTTTCCCAAAAATGAAAATCATGAAAAGATTGTGCATCTCTTTTCTCTTTAGCTGCCAGGGAGCTCAGAGTCCAATTAGAAACTCAACTATAGTCGGTTAACCACTGGGTCTGGAGGGCCTGCATATTTGTGTTTTTACTTTCCCCCACCTTGACTTCCTACTTTGAATATATTTTTTTAACGTTTATTCATTCTTGAAAGACGGAGAGAGGGGCGCCTGGGTGGCTTAGTCGGTTGAGCGTCCGACTTTCGCTTAGGTCATGATCTCGCGGTTCGTGGGTTCGAGCCCCACGTCGGGCTCTGTGCTGACTGCCAGCTCGGAGCCTGGAGCCTGTTTCAGTCTGTGACTCCCTCTCTCTCTGACCCTCCCCTGCTCACACTGTCTCTCTCTCTCTCTCTCCTAGAAGTAAATAAAAATATTTAAAAAAAAAAAAAAGAAAGACGGAGAGAGAGAGAGCGTGAGTAGGAGGGGCAGAGAGAGACGGAAACACTGAATCCCAAGCAGGCTCCAGGCTCTGAGCTGTCAGCACAGAGCCTGATGCAGGACTTGAACCCACAGACCATGAGATCATGCCCTGAGCTAAAGTCGACCGCCCAATTGACTGAGCCACCCAGGCACCCATTGACTTCCTTTTAACGTCCAGTTTTAGTTTTAAAATTTTTATCTTATCCTATCTGTTCTTGCTAGGGTTGTCTCACATCTGTATGGCATGAGGGGGAGTGTAAAATAAGGAAATAAACACAATTGAATAAGGTTGCTTTTTAATAACAATACAACTCATTTAGAAGTAAAAAAGATATTGAAAATTTGTCTCTAAGGTAATTTTCTATATGCAGAATTGTATATTTCAGCTGGCTTTCATTATAGCACTGAAAATGTGTTCCTTAAGGAAAAAGAATGCTCGTCCCAGAATGTCATAAAAATCACTTTAAAATTACAGCAAATAGATAAATTCACATATTTTAAAGAAAATAAGCAAGTTATCATAAGATACTGAGACTAATATGCAAAATAAGTTGCAAAATACAAATAAAAAAAACACAGGGAGTTGTTTTTACGTTTCTTTTCGATGATTTAAAGGTTGCAGGGTAAGGATGTGAATTTTCCTGACAGGACACACTGCTGGGTGAGACGCCCCAGCCCCTGTTTTCTGAATCTGTTGATGCAGAGATTCTCAAGCCTCGGTCAGCTTCATGTGCCTTCACATACGTATAAGCACCTATCTTTTTAGTCTGTCCATATTGCTTCTTCAAATCAATTCTTTTTCTAAATTTAAATTTATTTAAAGAGAAAACAGCTGAATATGTCAGGTGTAAATTCACGGGTTCCCTACTTTCTTTAGGCACATTAAAATCAATTCATGAGGGGCTCCTGGGTGGCTCAGTCGGTTAAGCATCTGACTTCAGCTCAGATTATGATCTCACGGTTCGTGGGTTCAAGCCCCGTGTCAGGCTCTGTACTGACAGCTAGCTCAGAGCCTGGAGCCTGCTTCAGATTCTATGTCTCCCTCTCTCTCTGACCCTCCCTTGATCATGCTGTCTCTCTCTCAGAAATAAAACATTAAAAAAATAATAATTAAAATCAATTCATGAATGTGAAAGTAAAAAATTATGTGGTGTGGAGTGCCTGTGGTTAAGTGTCTGACTTCAGCTCAGGTCATGACCTCACAGTTTGTGAGTTTGAGCCCTCAGTTGGGCTCTGTGCTGACAGCTCAGAGCCTGGGAACTTGCTTCAGATTCTGTGTCTCCCTCTGTCTCTGCCGCTCCCCCACTTGCTCTCTGTCTCTCAAATAAATAAACTCAGCTGAAGGGAAGAGGAGCCTTGGCATCAGCTGAGGTACTCATAAAAATGAATCAGCCCCTGGGGCGCCTGGGTGGCTCAGTCGGTTAAGCATCTGACTTCAGCTCAGGTCAGATCTCGCGGTTCGTGGGTTCGAGCCCCGCATCGGGCTCTGTGCTGACAGCTAGCTCAGAGCCTGGAGCCTGTTTCAAATTCTGTGTCTCCCTCTCTCTCTGAACCTCCCCTGCTCATGCTGTCTCTCTCTCTCTCTCAGAAATAAATAAAACATTAAAAAAATAAAAAAAGAAAAGAATCAGCCAGGACAGAGGAGGACTCCTTCCCATTAAAGAGAAAATGAGGAGAAATGGGGGCACTTTAGCTGAAACACACACAAGGAAGTCCTCAGAGTGACTGCTGAATACAGACCTTGAGGAAGATCTTAGAAAACCAGCTTGAGGGGTCCCTGAGGGGCTCAGTCGGTCAAGAGTCTGACTTGGGTTCAGGTCATGATCTCATGGTTCCTGAGTTCAAGCCCTGCATCAGCCTCTCTGCTCTTAGCACAGAGCCTGCTTCAGATCCTCTGTCTCCCTCGCTCTCTGCCCCTTCCCCACTCATGTGTGCACCCTCTCAAAAAATAAATAAACATTAAAAAAAAGAAAAGAAAGCCAGCTTGGGATGAGGACACCCTACTATAATGGCCACTATCAGTATCTCCTGCCCCCCACTCAGCTCTTAGTCGTTATGACACTCGCCCATTTTAGCCAGCTGTAGAAACGGCATTCTTAGTTTCTGATAATATATCTTACATCTGGCTTTTAAAACAGTGGTTCTCAACCGTGGTCCCTGGGCCAGCAGCATCAGCGCCTTCTGGGACCTTGTTAGAAACCAGATTCTTGTGCCCCACCCCAGACCGATGGGACCTACCCAGCCCTCCAGGGATTCTCACCCTGCTGAAGTTTGAGAACCACTCTTCTAGAATGATGCCCATGTTTGCACAGTAAACAGAGGGCTATTAGCAAGGAGACCTGAATTCTAGTCTGCATCTATAGCCAATTAACTGTGACCTAACGCCCAAAAAAAAAAAAATCAGTTTGAGCCTCAGTTTCCCCATTTGTAACGTGGGGAAGACGTTCCTAGCCCTGCTGGCACATTAGAATCACCTGGGCTGCTTTTGCAATTTTTTTTTTTTTTGGGTGCTACTGTGCCCTAGAGTCCATACCTTTTAATTCTATTTATATTAGATTCTAGAACAGGCAAAACCGAATCTGTGATGGGAGCAATCAGAACATGCCTGGGATAGAGGACTGGTGGGTTCACCGCGAAAAGGCAGGAGGGACCTTTCTGGGGCTATGGTACTTTTCTGTTCTGATGGGAATATGGGTTACAGAGGTGTATGCACTTGTCAATCTGTTGAATGGTACCCTGAATATTTTGCCTCAAAGGATGGGGGAAAACATACTGTAAACAAAGATTGGTGTCTAGTTAATATTTGTGCTGAAGTATGTACGGGCGAAATGTACTGACTCACAACCCATTTTGAAATGCATCAAAAAATAAGATGGCTTGTTGATGGATAGATAGAGGAATGGAGGGTCAGTAAAATTCTTCTGATTTTTCATTAAGTTTTAAACACGTATTTGTAAGCAAATGTTAGAAGGAAATTCTGATGCTGGTGCCCCACACTCACATCTATTAAATCAAGATCTTTCCTAAATTAAAGCTTCTACCATGGGAGGGAGATACATCTTCTTTCTCCAGGGTCACAGGTTTTAAGCTTCGTGTACAGATACATACACTGGGCAGAAGAGACGTATTCGGAGATTGGGAGGTTCTTGGGTTTTATGCCGGACAGTGAATTTATTGGGCTGGAATCTTCCCACAGGTAACAATAATGGGAAAGGAACGGGTTGTGCACCTGGGCTTCACTGTTAGCACTGCCCCACTCCCTCAGCTGCGGGCATTTGGCGACTGGCTCCCCTCCCCCCATCTCCAGCTGCAAATCCCGGAATGCTCTCTATAGAACTTCTTGCCTCAGCCACCAGGGGGAGCTGTCACCCCAGCAGTTGCCCGAAGCTTCTGCAATATTCAAACCCAGGGCTTGGCATGATTATGTGTATGTGGGGGGGAGGGGGTGGTGGTGGTGGGGACGGTCCTAGAGGGCTAATCCCATCATGCTTTGCTCCCCCTGTTAATTCGGCCACCTGCAAAGGACCAAGCCCCCCTGCACCACAGACCCTCCTTCCAGACCTGCGCATTCTCTAACCTGACTCAAGGCACGTTCTGAACCCCACCTTCCTCACCTTCCCCAGCGAGACTGATGGCACCATCTGCAGCCAGCAAACTCCCCGAGCCTCGAGATTCCCTCTTCTGGGAAGGTTCTCCTCACTCTTAACCAGGTTCACTGCTTCGCCTGGTGCCCTCTACGGGAGGGGGGTGGAGCGGTGGGAGGCGGGGTAGGCTTTCTTCTCTGACGGCCCACAACCCCCCCAAATTTAAGGTTGAGGGCAGCCTCCTCCATGCTTGCTAAGGCCGCTTCTAAGACATGTCTCTTCCCTTCTCATTCAAGACCCAGCCATACCACCTGCCNCTGCGATCAGGGACTCTGCCCCCTTGTGGGAGGAAGACTTCCAGCACCCCTATGGTCCCGGCACCTGCCTGGCATCTCCTCCGGCCCAGCCAGGGCTCATGTCCCAGTCTCCCTGAATCACTGCTGTCCTCACTCTTTNACTTCCAGCGATCTCTGCCAACCCTCTGCGATCAGGGACTCTGCCCCCTTGTGGGAGGAAGACTTCCAGCACCCCTATGGTCCCGGCACCTGCCCGGCATCTCCTCCGGCCCAGCCAGGGCTCATGTCCCAGTCTGCCTGAATCACTGCCCTCCTCACTCTTTTTTTAAAAAAAAATTTTTTTAATGTTTATTTCTGAGAGAGAGAGACAGCGTGAGCAGGGGAGGGTCAGAGAGAGAGGGAGACACAGAATCTGAAGCAGGCTCCAGGCTGTGAGCTGTCAGCACAGAGCCCGATGCGGGGCTCGAACCCACGAACCGTGAGATCATGACCTGAGCCAAAGCCAGACGCTTAACCGACTGAGCCACCCAGGCACCCCTGCCGTCCTCACTCTTGTTCCCGTGTGATCACCGCCCTCGTCTCCTCTCTCCTGCTCCTGCACCTGCCCCACCCCTGGGGAGCCCAGCGGGGGGGAGGGGGCGGAGGGAGAGTGAGGGAGCACTTGATCAGTGGGACTCCTCCACTGTAAATGCATGCTCACGAACCTAGGGGTGCTCCTGGCAGCCCCACTCTCTCCCACTCGACTCCCACTCTCTGCACGGACAGCTTCATACCNTGCCACACGGAGCCACATCTGACTTCATCGAGAAATTCCAAGCCAGCAGAGCGAGCTCTCCGGCTCCCTACCTGCCCCCGCCCGCACCTCTCTGCATTCCTGCTGTCGAGGTGGAAGAATCGTGCCTTGTGCCTTCTCCCTCCTCGCTGTGAAGCCAGCTGCCCCACCCCCACCCCACAGCTCGGCGCCCATCCCTTCTAGCTTGCCACTCTTACACGCACCCCCATTTCCTCAGCAATACGAGGCTTCCACTGGAGGGCGAAGAGCTGGCTGGTTAGTTAGGGACCCAATGTCACTCAGCTTTCCCTAAAGAGGAATTTTTCTAATTGTCACCTGGCGGGAGCTGTGGGGGAAGGTCTACTCTTGGTACAGTCTCTCAGGTGACCCCTGGTCTACGGTCCCTCCGTGTACCTCCTCTTTGAGGTGGCTTCCTGGAATTAATGAGTTCTGACACAGAACAGTGTCTCAAAACCCTCAGTCATGTCCTCACCCAACCATTGGCGTGGGTCGATCATTCCCACCACCGGCAGGTGAAACAGGGACACCTCTGGGTCCGTGGAGAACATACGTGAGATGACACGCCCAGGGCGCCTGGCGCACAGAAGATGCTCGCTGCGCCAGGACAGTCCCAAGCGGGTCCCTAAGAGAGCGCATTTGAGGATGCTCCTCGCACTGGCATTTATGCACGAGGAGATGCCCCAGATGTAAGGTTGTCAGGGACACACAGTAAGGTTGTACAGCCCTCTGGGGTTCACCACGGACAAGGACACAGGTGTTTCTGAGCTCCCGCGAAGAAAAGTGTTCACACGGAATCCATCAGGAGGGTTACCCAAGGAAGGGTGAGGTGGGGCTCCCGGACAGACGGATAGAATTGGGGTCTTGGTGGGGCTGTGCTGATGTGGGTCGGGAGCCTGGACTAAGTCCTGTGATGATGCCCTCAGTCATGAGCTGGCTCACCCGCCCCTGCTAACTCTGCAAGGTGACCTCCCTGCAGAGGTGCCCTGTGGGTGCAGCCTAACCCCGGGCTTTCCGGGGGCTCACAGCGTCTAGGAAACACGGTTCTGTTCATGAAAGCAGAGAGACCACTCCTTACTGGGACTACACGCTTGGGGCCCCGGGGTCTAACGGCCCTGTCTTGGGGAGCCGTGTGGGCTTGCATGGAACAGTGGGGGTGAGGACACCTTAAGGAGAAGGGTATTGACCATCTGCCTGTGACATGCGGGCATGAAGGCTGGTTCTCTGGAGTCCCAGAGGTACTGAGTTGGAACTTTCTGGGCCTGGGGATGACCCGATTCCTCTTGTTTGCAGTTTGTGGTCTTACGCCAACAGGCTGCCCAGGAGTGGCGTGGCTGGTTCCAAGCCACCAACGTGGTGTCTTCTGAAGGAGGAGCTGGGAAGAGATGCACACAGGCAGCTCTTGGAAGTGTGGCGGGGCCACCCTTCACTGCCCACACCTGCTAGAGATGGCAGGAGGGGACAGAGCCCCTGTGGAGGAGCGAGGGGAAGTCTCCACCTGTCAGAAGTTGAGGGCCTCTCTGTTTCGGGGCAGAGTGACTCTCTTTTAAGCTGGGCCTGAGGAAAATGTTAACGAGAAAGCTGTCACCCTGAGGCCTCACGAGGGAAGCAGAGTCTTTGTCTGCTTTCACGTAGTGATCCACCAGGACCGGACATGCTCATTAGAATGCAGGTGAATCAGGACAGACTCGGGTTTGCAGGTGAGAACTCTTGTTTCCAGAGCCGTGGACCACGTGTCAGACCTTTTCGCGGAGTAAATCAGAAACCTGGGAGATCACTGTCATTTTTACACAAATGAAGCTCAAGTGATTCCCTCTGTAGAAACTTCCAGTTAAAAAAGAGGGCAAACGTCTGATCTCCAAGTATGAGTTCCTTGTTTCTTGTGGGTGAATTAATTGCTTCTCACCTTGTAATGTTTACAGAATACTGATGGCATGCTGAGGGGAAAGAGGAACAAAATCCTTGAAAAGGAGGAATTTTTAGGTACAAAAAGGAAACTATATGAGTCAGGTTCTCCAGAGAAACAGAACCAGTAAGAGATATCCATATCCATATCCATATCTATATCCATATAATCTATATCCATATCCATATCTATATCATCTATATCCATATCCATGTCTATGTATTTAATCTATAATCTCACCTGTCATCCAGTCAAGTTGATACATAAAGTTAACCATCACAGAAACTGTGTCTGCTAAGTGAGACAAGATGTGATTTGGATAAGCGACTGCCATGTTGCTGAGGCTGGATAAAAAGCCCTGACTGGCCGCCTAGGAGGCCTCCTGGATGTGCACTTAGCGGGTCCTTCTAGAACCTTCTAGGAACTGTTTCTCTCAACTTACGATCTAGCGTGGCTTTGCACTGGAAAGCACACTCAAGCCTTGCCAGGATTCCACAGGATCCCAATAGAATTGGAAAGCAGAAATGGTTGGTTTCCTTTCAACTGAAATTGTAAAATGTTCCCATGATTCATTTGCAAAGCGATTCATTTAATAACTTCAAGCCACCAACAATCTTTTTTTTTTTTCCAAAAAATCTTTCTAATGGGCTAACTGTCAACTGCCAGCCTTGTGTTGGCTGACACCGAATACTCAGCTCAGACAGAGAGGGGCGTGGCCCACTGCTTTTTTGGGCTCCTCATCCCATAGGAGGCCTGGCGTTGCCCAGACTGACCCCAGGGAAGAATGTGCTTCTGGGGCCCGGGCAAAGCTCCCCCACCCAGACATCCTGTCTGGGCTGCTTTGGCAAAGACGGCCGAGTGTGCACTGCGATCCTGCTCTCTTCCAGACTCCAGTTGGGCTGGTGCTATGGACTGAATGTCCGTGTCCCCACCTCTCACCCAAATTCATCTGTTGAAATCCTAACCCCTGAGGTGATGCTATGAGGAGGGGAGGCTTTCAGGGGGTGGTTAGGTCACCAGGCTGGAGTCCTCACGAATGGGATTAGTGCCCTTAGAGAAAAGACCCCAAAGAGCTCACTCGAGCACACAGAGAGAAGGCATTATGGTGTCTGAAAACCAGAGAGCAGGCTGGCACCTTGATCTGGGACCGCCCCAGACTAGAATGGTGGGAAGGAGGTTTCTGTTGTTTATAAGTCCTCAGGTCCGTGGTATTTCTGTTATACCAGCCCAAACAGACTAAGACAGGTGGGAAGGGGCTGCCCAGTCAATCTCCATTTCCTAGCAGCGCCCCACCCCTTATATTTTGGTAGGACCACCTGTGACAGGTTGTAATTTCCAAACAATGATGTCAACCCTATTTCTGGTCTCATTCCGTTCTTGCTGCTCTTCCATCAAGTGGAACCTATGTCTTTTCCCTTGAACTGGGGAAGGGTCTTTGGGACAGCCTCACCCAGCAGAGTAAGTAGATGCAATGTCACATGACTTCCAAGGCAGAAACGCAGAAGGTGATGCAGCTCTGGCCTGGCTCTCTCTTGCAACAGGTGTTACTTGGAGTCCTGAGCCGCCTGGCATGAGTTGGGCTGTCTGGGAGCTGTCACACTGGAGAGACCAGGGGAGATAAAGGCGCACGTGGCCGCATTTCATCTTCCCAGCTCTGCACCAGACATGGAGCCGCACAAGCCTTCTTGATGACCCACCTCCCGCCCCTGCCCACGACTGCACCCGCGATTGAGACCCTGAGCAAAACCGCCCAGCTGATCCCAGATTACCCTGCATTTTCGAGTAAAACATGATTTGTTGTTGTCTTAAGCCACTGTTTCAGTGTGATTTGTCACACAAAAATAGATAATCATAATACCTTGTGAAGGGGAATGAGATGGGTCATTTCCAGATCAAGGGAGTTAAGAGGGAGGGAGACCAAATGTCTCAGTTTGTGGAGACTCCATGTCACCTTTTGCCTTGGCCTAATTCTTTTTTTATATATTTATTTTTGGGAGAGTGCAAGTGGGGGAAGGGCAGAGAGAGGGGGACAGAGGGTCTGAAGGGGGCTCCGCGCTGACAGGCTGACAGCAGCAAGCCCGATGTGAAGCTCGAACTCACAAACCTTGAGATCATGACCTGAGCTGAAGTCGGACCCTCAATCGACTGGGTCACCCAGGTGCCCCTTGGCCTAATTCTTAATAACGGCCCTTTTCACTCTCAAAGTGTCTGGATTTGGGAGATATGTTATATGGTCACCCTATTCAGAACCAAATATACCTTGGGTTGGGTTGGGTTGGTGTAGACAAGAAAGATGACCTCTGGGGAGCCACAGATGGAAGGCCCCCAAGGTCACAGAATCACCACGTGAGCGCCATCTGTGGCCCTAGACCCCCCATTCAAGACTCCACATGAACAAGACATAAACTGCCAAAGGGAGTCATTTTATTATTGAGCCGTGATGAAGCTTGTTCATTACAGCAGCTAATGTTACCCTGAAACTCGTTATGAGCAAAAATTAGGAATCTCCATCCTGGTTTACAAAGGGAGAGAAAAGGTATCCATGTCGGGAATCTGTGCCCATTCACTTTAGACCCACAAACTCCTAAATCACATGACTCCATGGCCAGTGCTGTTTCTACAAACAAATCTTTTTTTTTTTTAACCACATATCATGAATATGGACAATGTTTCCACCAGCTTCCTTCACAGCTCTCGCTTTAAAAGATCAGATGTACTTGTGACAGTGAATTCTTACATTTTAAAGGAAGAGGAAACTTCTGTGTTCAAGACTGTGGGCTTTGGGAGTCAGACGGGCTTAGTATGAATTAGTGTGGAGATGTTTACCAGCTGTGCCGCCCAGGAAACCATCACTGAACCTCTCTTGCCCCAGGTCCCTTACCTGTAAAGTGACAATAACACCAGCTTTCCTCTTCTTTCTCCTCCTCCTTCTATTTCCTTCTGATAACATTTTGACAAGTTAATCCATCCACATATCTGAAAGATGAGGTCCCAAAGTGCACACATTAATGGTAAGTCTGTATAGGTGGCTTTTGGTTTTCACCTTGAACTTGGCCTGTCTCTCATGCAGAAAAGCAGTGCTATGGAGAGATGATGGGGTCAGGACCCTTATCCTGACCCACCCTACTCCAGGGTGACCTCACCTTAATGAATCACATCTGCAGCCACCCTCTTTCCAATAAGGCCACATTCTGAGCTCCTGGGGGTTAGGACTTGAAATCCTTTTTGGGGCCCACGGTTCCACCCAGGACACCTGTTTCATTCTCTTTGCTCCCGCAACCCTCTTTCCCAGAGAAATACCAGCACTTGATCCTTGTCACAGGCTCTGCTTTGGGGGGAGCCCAGACTGAGACATTGGGGGCTGGTCTGGAGCTTCATGGTCCCCCAGTTGTGCAGCCTCATGGACTGTGTCATGGAGTGTGTTGGCTCATCCGGAAATGCAGCAATGTCCTCAGGTGGCCTCATCAGCTTCCCTCTCCCTGACATGGTCCCTAAATAAGAAAATGTCTCTTGACTTGGGCTCCAAATCCCAGTGATCTGAGCTGGATCCCGTGGAACTCCCTCTTTCCTAAGGTCCAGAGATTTGGGACAAAAGCCAATTGTTCACAAACCATTAGCACCAAAGGATGCGGTCAGAGAGGTAGAGAGCAAGACAGAGCATATCTGTCCCCGAGGGCCTGGGACCCACCAGGCCTGGGCGGTTGGCCTGGTTCAAGCAGAGAGAGGGTGGCCAGCCCAGCGTGGGAGGGGGCCAGGCCTGAGTCCTATCACTCCCCAATTCTTCAGGATCTGAGGTCAAAGGACAGAGACGAGCACTAGAAACGTGTGAGCCCTCTGATGACAGTGACCTTGCACACGGGTCCCGACAGGCCTGGAATCTGACCGACCCTCTGCCCCTCCCTCCTGGAGGGCCTGGGGGTACATTAGGAAGGCTTTGTGAGCGAGTTTCACCCCAGAGTACTGAAGAGAAAGCCAGGCTAGATCATATTGGTGAAACCACTTGATGAATAGTTAAGTGTAATGTACAGGACAGATATAATTTTAAAGGAGATGGAGAGAACTCTAATTATAACTCCAGGGAAGTTTCGTGAATCAGAACTCTCTTTCCTGAATATGATTGCTCGGAGGGTGGAGGGTGCTAATTATGTGATGTGGGAAATACCTTCTTTCACATCCAGAACGAGCTGGGAGATATTTTTCTAGGAAATTTTCCTGTGGACCAGGCAGATGGAATCATCTATCTGAAAGGGCCTCCCGTTAGGTGGCCGGAGCTGCGCCGGGTGCCTGGGGAGGGGGCCCTGCTGGTGGCTGGAGAGCTCCCCTCCTGTGCTACCAGCAGCCAACAGGAGACACAGGCTCCCAAGACTTAAGAACAAGACCGAACAAGCCTCAGCCATAAACTGTTTACAGCATTCTAGGGGCTGAGGGCATCACTGAGGACGGGGAGGTTGCCAAAGGAACCAGAGGTATCCTTTTCTTTCTTCTTCTTCTTCTTCTTTTTTTTTTACCTGAAAATAAAAGATCACCACCGACCTGTGAATCATAAACCGGCACTGACCATGAGGCTCGCAGCCGGAAGGATTGCTGAGGGCTGCGGAGGCGCCGCCGGGGGTGCCCCCCGGGAGCAGTTTCTCTTCCTGGAAGGAACTTGGCCTTGCTTGCTGTGAAAGCTTTATTTTCTTCTCTCCGGCTTCCTTGCCTGCTCGGTTCCGGCCTTGCCCACCTATCATTTTCTTCCCGGGCAAGGCACACATCCCTGTTTCTGATAATGCTTCCTGCTTGCGGCTCTCTCCTTTTTAAAAAATTTATTTCTTGATCCACCCACTTCATTTCTGCTTCCTGGGATTGTTTACCAATGGGACGGATGCTAATATTATGTGAAACATGCCAGAAAGTGCCAGGGCACAGAGTAAAAGGCCCCTCTACCTTCCCCCTGGCAGCACCTCCTTCTCCTTCTCCCCCTCCCCCGTCCCCTCTGCCCTCCCCTCTCCTGCCCGGAGCTGTGGCCGGAGGATGGTGGGCTGAGGCCCAGGCCACAGAAGCCCAGTGGGTGCCTGGTGCTGGCCTGTTCTGGGACTTGCTGGGCTTGCTGGGCAGGACGCAGATTCCACAGACCACGAGTCCTGGGAGCACAAGGGGCCTGGGGCGGGGAACCACTGCCTCACACTAGATCCCTTCCCTCAGGAGCTCAGGCCAAGGTGGGGAGGGAGGTGGCTGAGAGAGGGACTTGGGGACAGAGGGGCCCCTGGACACCGTGGGAGGTAGGCCATACTTGAAGGGGTTGGAGCTGTTCTAGAACCTTCCGCCACACTGCTCATTTCTTCCTCACTCGTCCCGAGCCTTGGAAGGAACAGTGGGGTTGCTGAATAAGTGAGGCACAGATATGGGAGAAATTTCCTGGGTCCTTTTCCTTCTCACCTGATAGGTTACCTGCAAAGGGCTGGTGGCCACTCTTGAAAGAAATTCACTCATCCATTAGACGTTTCCTGAAGTCTTCTCTGTGTCAGGCAGGCTGTTTAAGCCCACCGAGGCTATGAGCCTCCACCACTTATGAGCTGTGTGACTTAAAATTTTTTAACATGTTTTTATTCATTTTTTGAGAGGCAGAGAGAGACAGAGCACGAAAAGGGAGGGGTAGAGAGACAAAGAATCTGAAACAGGCTCCACGCGGCACTCGAGCTCACAAGCTGTGAGATTGTGACCTGAGCCGAAGTCGGATGCTTAACTGACGGAGCCACCTAGGCGCCCCGCCCCCTACATTTGTTCAATGAAAAATAAGCTGTTCTGGGTGCTGGGAATGCAGAGATGCTCCTGACCCCATGGAACCTTCGTGTGGAGGGTGGAGACAAACCATAAACATGTGAACAAATAAATGAGAGAATTGCTGGGTCATGAGGAAAATGAAGCCAGCAACAGGATAGAGGGCGAGTGGCAGCTGCGTGTGGGGGGGAAGTGTGTTATTTTAACCAAGGACACTAAGGAAGGTCTTCCAGAGGAGAGGTATCTGCATGGACATCTGAATGATGACAAGGATCAGCCATGGAAAGCACAAAGGGGTGGATTCCAGGCAGTGGGAAGAGCATGTGCAAAGGGCCGGTATATTGGATGAAAAGACAGGCATGGCTGAAGCTGGTTGGGGGGTGGGGGGACATGGGAGAAGCACTGTGCGCACGAGGATGGCAGGAAGCAGGCCCAGGTCCCGTGAGGTCCGGCAGGCCCCAGGAAGGAGCCGACATCTTTTCTAATGGCCACGAGACTATAGTCATCGTCCAGGCCTGCAGCAACAAATTGCCACGAACTTGGTGACTTAAAACAGAAATGCATTTTTTCTCCAGAGGTCTGGAGGCCAGGACTCTGAAATCAAGAGGGGCGCCTGGGTGGCTCAGTAGACTGAGGGCCTGGCTCTTGATTTCATCTCATCATCTCACGGATTGTGAGTTCGAGCCCCACGTTGGGTGCTGCGCTGACAGTGCAGAGCCTGTTGGGAATTCTCTCCCCCCACCCCAGTCTCTCTGTACCTCCCATGCTCGCTTGCACATGCGCTTTTACTCTCTCAAAATAAATAAACTTAAAAAAAATGATGTTGATAGAGCTGAGGTCCCTCCAAACATCTGGAGGAGTGTCATTCCTTGCCTCTCGAGGTTCTCTGGTGGCTGTGCTCACTCCTCTTCACTCTCTGTCTTCACAGGTCCTCTCTCTGTGTCTCCTCTTAGGACACCAGCCATTGGACTCAGGGCACATCCGAAATGCAATAGATAGCACCTTGAGATCCTTAATTATATCTGTAGAGACTCTGCCTCTGAAAAAGGTTGCATTCACAGGTACCGAGGGGTTAGGACTTGGACATATCTATTTTGGGGGTACACAATTCAACCCACTACAGAGGCCACTGGTGGTTTAAGCAACCTCAAACAAGGCTACACTGTCCACGATGGGTCAAGAGAGCAGTAAGACCCTTGCAAAATCATGTCTGAACATGGACAAGGTGTGGATGTGGTCCAGACAACAAGATTAACCAGACATCCCCCATCCTGGCTAATGTGGCTTTTTTTTAAATCAACATCAGCTCTAGCTTTGCAAATTTGCATTCACCTTCCAGAAAAGAATTATTAAGACACCCCATCACAGCATTACCTCTGATACCTGATAGCATCCAATCCAGAGCAAACCTTGCTTCCTTGAGCCCCCATCCCTACCCCAAATCATGCAACAGAAACCTCCATCCTGTAACAGGTCCCGAGATGCCCTAGGGATGCTGGTGGTGTGTGCCCACCCTTGTTGCGCCAAATCAACAAACCCGATTTTGCTTCGTCCACAGTGTGCTCCCAGTGGTCACAGTTTGAAGGACAGAATGGGCGTCACTGGCGTGGGACCCGTGTGGTCCACAGGACCCTGCACTGAGAAGGGCCTCACACTTGGTTTACTACTGTGTGGCCACCATATTGAAATCCTTCACTGGGTCTTGCAAGTTCTGTAGCTGGTTCTGCTGAAGAGCATTGACAGTGGCTCATGGCAGGGTCCTTGTGGCAGAGAGAGTGACAGGTGGGTGGATTCAGGACTTTTTGGCCCGGACACCCAGGACTGGATGCTAGCTTGGATTTGAAGTGGGGGAACGCAAAGAAGACAGAGAGAAAACTCCAAATCTTCTCCTGGGCTGGGAAGGCCCTTTATCAAAATGGGAAATATTGCGTGGTCAAGTCAAGCAGGTTTTGCACTGGGTGAGGGGTTGGGTCAAGAATCTCCATCTGGTGAAAATACACTTCTGGATGTACATTAAGAATAGGCATACAATGTTACATTTTTTAAGATTGGTAACTCAGCGTTGCACTACAGTTTTGCAAGATATTACCATAAGGCAGGAAGGAGGGGAGAATGGAGGAAAGGGGACATGGGATCTCTCCATATTATTTCTTACGACTGCATGTGAATCTACAATTATCTCAAAATTAAAAGTTTAATTAAAAAAATTGGTGACCCAGAAAATCAGGACGTGAACGGAGCGATAGGCGGCTCCAGGCAGGTGTTACTCATTTGTATTCATAAATTCTTCAATCTGCAAGGGGCTTGGAGGGCAGCTCACACAGGGGATGCCGTGATGGGCCATACATGGCATCGGAAGGGACAGTGGTGGCCACTGTGGCACCTGAGTGTCCTTCCTGGTGTCCTACAGTTGGGGGCTGATGAGGAAGACATCGGCTCATCTCTCCAAGGCACTGCCAGTAGACCGAGGAAAGTTCCTTAAGGAAAGTGGCCTGGGCACTTGGCTCCTCTATCAGTTTCCAGTCACTTCAGCAGGGGATGGGCCTGGGGTGCTTTGGGCATGGACACTGCGGGGAGGAATGGAGGCCAGAATGGCTTCTGTTGGTCTTCACTTTTATGCTTCCATTTACTTAGACTCAGGCTCCCCGGGGTGGGGGTGGGGGCAGCATCTCATCTTGATATTTGCAGATTTATTCACGGAACTCCCCACACATCTGGATGAGAATATATGACTTGCCCCCCAGAGGAAATAGTTAAATGAATCGCTAAAGCACAAAATGTTCCTGTAAAATTGCTTCCATATTTTATTAGACGCAGATGAGCATGAATTATTGTGAAGCCAACAGGAGGGTTTGCAAATTGGGTTCTTGCCTTTCCATAAACAGTCCTTCCACACCTAGATCATTATGGAAAGGCTTTAATGAATGTTGGTTTGGGATGGGGGCATTGAATAATTCATTCACCCATCCATCCATCCATCCATCCATCCATCCATCCATCCAACATTTATTGGGCACCCACTGTATGCAGGTAACGCAAGCTAATCTGTAGCTGCAGGGGTCATTTTCACTGACCCACTTTAAGGGAGTCCTTTTGAGATCAGGTGACTTGGGGTTTGAATCTCATGGGAGGTTCACTTTTGGGGGGGAAGGAGCTCCCTTTCACGTATCTCAGGGGGCCACTGGCCACACAGAAGAAGGTTTTCTTTCATATACTACTCTACTGTTGAAGATGTTATTTAGAGGCGTCTGGGGGGCTCAGTCAGGTAAGCGTCCGACTCTTCATTTCGGCTCAGGGCATGATCTCACGGTTCATGAGTTCAAGGCCTGCATCAGGGTCTGGCTGACAGGGAGGATCCTGCTTGGAATTCTCTCTTTTCCTCTCTCTGCCCCTCCCCTGCTCATGCTCTCTCACTCTCTTTCAAAATAAATCATAAACCTGAAAAAAAGAAAAAATGCTACTTACTCTTAAATTCCTCTTTCTTAAACACCTGCTCCTTGGTGTCAAGGTGTGAAATTTCTTGGAGAAAAAATGGACACAGTTCTGCAAACCTGGCTTTGAAGTGATTGGTTTCTCACATTCTGTGTGGCTCTGCCAAAATGACCCCAGCTGGGCATCCAAAGGGGTCTACTTTTTGCTCAGAATGCCTGGCTCCAGGAAGGGAGCGGGGGCAGCTAGGGATGAGAGGACCCACATCATTTCTTCTTCTCCATCTGGAAGTTAAGCATAACAGTATGGTTTGTAGGATCACTGGAAACCTGAGTGGCTGGGGAACCGTTCACACACTCCCTCAGTCACCATGGGGAGGTGAGCAAGGGGAGTTTCTCTGCCCGCCTTGGCCTGGGCTAGGCACAGGTCTGGTGGCTGCTTGTGATGTGGTCAGGCAGGTGCTGGCTCAGTGGAGGGCTGGGTCCTCACCCCATCGGGACCCAGGGCTTCTAGGACTGGTGGGGGCACTGCATGCTGTCATTTGGTGGTGATGTGGGGCATGAGATCTGTCCCAAGGGAGGTTTCTTGAGGAAAAGCAGAAAGTGGGAAGGACCCCCAGACGTGTCCCTGCTGTATGGAAGCCCTTTACGTTATTTACGTGTGGGGCACTCGCAGCACCTGCAGGCTGGACTGGAGCAGGAAGTCCCATCTCCCCCAACCTGTGGGCATAGAAACAGCTTGGAGAGACCAACAACATGTCCAAGGTTACCCAGTGAGTGGTGGAGACTGGATTTAACTTGCTACACTTCCCTGCACCACGGCTCTCCAGACAGGGGCCAAAAAGTGTTGTAAAAAATGTTTTGGGAGACATCTGTGAGGATACCTCTGGGCAGGAAAGAGTGCCCCTTGCTGTATCTGTTTTCAGGTGAGGTAAGGTGTGGAGGAGAATGACCAGGCAGTCTGGAAGCATCTTCTCCCACCTGAAGCCTGCAGTTCATGACCAAGCCGGGCAGACACAGTGGTTACCATTTTGATGACAAATAGTGGGTACTTGGGTTGCTCAGAACTCAGGAAACCGAGTGGGTTAGAAATGGGCATTCATACTAAATTCTCCCGCCATCCAGAGGGTTCAGGGAGCCGATGAGTGGGCAGGAGAGAGGGGGGAGGAGTCTGGTTCTTGTCAACTGAATGCTTCTCAGAAGCCCCTTTGGTTCAAATCTTCAAATTATACTGAAAAAAAATCTCTAGAATGTCTACTTTGGTAAAGAGAGAAGGATAAATACAGGATTCTGAGGTGTTTCTGAGTCAGGGTTTTACTTGTGAAGTCTCAACGTGGTGTTCTGAAAACGCCTTGGTCTCAGCATCAGAAGACCCAGGCTGAAGGTGGGCTGGTCTACTGACTGTGTGACTTCCGGCAGGTCACAATGCGCTGAGCTACAAGTCTTTCCTCCATAACAACAGAAGAGAGTAGCATTCACTCTGTGGATGGTCCGAGGGTGTTGTAAAGCTCACATTGAATGAGATTCTCACCTTGGCTTCCAGATCCCTGTGCAAACATAAATTGCTGTAATCAACCAGGAGAGAGGAGACAGGATCAAATGTCTTCTTTAAAACCAAGTTAGGCTTGCTTATTAGGTAGAATTCTCCAGAAAAACAGAACCAATAGGATCTATCTATCTATCTATCTATCATCTATCTCTGCTTATTTATCTATCAACCTATCATCTATCTGTTTACCTATCAACTTATTATCTATATATCCACCTACCTGCCTCCTAGCTACCTATCTATCCATCCATCATATCTATCTATCTGTCTGTTGACACACCCATCATCATTCTCTCTCTCTCTCCCTATCTATCTATCCACCTATCTATCTCAAAGGAGATTTATATAATGAGGAATTGGCTCACGTGATAATGGAGGCTGAGAAGTCCCTTTATCTGCCATCTACATGCTGGAGGCCCAGAAAAGCTGATGGTATAGAAGATCAAATGAGAGGTGATATTCCAGCTCAAGCAGTGAGTCAGGAAAAAAGTAGCAAACTCCTCTCTCCTCTGTCTTTCGCTCTGTTCAGGCCCTCAGCTGAGGCCCACCCATACTGGGGAGGGCTGTCTACTTTCCCGAGTCCACATCTTCGAATATGAATCGTATTCAGAAACACCCTCATAGATACACCCAGAAACCATGTTTCATCTGGGCACCCCGTGGCCAGTCAAACTGACACATAACATTAAACTGACATCACCATCTGGAAAGTTTCTTCTTCCCATTCATGAATTTGGAGGCATGGTCTTTGGCAGCTGAGCTCGTTTCCTGAGGCAGGGGAGGAAACAGGAGCTCCAGGGCAGCTGTCGGGGATGAGGGATTCCAAATGCCAAAAGATGGGAAAGGCACATGAGGAAGCACCAATGTGCGATATTCTTTAAGAGCCACAGCATAGATAAGAATGTGTGTGTGTGTTTAAGTTTAGAGACAGAGAGAGTGAGTGGGGGAGATGGTCAGAGGGAGAGAGAGAATCCTAAGCAAGCTCCATGCTCAGCACAGAGCCTGGGACAGAGTTTGATCCCATGACCCTGGACTATGACCTGAGCCAAAATCAAGAGTTGGATGCTCAATGGGCTGTGCCACCCAGGTGCCCCAGATCAGAATTTTGGGGGGGGGGGAGAGGACACAAGGGGCAGAGAGAGAGAGAATCCCAGAAGGGATAGAGAAAGAGTGAGAAGGAGGGAGGGAGAGAGGGAAGTGGGGCTCACCCAAAGCAGGGCTCGTGTTCATCTTAAGCAGTGCTCCAGCTCACCTGATGTGGGACTCAGACTCAAAAACCATGAGATCATGACCTGAGCCAAAGTCAGATGCTTAACGATGGGGTCACCCAGGGGCCCCCAGAATATCTTTTGATAGTTTTTATGCAATGGGTGTGTTCTTTTGAAGGTGATGCCACCTGGAGCCTTGAGATGAACTCGGGTTACATTTAGAAAGTAACCCTCAGAATCTGAGATCTAGGTGTGGCGTTCAGGGGCACCCCCTATTATACATAATCACTCAGTATCTGAGCTATTGTATCATAAAGAATCTGACTGGTTTCGTTCCTGTCCCAGGAGGGAGCTTTTAACTCCTTGGGATTTTCTGAGTTGATAGGAGTGTGTGTTATTCATGGTAGCCTCCTTGGATAACACCTGGGTTTATGTTAATGAAATGATTCAGGAAGGGAGCTGGCTGGGCCAGAAAGAACAGCCATGTGATTAGCAGACTGGGGCCTTGAACCAAGTGATACCAGCCTGCTATGGTCCAAATGTTTGTGGCTCCCCCAATTCCTATGCTGAGATCCTAATTCTCAATGTGATGGTTTTAGGAAGTGGAGTCTTTGGAAAGTGATAAGGTCTTGAGGATAGAGCCCCCGTGAATGTGATGGTGTCCTTACAAAAGAGACCCCATAGAGCTCCCTCGCCCCTTCGGCCATGTGAGGACACAGCTAAAAGATGGCCATCTCTGAACCAGATGGAACAGGAATCTGGCTCATACCAGACGCAAGGCTGGGTGAGGCTTCCTGTTGTGCTGAAAGGTGACCTGCTCCGATTCCATGGGAAGAGGGCATGGAAGCTGTGTATTCAAGTCCCTCCCATACCTCGCCCCATGTAGTTCTTCATGTGATTGGTCCTGATCTGTATCCTTTATAATAACACTGTAATCAGAAATGCTGTACTATATAGCATATACATATAGCATATAGTATATGCTGAATACCTGTATACCTGAGCTCTGTGAGTTATTCTAGCAAATTCTGAACCTGATAGGAGTCATGAACCCCTTGCCTCTAGATCTATGGCCAGTGGATCAGAATTGCATGTGGCCTGGGGATCCCTGAGCCCGTGGCTGGTGACTGGCGTGGGAGCAGTCTTGCCCTGTGGACTCTGTGCTGACTCCAGGTGGTTAGAATTGCATCACCGTAGCTGCAGAGCCAAGAGAACAAACACCATATCTTATTTCGTTTTTTTTTCAACCAAGAAATATTTCCTGAGAGCTTAGTTTGTGTCGGGCATGGTGGTGGGCGCGACACATACCACCTCGCCGTTGAATGTCATGTTCCTAAAGGAATTCGTGAAGCTTAGAATACCACTAGTGTCAAAGGGGCGATGTTGCAAAAAACACAGTGAGATCGGAATTACTATTTTTAGGAGGAGGCACAGATTTGGAGGGCCAGATTTCCACATAAATTCATTAAGCCAAGGAAGTCTAAAAGCTTTGTAAAGTTAAAGGCTGGGAAGTACTTTTCTGCCTTGCCTTAAGAGGTATCCCGTTCATGGGGGCGCCTGGGTGGCTCGGTCAGTCAAGCATCCAGCTCTTGATTTTGGCTCAGGTCATGATCCCGGGGTCGTGGGATCGAGCCCCACATCAGGCTCTGCACTGAGCATAGAACCTGCTTGAGATTCTCTCTCTCTTTGCCCACTCTCTCTCTAAAAAATAAACAAATAAAAATAAATAAAAAAGAGGTATCTCATTTGTGAAGAACTTAGAATTGTTTCCCAATGGAGAATGGGTGCTGGTGGCAGACATTCTTGCTCTGTCCCTAAGGTCTCCTGTGATGTGTCAGTTGTGGTGAGTTTCCCTGGGGCGGGGGGGGGGGGGGGGAGGAGGTACACAGTGTGAGGCTCAGGGTAAGCTGTTACCAGGGGCATGAGGACACGGCATGGCGAGAGCAGGAGGAAGGGCTTGGGGACATACTGAGTCCTCGCGGGGCTGGGGCAACCGGGACAGAGACGCACTGGTGATGAGAGTCTGAAGATCCCACATGGGACACATTCCTGGTCTGGAGGCCAAGGTCTCACTTCTGAGATGGACAGTCTCTTGGTCTCACAGGAGCATCTGGCTGGGCTTCATTTGCCAAAAAGCATCTCAGCAGGTGGGGAAAATGAGTCACTATGGATTCCCCCCTCCCCCCATCGTGGGCATTTGAACAAACTTTGGAGATCCAGACACAGTGGGCCAGGTGCTCATGAGAACTTCCTGGAGGCAAGAGTTGCTGAATACATTGGATTTGCTTATGAAATAGAGTGGCTCCAGAATCTCATGGTGAAACTCACCAGAGCCAGGGATGGAAAAGACCCCTGTCAACAGCCTCCAGGATCAGTGCAAAGGGTGTGTGCTGAGCAGAAGTCATAGGTGTGCCCAAGCCTTTGAGGCAACCCTACGAGCCCGCAGGAGGTGGGGCGATCAGCTACTCCCCCAGAGCCAGGTGAGGCTGGAGGGAGGCATGATGTCCCCAACATCTTAAAGCGTGGCAGGGTGGGTCAGAAGTGGCCTTTCTGGATGGCCTAGCCTCCTATGTCCTGGTATTTCACAGATGCACCACACAGAGGCTTTTCAGAAATCTGGCAGGGGAGATGGCCTGATGCCTATTTCATGCCTGACAGCAAGAAGCACCCAAGAGTTGGGGCGCCTGGGTGGCTCAGTCGGTTAAACATCTGATTTTGGCCAGGTCATGATCTCATGGTCTGTGAGTCTGAGCTCCATGTCAGGCTCTGAGCTGTCAGCTGGAGCCTGCCTTGGATTCTCTGTCTCCCTCTCTCTGCCCCTCCCCGGTTTGTGCTCTGGCTCTCTCTCTCTCTCTCAAAAAATAAATAAACATTAAAACAACAACAACAACAAAAAACACCAGGGAGCCAATAGCCACCACAAGGGAAATGGCTGGCTGGCTGTGTCTCCCTCTACTGACACCAGACACAGAGCCTGGTGGCTGGAGAAGAAACAGCTTCCTCAAGAGGTCTGATCCCTAGGAGATGTCAGACTCCCCAGGCTCATCGACTCTCTGTGAGGAATGTGATGTGCCAGCCTGGTGGGGTCCGACAGCATTGCCAGAGGCCCCTGAGAGGAATGGAAGATGTGTGTGTGCAAGCGTGAGTCTGTGCATGCAAGCATGTGTGTGCTGGTGTGAATGTACATGTGTAAGGGTGAATGTGTGCTCACGTACCAGTGTCTCGTGACTGTGCGTGGGTGCCATATGTTTCAATGAGTGTGAGGGATTGTGTGCATGAACTTGTGTATTAGTGTGTGAGGGTGTGTTTGTTGGTGACCATGTGGGTCTGTGACCACATACTCGTATGTGTACGAGTATGAACGTATGTCTGAGTGGGAGCTGGTATGTGTGTGGCAGTGTGTGTGTGGTGCAGATCCCGATTCAGTCATCTCCCAGGATGGCTGATGCTCAGGGCAAAGGAGAACTAAAGGGATGTCTACTGGAGGAGCGTCACAGGATGGGGCGCAGGTGTATGGAGGGACTCAGGCCCCCAGGAGGAAGGAAGAATGGGTGGCACAGAGAGAGTTACATGGATAAGCTGCAGAGATATTTTAGCAGATTCCAAGGGTAGGTGATCATGGGGAGAGGAACAGACGTCTAGGGAGAATTCTCAGGAAATTTCCATGTGATGTTTGGTGCAACTCCTCCTGCCCGGGCCTCCTGTAATGAATTCAATTTTAAAGACCCACATTAGTATACTTTGCATAGTGTTTGATCTATGTGGACAGGCGGATGTATTTGGGTTATACAAGGTCATAAGTGTCCAGTGGCCATCTCTCGGGGACCTCCTGCTGTTTAAATCCCAAAGGGCACTTAGAGACGCTGGATGTGGATTTGTTGAAAGAGAAGTCTTTGAAGGCCCATCAAGAAAGGGTAAGCCTCCAAGGAGAAACCCAAAGGAAGGGAGAGGAATAGCTGTTCCTCTGGCCACCGGCCTGTACTCTCCCGAGGGAGCAAGGCGGAGCATGGGGGCCGTGCCAGGAACTGCAGAGACACAGGATGTGAACAGCATTTGCATTAGAAAATCAAACTCATACCAGCTCCACCATTAAATATTTCCTGGATCACGTAAATAAAAGGCCAGAGGCAGAGAGACGTCAGCATGGGTTTGATGTGGTGGTTCCAAGGTGTAATGGAGGGTTTCCTTCCATTTCTCTGCTCTGCCTTCTGCAACAAAAGCTCTATCCTCATGGCTCCATATCATCTACTTTGCTTCTTCACGCCCTGTCATCTGGATGGTGACAGGACTCTCTGTTCCATATCCATAAGCCTGAGATCCAACTTGACCAGACAGTAATGCCTGTGGCCAGGGAAATGGAGATACCAATGGGCTTATGTCCACTGAGACACCAACTGAGCCTATGGTGGGCTGAGTTGTGTCCCCCACCTCATTTGTATGTTGACGGTCTAAACCCCAGGACCTAAGAATGTGACTATGTAGAGATGGGGCCTCAAAGGGGTAATTAAGGTAAAAAGAGGTCACTGGATGGGCCCTGATCCAACAGGACTGGGGTCCCTATAAGAAGAGGAGATCAGGACACAGACACGCACAGAGGGATGACCACGTGACAATACAGGGAGAAGACAGCCATCTACACGCCAAGGAAAGGGCCCTTGGGGAACCAGCCCTGCTGACTCCTTGATCTCGGACATCCAGCCTCTAGAACTGCAGGATGAACGTCTGATGTTTAAGCCCCCCATCTGTCATCATGGCAGTTCCTGCAGACGTTAGCACACCGCCTCTAGACCTGGGATGGATTCATTTCCCCCAGAGTGCATGGACCTCATGGGGCAAGACGGGCAGCCAAACAGGAATCCGGGTTTTGTTAGAAAGAGGGACCCAGAGTAGATCCCACAAATGCCCCCCCACAACAGAGGAGTAGAAACACTAAAGAATTCCATCTGAAAAACACTGGGTCCAGCCCATTAAACCCCAAGATTCTGAAACCATCATCATTTGTTTCAGGCCCCTGGCACTCTGGGACACTCACGTGGGTGTCTGGGGAAGCAGGATTCGGGGAGCCTGTCGCTGTCCTCCAGGTGAGGGGTTGAGTAGATCCTACCCTGCTCATTGCTCAGTCAGTCCTGGGGGGCTCTCTTGTTTTACGGCTTTCTTCATCTTTCTCTCATGGATCTCCAGTCCCTGATCCCACGGCCCTCCTTCCGGTTGGTGCCTTGGATGTCCCACGAATCTTCGAGAAGATTAGGTTTCACATACATGAGCATTTAAACGTGTGCACATAGTGGGGTCTCCATCTTGTGTCTTTGTTGTCTTCTTTTTTAAACTCAACATCAGATTTTAAGACCCAATGATGCTGTTTGTAGGTCTACACTTCTTCCAATTGCCATATGTGCTGTGATTCCTCTGTTCCCCAGGGTGGGAGGGTGCTGGGTGTCTTCTGTTCTCTCCAGGCTCTCCTCCATCCTCTCCTCCTGCTTTGTGCCCAGTGGGGATGCCCTGTATGGACCTTGACAATAGGCCCCTTGCTCTCTGGCTTCTGATTGGGTCTGGCCAACGAGAAGTCCCAAGAGGGGCTCAGGGGGTGAGCAGAGAGGGAGAGGAGGGCAGGGCATTTGTTTCTGGGGATCCTTCTGGCAGCAGCCCTATAGCTGGCTGGGTCCTGCTCATCCACACAATGCTTCCCATTTGGGCTTGGCCAAAGCCAAAGGGCCTGGGTATCAGCTCTGCTGCTCTGAACCTGGGGCTTCTGCACTATCTCTGGGGTTCCCCTGTACCCACACTTTTGTAAACAGTCCCTCTGTAAATTAACCCTCCTTGAAGGATCCTGATTTGGGCACCTGCTTCCTGCTGGGACTCTGAGGGATCCAGCTTGGGTTCCCTCAATAACATGCCATCTCAAACCGGGCCACGATGGGTATCCTGGCAGGGGCCCCCTCCTGGAGTGTGCGGCACCAATGTGAGAGGCAGCCCTCCAGAACCGAACACCCCACTTCATCAGTGCCACCCCGCCCGCCATGCTGGAAGGCTCTCAGGGCTCCATGATTTCCTCCACATTTAATAGTATTCTATTTCCTGATTCCTGTCGATCTGGTGGATAAAAGTGGTATCTGCATCTCTATTTTTTTAAAAAAATTTTTAAAGTTTATTTATTTTGAGAGAGAGAGAGAGAGAACAGGGGAGGGGCAGACAGAGAGGGAGAGAGAAGCAGGCTCTGTACTGACAGTGCAGAGTCCAAGGCAGGGCTCAAACCCACAAACTGCGAGATCATGACCTGAGCTGAAACCAAGAGTTGGGCGCCTGACAGACTGGGCCACCCAGACGCCCTGCACCTCTGTTTTCATGCACTTGTCAGCGACCTGGATTTTGCCTTTGCCTGTTCATGACTTTTGCTCCATTTAAATTTCTTGATCTTGTGTCTTGGTTCTACTGAAACTTGCTCTAGGGGCAGGNACTAGGTTTTGAAATATGTCTTCCTTCTGTATTTGATAAAACAAAACATTAAAACAGGATAGGAGGGGGCCTATTCATAAAATAAGTAATTCACATAAAAAAAACGGTTACTTTTAGGGGCGCCTGGGTGGCTCAGTCAGTTAAGCATCTGACTCTTGGTTTCGGCCTCAGGTCATGATCTCATGGTTTGTGAGTTGGAGCCCCTACATCCTGCTTTCACATTCTGTGTCTCCCTCGCTCTCTGCCCCTCCTCTGATCGCACTCTGTCTCTCTCTCAAAAGCAAATAAACATTAACAAAATGTTTTAATTGTTATTTTTAAATGGGGGGGTAGGTGGGGGCAATGTTGGGCAGTATAGACCTGGAAATAAGCAAGGAGGGTGGCCTCCGGGCTCTGGGCCCCACTGTGTGGCCACGCACTCCGGAGCCTGGCCGGCTCTGGGGGAAGGACGACCAGGCAGGGAATTACTTTACTTTCCAAGACTCTGAGCAGAAAGATCCTTCGCCTTTCCCGTTGTCCAAGGTTTCTCGGGAAGAGGCCTCACCCCTTATGTAAGGCCTAAAGAGGCTATTTGAGCCTGGCCTAAATGGGTCCAACAGGGAGGGGATGACAGAATGTTCTTTTTGGCTCTCTGGGCACAGCAGGGCTCTGAGCAGAGAGCGCAATGCTCACTGTGGGCTGGAGCAGGTCCACACCACCCTGGGACCCCTCACACCTGCACATCACCCAAAGCAGAGAAAATGCGTGCCACAGTTAAGCCAGGTGAAGGCATTGCATTTCAAAGGGCAAATGGCTTCTGTCTCCAGGCAACTTGTAATTTTGTGCAGAGAATAAAAGCAGAGTTTAACACTGGAGAGGGAAGTTAGGTGCCTAAGAGTTATGAAACCAGAATGGGTTCCCTACTCTTTGCCTTCCCTACCCGGAGAGGCTGGTCAGCACCACGCACACACACTGGTGCTGGAGCAGAGGGCTGGGTCCTGCTGCCCACATCCACGGGCCGGTAGAGGAGGGAGGCCATCTCCCCAAGCAGAGAGGCAGGAGGGACTGCCCCCTCTTCCAGGCCGAGGCCCCTGTTGGCCTTGGGTTTCATGGTGGCGGCAGCCCAGCCCTTGACAAGCACAGCGGTCACTGGCCTACTGTGACCAGGGATGGAAGAGGGAGAACCGGGTGGACACTGCCCTTCACTGTGTCTCCCGGGAAGGCGGCAGTGAGAGCAAAATTTCCTACTTTGTGGGCCAAGATGGGAGCGGATGAGGGCACTCGGGGGGGCTGGGTGGGGGTGGACTTCCCTTGAGGACCAGTAAGGTTCGGGGTCCATCAAGACGCGGTTGGGCCCATGACCTTTGGCACTGCAAGGACTCAGGCCCCACAGCACGTGGTGTTCAGGGTGACTCCTTTCCTGGCTCTGAATCCAGTAAGCACCGCAGAGGCCTCTCGGTGACCAGTGTGTCCCCAAGGGCCATGTCTTCCCTGACTTTGATCTGGGCTGCTGGCCTGGCCTCTGCCTGCCTGGGGTCTGGTTCTCCAGCCTGCCTGCGAGTCTGTGAGTTCCCCACTACCTTTTCCATAAAGTCCCTTCTCTGATCAAATTAACCAGAGTTCCCTTCTGTTGCTTGCAGTTCAGAGGCTGGCTGCCGCGGGAGAGAACATGGCATGTACAAAGTCAGATGTGGAAAGGGGTCCAGGGTGCAGGGCAGGGTGCCCATTGGGAGAGGGTAGCCAGGGCTGGGCTGCGGCAGGAGCCCAGGGCCCAGGCTAATGTGGTGGGTGCCTCCGATGAGGGAGGACAGTGGCGGCCCAGAGCAGGGAGGGTGGCCAGTTCTCCCCAGGTCTGCCAGACACGGCCCAGGGAAAGCAGGCCTGACATCAGCCCCCCAATTCAAATCCAATCCTGGGGGCGCTGGGGCTCCTGGTCCTCCCTGCCCTGACTGCTCAACTGGCTGTGTGACCTTGAACATTGTTTCCCCTCTTTGTGCCTCATTCCCCTTGCACCTCAGGGGGATAGTGTTGTTTTGGGGTTCTTAGGAGGCAATCTTCTTACCTTTGCTCTCTGTGACTGAGTAGGTCCAGAGGTAAGCAGTCTCTGCCAGCACTCTGCCCGTGTCCGGGAGGCCAGCTGGAGGCCATGGATAAGAAGTCCCAGGGGCCACCTGGGCGGCTCAGTCTGTTAAGCTTCCGACTCTGGCTCAGGTCATGACCGCGGTTTGTGGGTCTGAGCCACACCTCCTGCTCTGTGCGGACAGCTTGGAGCCTGGGGCCTGCTTCGGATTCTGTTTCTCCCTCTCTCTCTCTCTGCTCCTCCTTTACTTGTGCTCTGTCTCTCTCTTTCTCAAAAATAAACAAACAGTAAAAAAACAATTAAAAAAAAAAAAGCGTCAGGATTCAGGTGGGGCCCAGCCCCGCTGGGGAGCAGAGCGGGCTTTCCTCTCTGTCTCCTGGCTGTGCAGAAGGGCTGTCCTTAGGGGGACAGTGTGGCTGGCCCTGGAGTTCGGAGGCTGATGAGCTCACGACTGCAGATCTTGAATGAGGGCGTAGATCTGAGGAAAAGCAGGAGGATTTGAGTCACTGAGATAACTTCCCAGGGAGTCCCCAAGGTGTAAGAGGGCCGGATGGGGGCCCAGGCCAGGCCCCAGGAATATCTTCTGCCAGCAGGTATAAATAATGCAACACAGCAGCCACTTACAGAACAGGATGCAGAGAATGCTTGCGGATTCTCTTTGATTTCTCCTTTTCACCTGTGGAGTGTCTGCCTCATGTGTGCCCACCTGCTGGGGAAACCGAGGCTGGGTGTTTGGGGTTTGCTTGAGACCCTCGCCTGCTGGCCACACATACAGTACCGTGTATTACAGACCATCCCGGTCAGGAAAAGAGAACCCACTCTGGGTATTGAAACAGAGTGAGCTTGTTGGTTACCTGGGGGGTTAATGAGCATAGAAGCTAAAAGGGCAACTCAGAGGTTAGCAACCTGGAAGTTTCAACTGTCCGCGGGATTGCTAAGACCAATGGAGGAAGCGGTTTTACTGGAGCCCTGGATCCGAGGCTATTTGGTGGCAGGCGGAGCCATGGCAGCGGCTGGTTGTCATGCGCAGAGATCACAGAGGGAAGGATTGTGCATGCGCACAANGGCTTGGGTCATGATTTCACGGTTCGTAAGTTCGAGCCCCTCATTGGGCTCTGAGCAGACAGTGGGAAGCCTGCTTGGGATTCTCTCTGCCCCTCCCCTGCTCATGCTTTCTCTCTCAAAATAAATAAATAAACTTTATTAAAAAAAACTTTGAATGCTTTTTTATTTTTGGAAGAGAGAAAGAGACAGAGCATGAGTGGGGGAGGGGCAGAGAGCAAGGGAGACACAGAATCTGAAGCAACAAGCTCCAGGCTCTNAGGGGCGGGGCGGGGCTGGGGGGGGAGGGTGTGGGGAAAAGGAAGATCTTGGCTTCTTTCTCTATCCCACCCACCTGACTTTGTGAACAAATTATAATGAGGGCCACCTGGGTGGCTCAGTCCGTTAAGCGTCTGACTCTTGGTTTCGGCTTGGGTCATGATTTCACGGTTCGTAAGTTCGAGCCCCTCATTGGGCTCTGAGCAGACAGTGGGAAGCCTGCTTGGGATTCTCTCTGCCCCTCCCCTGCTCATGCTTTCTCTCTCAAAATAAATAAATAAACTTTATTAAAAAAAACTTTGAATGCTTTTTTATTTTTGGAAGAGAGAAAGAGACAGAGCATGAGTGGGGGAGGGGCAGAGAGCAAGGGAGACACAGAATCTGAAGCAACAAGCTCCAGGCTCTGAGCTGTCAGCACAGAGCCCGATGCAGGGCTCCAACCCATGAACCATGAGATCATGACCTGAGCCGAAGTTGGACCCTTAACCTACTGAGCCACCCAGGTGCCCCTAAATAAATAAGCTTTAAAAAATAATTTAAAAACTAAAAAAATTATGATGAAATGCACATAACAAAATTTACCACTTAACCACATTTAAGGGTACGGCTTAGTGGCATCAAGTGCATTCACACCGTCATCTATCTCCTGAACTTTGTCATCTTCCTAAACTCAAACTCTGTCCCCATCAAACACTCACCCCCCTCCAGTTCCCTCCCTCAGCCCTTGGCTCCCACCTTCTACTTTCTGTATCTATGGATTTGACTACTGTAGGTAACATATGTGATCATACAGCGCCTCCTTGGAACTGGCTCTTTTCACTTAGCATAACATCCTCAAGGTTTATCTGTGTTGTAACAGGTGCCAGAATGTCCTTCCTATTTTTATGTTTATTTATTTTTGAGAGAGAGAGAGAGCGCGCGCGCACAAGTGGGGGAGGTGCAGAGAGAGAGGGAGACACAGAATCCGAAGCAGGCTCCAGGCTCTGAGCTGTCAGCATAGAACCCACAAACCGCAAGATCATGACCTGAGTCGAAGCCAGACGCTCAACCGACTGAGCCACCCAGGTGCCCCTCCCTCCTTTTAATGGCTGAATAACATCCCACTGTATGGATAGACCATGTTTTGTTTATCCATTCCCCTGTTGATGGACCCTTGGGTTGCTTCCATATTCTGGCTCCTGGGAATAATACTATGAACATGAGTGTACAAATACCTCTTTGAGACTCAGCTCTTTATTTTTTAAATATATACCTGGAACTGGCATCGCCCAATCATCTATGGTTATTCCAATTTTAATTTTTTGAGGAGCTGCCATATTGTTTTCGTGACTGTGCTAATTTATATTACCACCTATAGTGCACAGGGTTCCACTTTCTCCATGTCTTTGCCAACACTTGTTATTTTCTATTGCTGTTGATTTAAATAGTAGCCATCCTGATGGGTGTGCGGTGGTATCTCATTATGATTCTGACTTGTATTTCCCTAAAGATTAATGATGTTGAGCATCTTTGTATCACCTTTCAGCTTGCACTAGTGCCTCCCATTTTCTAAACCTACCTAGAAACCAGAGGGCAAGGGAGCCTGGGAAATGTAGTTTTCTGCCATATAGAGTAGGCAGGGAAAGGCTTGGGATGGGTGGCTGCTGCGCGCACGCGTGTGTGTGTGTGTGTGTGTGTGTGTGTGGTCTGTGTGTGTGTGACTGTAAAAACAGCACAGATCCATGGCATACGGGACTTCAGAGTCTCCCGTGCACATCATTGTCCTGAGGAGAAAACTGAACCCCAGCAAAGGGAAGGGACCTGCCAAGATTTCACAGAGAGGAAGCATCAGAGGTGGTGTTTGAACCTGAGCATGTCTGACTCGTAAACCAGTGCTCTTCCCATTCTGATTCCTATTGCTCACGTGGCATTGGCAAGAATGGGGATCATGCATTTTCACACCTCAGTGTGCTTATGCTGGTCCCACTGCTTGGAACGCAGTTCCCTCCTTTCTCACCTAGAAAACTCATGTTTACTCTCAGCAGCTCAGCTCAAATGCCAAGTCCTGTAAACTGGGCCCCGGGGAGAACAAACCTGAAAGGAGAACAAAGTGCTTCAGTCTGTGTAAACAGCACCGACCACTGACAGGGTCCTGTCTTCATTCCACGTTGGGTCCTCAGTGTTTTTTCCTTCCCTGCACACGGTCTCTGTACTTTCAATGACTCTGAGTTTCGCCTAGGGATCTCTTCCTTCATTGTGTGTAGATTGGGGAATGCTGACAGCCCTCCTCCTCAAGCTTGTCATTCAATCCATCTTCCTGGTCACAGAGACTTTCATTGAACCCTTGGACAAGAGTCCTTCCTTCCTTCCTTCCTTCCTTCCTTCCTTCCTCCTTCCTCCTTCCTCCTTCCCACCCTCCACTGTGTGGCAAAGCTGTGAAATTACAACATGGAACAGGCCTTTCTGAGAATGAAGCCAACAGTGGGGTAGGCAGAGTCATGGGCTGCAGCATTAGAGAGTCTTGACAACAATTGTTTCGACGCCTGGATACAGCTGTGCCTGAAGGCAACATCACCTACGGGTACTAATAGGTTCCCTCTTTTTGTGAGGCCAATTTGTGTTGAGATTTGAGTCATTCCCCAAAGAAGCCACGATGGGTGTCCGTGCATTAGGCCAAGGCCCTGGCTCTCACACACATTCTTGATTTAACGTTCCTTGGCCCGCAGCTCTGTGGGTCTTGTCCCCAGGACAAGTGGTTCCTTTGAATACCCCGTAGCACTGAGACAAGCAGATCAGAAATTGGTGAGGTACCGTCTGGGAAGTTTTATGTCAGGAGGGCCTGCTTTTCCTATCCCCAGGCTTGGTGACTTGCCCGAGGCCTGCAGGTAGGAGGTGGGCGGTGGAGCTGGGGCCAGGATGTCGGGCCCTTTGGCCATTTTGCCCGAAGCAAGGCCTCTGGCGAGGGCTATAAAGAGTCCGTCTCCTTGTTAGGCAGGACGACAAAAATATCCCTGTTTCTGAAATGGCCACAGAGTCCAAAGAGCTGAACTTCTGAGGGGGCGGAGCACTGGGGCTCTTTGGTCTCAGTGGTCCTGACTTGCTGAAGCAGAGCTCTCTCTTCCCCAAGCGCCCAGGAGGGCCACTACTGGGCACGTGGTGCCTTGCGCTTCAAGGACAAAGCCGGAATGAAGCTCTAGCGGCCCAGTGCCTCGTCAGCTTTGTGCCATTCCCCATCCTCCCTGGGCACTTTGCACATTCAAAAGCTATTTTAGAAGTAGCAGCACATCTGATTCTCTTTAATGCACTTCCAGGCAGCACAGATGTGCATCAATGAGAGAATGTTCCCTGAACCAAAGTGCTTCTGTGGGCCTCATGATCCTCTCCCTTGGCACTCACTCCCAGGCCAAGAGCCTCCTATGAATCATGCATTAGCTTCTGTGATTGCTGTTCAGAGAGGTGGCAACTCTTGCAAAGGGTGGGGAAGCCATTTTACACTGCGGGAGGCAAAGGGCCTGGGGCTCTAGCTGGGAGAGGGGGCAGAGGGCGGGAGGAAGCAGACTCTGTAAGGGGGAGGTGGATGTCTGCTCTTGGAGGTGAAGCTTGCAGCGTCCAGAGCCCTACCACCAGTTCACATGGTGATGGGGCCCTGGCTACTGCTCCTCCCCCTCACGTCCCTATGTGACAGACTTTATCCTGAATGAAGGGAGGATCTGGCACCTGAAGAACTCCCATATGGAGCCCAGCTCACGTGGGGGTGGGATGGGGGGAATCCACAGACATAAAACAAAGCACAGGGTCGGGAGTACTCTCTACAGGTGAGGAAATGACAAACGACTGGACAAATGAGAGGGGCAGAGCCATACAGCAACTCCCAGATCAAAATAATTGTACAAAGCTCGTTAAAACACACAAAGAACATAAATTAAGCACTGCAGTCGCCTGTCCCTAAAAATGTGTCAGTCAGACAGACAGATGACTGAGGGAAGATGTCTGATGTTTCTGTCGTTTGCAAAAATACATTATTTTGAATTTGAGGGGGAGGACAAAAATTCGTGATTTAACGTTCAAAGCAATTTTCAAAGTTTTTTTCTTCTTCTTTTAAGCTTAAAAATGTCCCTGGAAAAGAACATGAAGACATGTGCTATTAAGAGATGGAAGTCTCTCCCTTCAATGAAATGAAGGAAAAACATGGCTGCAACCAGCCAAGGAGGGATTCACAACAGCGGTGGTCTCCGTGGGGGGGCGGGGGAGACCCAAAGGATAGCGGGTATTCTTCGCTGTGGGGGCAGCGTTTAGATCCAGTGTAACTTTCTTTGGCTCCTCATTTCAACCTGTCTCCCGGGCAGTGTCTCTGTGGCTCCAGAAGGAAAGGAGCCTCCTGTCTTCCAGTGGGAACTCCCTCACCCCCAGCACCATCTTGGAATGAGGGCTCGAGGCAAACTAGCAGGAGTGGATCCAGAGTTTGAGACAGCAGAGCCCTGATTATTTGAGGGATTCCCTTTGAGAAAAAGAATACAGAAGTGCAACATGAACTTAGGTATGGATGTGCATGTTTATTTAGAACGAAAAAGGAAATGAGCACAGAGTACTGGATCCCTGGAATTCAGGTCCTTTTCTTCCACTATCTCTTTAGGCCATTTACGAGCCATGTTTGCTGATTTCCTGGCTTTTCTCTCCACCTAGAATGTTCTAGGACTCCCAGGATCTTCCAGCTCTCACAGGGGCCCAAGCAAACAAGAGGTCCTGATGCTGGGGTTTCCTGAAATTTACCGCAAATCTGTCCCTGGAAATGGGGCTGCCCAGAGAAGGTACATTTCTGCCCTAGCTGGGATTTGCCTCTGGCAGGATCCAGAGTCTGTGAATGAGTGAGAGGCTGAAGGCTTTGGAAACATCCAGAACTCTGGGATTTGGTGGCACATGCCTGGAGGTAGCCTGGTATCGTTTTACAATTTCAGTCAGTGGAAATCTGGCCAATTGAATCCTACTCTGTTTGGAAATAGATCATGTAGAAAGAAGGGAACTGGCAAGCCAGGGCCAGGGGACAGTTGTGGGCAGGGCCGTCCAGCTGGGGCCAGACAGGAGGGATTGTGGCTGAGGCCTCGAGGCAGGCTCATGATGGCAGATCCCTGGCATGGGAGAGGGGATCTCAGGCTGTGCAGGCCCAGAGCCCCCACTCGGGTTTACTCACTCTCCTTGTTTTGAAACCAGGCTAATCGGGGAAACTGGGGAGCATCAGTCATTCTCAGGGAGGCCTGTCTGCTGGACAGAAAGTGTAATTAGTCTGCCAGAAAGCCCGTCCACCCGAAGTGGCCCCCAGTGGTCATCCGGAGGTCACCTGAGGGAGAGAGGCTACTGGCCTGTCAACCTGCATGCCTGATGGTTGTGTCCCCCAGGGCCAACCCTAAATTGGCATGGAGGTTTTTATTTATCATAGTCTTTGAACTTGGTTGGTGCCAGTTCACCCCCAAGACAGATGGAGCCATTTCACTGTGCCCAGAAAATCAACGTCTGGTGTGGTGCCAGCTCGATAAATTCACTCAAATGAATGAAAATTAGATTTTTGAGCGGGCTGGGAAGGCTGAACCCAGACAGTAGCAGACTCCCAGAAAAACGATTGCCTGTGATGGCCAGTCAGGGGGAGCAGCAGGCCTATCCTGGGTCCTTTCAGGCGGCAGAGATAGGGTCTTTAAAGGGGTACATACAGGGGCGCTTGGGTGGCTCAGTTGGTTAAGTGTCCAAGTTTGGTTCAGGTCATGATCTCACAGTTGGTGAGTTCGAGCCACATGTCGGGCTCTGCGCTGTCGGCACGGGGTCCACTTCTGACCCTCTGTACCCACCTCTCTCTGCCCCTCCCTCCTTCTCTTCCTCTCTTTCCCCTGCTCTCAAAAATAAACATTAAAAAAAAAAAGGTACATAGAATGAGGTAGACGACTAGCTAGGAATGCTGCCTCTGGGACATGGAGCTGAGGTTTCTATTAAAGCCCAGCAGAACTCTCCGTCTAGCGTGGTCCTGGGCCTGTCTTCCTTCCAGACCCTTCTGTGCCCCCCACTGGCACCATGCTGGCCTGGGAAGGTCCCCTTTGCCCCAGCTGTGACTCTCCTCACACCATCTCCAGAGTCAACCACTGACATATGTTTAAAGAACACACACAGGCTTTTGAACCCTCTACTGTGGGGAAGTTAACTGCCCCTAGCCTTGTGGGAAGAGGCCACGAAGGCCATAGCTGATTACCATTCCATTCACACTTTGTGAGTCAAGATCACGCAGATGTCAACGCTGTTTGTTCCAAAGAGCCCATGACTGGAGCAGCAGCCCAGCCCAGCACATCCAAAGGAAGCCACCACTATGGCTCCATGCTAGCTTCAAATGACACAAATCACCCGTGGCCGCAACCACCCAAGTGCACTATAGGAGACTGCAGAATTGTGGGAAGAAAGTGACACAGCAGGGAAATGGAGGTGGAGAGGGAGTCGTTTCTTAACTGTGCCCAGTGTCATATGAGCTCAATATAATGAACATTGGAATTGAAAAATCAGTGAGGATGAGGCCATCAGGGTAGCCCTCACCCCATATACCTCGTGTCCTTATAAGAAGAGGAGATTAAGGGGCACCTGGGTGGCTTAGTCGGTTGAGTGTCCAACTCTTGGTTTTGGCTCAGGTCATGATCTCATAGTTCATGAGATCGAGCCCTGTGTCAGGCTCCATGCTGACAGCACGGAGACTGCTTGGGATTCTCTCTCCCTCTCTCTCTGCTGCTTCCCCTGTTCTCTCTTTCTCTAAAATAAATAAATAAATACATAAATGAATAAATAAAATAAACATTAAAAAAAAGATTTTAAGGGGCACTGGGTGGCTCAGCTGGTTAAGCATCTGACTTCAGATCATGCTCTCACGGTTCGTGGGTTTGAGCTCCGCATCAGGCTCTGTGCTGACAGCTAGCTCAGAGCCTGGAGTCTGCTTCAGATTCTGTGTCTCCCTCTCTTTCTGACCCTCCCCTGCTCACACTGTCTCTCTCTCTCTCTCAGAAATAAATAAAACATAAAAAAATTAAAAAAAAACGATTTTAAGAAGAGATTAAGACACAGATACATACAGAGGGACAACCATGTGAGGAGATGTCCATGGAGACAAGCCAAGGAGAGGGGCTTCAGGACACACTAACCCAGTGGGCACCCTGACCTTGGACTTCTAGCCTCTGGACTAGGAGAGAATATGTGCCTGCAGTTTATGCTGCCCAGTGTGTGGTGCTTGGTTACGGCGGCCCTGCACAGACTGATACGTGCGTCAGCCCCTGCCAGCCCCTGGGAGTCCTGATGACCAGGACGCCCACACACTCCCAGAGCTGCCCTCTTCCTTCCTGCCATCCCCTTGCCCTTGAACTCCATCCCTTGCTTAGGTGTCCGTAGCAGCTTCCTCCTCTCTGCAGCCAGAGTGAGTTTCCTCAAGCCCAGAGTGACCACCTTCCCCACAGGCCAGAAGGCCTGCACGCCTCCCCGCTGACCTGAGACAAACCCTAACCTCCTGAACATAGGGCTCTGATCCCCCTTGTCCTGAGCCTCATGTGCACCACCCCTGCTTCCTGCTTGGCTACAAATTGTCTGCAGTCCCCTGCACCAAGCCATTTCATTCAGACCTCTGTGACTTGGTCCGTTGGAGCTGCTGTACCAAAGCACCATAGACCAGGTGGTTAAACAACATGGGGTCATCATCTCATGGCTTCTGGGGGCCAGGAGTCCAAGATCAATGTGTGGGCAGGTTGGTTCGTTCTGAGGCCGCGAGAGCGAATCTGTCCCAGACCTCTTTCCTTGGCTTGTAGGCAGCTGTCTTCTCTGTATCTCTCGACATGGCATCTCTATGTGAACATCACTGCTCACTGGATGCTCACTGGAAGATGTGAGCATCCACATTTTCCCAAAATAAGGACACAGGTAACATAGAATCAGGACCCCTGCTAAATGACCTCATCTCAACTAATTACATCGGCAACGAACCTATTTCCACATACAGCCACTTGTGAGACGCTGGGGTGTTGGACTTCAACATATGACAGTTTGGGGTCACAATTTAACCTATAGCACTTGGATATGTTATTCTCTCCATTTGACATGCTTTTCCCCTTGTTTCTTTCTCTGGATAAGTCAGTCATCCTGGACGGTAATCTCCAGGCATCCCCCAACTGCCCTGGGGCAGCCCCTGCTGTCCTGCCAGTCGGCCCCCCTTACCAGAACCTTGTCTATCTTCTACTCGCT